>NC_134520.1:36446687-36779187 GCF_027942865.1 Odontesthes bonariensis | reverse complement strand
ATCTTACAGAATTGTGAGCATGTACCTTGGGAGAGCGAATTATCCCTCTTCATATATTTGTACTGCTGTATTGTGGCCTATTGTTGAGGTTTTGTAACGCTGTTAGTCTGGAGATGCTAGTTGCATTTCCATTCTACCAGGAAGCTAAGCTAGTTATTCTTAAACAATTTCAGAACTAATTCATCAGTGGTGTACACACAATATCTGCAGGCGTTTCAGCTGTTTACCACCATTTCACCATTTCAGTTCACCACCACCACCGTTTTCTAAATAATCAAGTCACCGGAGTGGTTACTGGTGTGCACTGGTAATCCATATCAAATTTCGTGGTGAAAAGTTCCTTCTGTCGTGTTTTATTTGACATTTTGTCCTGGATGTTCGTTGATATCACTCCGCCACCGCTAAGAAAATAGTGCGAGCATGAACGAGCTGCCAAATAAAACACGACAGAAGCAACTTTTCACAACGAAATCTGATATGGATTACCAGTGCACACCAGTAACCACTCCGGTGAGCTGATGATTTTGAAAACGGACGTTTATGGTGCTTTTACGGACCTTTTTGGACATGCACATGACTTGCCATTCTGAAGCAGGTTGAGAAGAATCAAAATTAGGCAAATACCGGAGACAGCAGTAAACATCCAAAAAGCGGTGAGGGGGGTTCTAAAACATTTCAGACGACTCAGAAAAGAGGCTTAATGTTGAAAATACCGCAGTTATCCTTTAATTAAAAATAAATTTTTCAAAATGTGGCATGTAAATCCCGACTTATTGTTTGGCATGTAGTCCTGCAGAGCTTAGTTGACCTTTCCGTCCTGTAAGCGAAACCTGTGTGAGAAACTGGAAACCTCTGGGCCCTGAGTCATTCATAAAAGCTTTTCTATCTGATACCTGCATGCCAGTTATTCCCATCATGCTGTGGCAGAACTGGTCGCTGAAGTTGCCCCTGTGGGGTAATCCTGTTCCATAAGAACATAGAAACCAGCAGCCAGTGACATTAAAGCATTATGAGCATGCAAACTGAAAAAGCGATTGATCCCTCTTCATAACTTTGGTTTTCTGTTTTGTGAAGCAGACCTTCAAAAACCTGAATTATTACTGAAACAGATTAATCCAGGAGTTCTGCAACTGATTTACATACTTTATGTTTAATATAATGGATCTGTCATTTAATCTCTAATTCTGTGTGAGTTTCCCAAATAGTTTTTTAATTAAAAGTGTGAATTTAATGCCATCAAACCAAATCTTTATTCATGGAGAAGCAGCTCAAACTCGGAGGAATGTGCGGTAGGAACCCTGCGTGTGACGGTTTAAATCAGGCATCACCAAATGGCGGACCAGTAATGCTTCTGTCCGGACCCGTGACCAATGCTAAATTAACGAGAGTAAGTCATTTTCATGACGCATTATTTTGGACGGTCGTGGCTAATTGACGGCGGGCGCTGCTTCTCCAGTTAATAACAGCTTCATTCAGTCGAGCCAATAAAATCGTCAGTTTAACCAGTGAGTGCATCACAGAGAACAAGAAGCAGAGAGCAAGAGTTTCGTTAAGAGACACCACCGAGGTAACCCGGCTCGCTCCAAAAGGGGGAAGTAGACGAAGAAAATCGTTGTTTTAAAGATGACTGGATGGAGAAATTTTTGTTTTATGTTCATTCTTCCAGCGAACAGTTCGAACAAATTTCCCCCCTAAAAAGCCACTTGTTTTCTGAAGACTGTTGAAAAGTATGCCCTCATTACCTCCTTATTTTAAGGTCAATGCTCTGTTTGCACTTTTTAGTTGTTTTCTGAAGACTTTTTTTACTTGAATTGTAGGCCTTTGATTCCTCAGGTTGGGACCTCCTTTAATTTAAGAGAAAAATGAGTTATTCCACTCGGTTTGCACTTTTGTATTTCTTTTTTCTTTAATCTGAAACAAAGGCCTTGACTTTATTAGATTGGGACCACTTTTATTTATGGTAAAAGAGACAGTTGTGCACTCAGTTCATTTCCTGGATTGGATATTAACCATAGATATGGTTGAAACCATATGAAAATGTGGACATAGGGGAAGGCTGTAAGACACGAGCCGGACTTCGGTTCGGACCTTCTACTTGGACAAAATTTGATAACTGGACCTCAGTGGCTTTTAAATGAATAGCCCTGGTTTAAATGAAACATTTAACAGAGTTTAGTCTGAGCTCGTGTTGAAAAAGGTTTCGTCTTTTTTACGCTTCCTGCAGACGGTTTGAAACGGATCCCGTTAATCTGAGCACCTGTGATGTTAAAGCTCCTCCTGAAGGCCAAAGCTCACAGATTTAATGTGGGAGGTTTGAGCCGTCCAACAGGTATAATACGCTGTGAAGGTCAGCCTCTGCTCTGACTTATCTCTGGCAGGGAGCGCTCACCGGCCCACCTGTGGAGGTCTGAGGCTGCTCTCAGGCTCCGCCTCCTCCCGTTACTCTCAGGGTTTCCACTCCTTATCTCCTCTGCCGTCCCAGCTCACGGATATTGAATCCTTTCATGCTCTGAGATGAAAGCAGGCGAGACGGCGCCGCCTGCAGCGTATCTGATCAGAGTCCCACCGTGTCGGCCCATGGATGTCAGGCTGACGTGTCACCTCATATAAACCTGTTATTTCTGAAAACTGGAAGGTGGAGAATGACCATTTCATACTGACGGAATGAGAAAGTCTGAGACTAAGATGGTGTAAAACTCTCCAGGTGATGCGAGAGGAAAGACAAAGCTGTGTGATTATGAGCCTGAGCCTCACATTAAAGCTCCTAATGAGCCGACAGCCTCAGATAAATACCCGGCAGAGGCCCGAGGACCCGGTTCAGACTGAGAGGGAGCTGCAGATATTCACTTTAAAGCTGCTCAGAACTGAACTAACTCTGGTTCTGACTCAGATTCTGGGTTTATGTTCATGTTGGATCATGTTTCAGTGAATCTCTGCAGCTGTTACCATGGAAACGTCTGCAGATATTCACTTTAAAGCTGCTCAGAACTGAACTAACTCTGGTTCTGACTCAGATTCTGGGTTTATGTTCATGTTGGAACATGTTTCAGTGAATCTCTGCAGCTGTTACCATGGAAACATCTGCAGATATTCACTTTAAAGCTGCTCAGAGCTGAACTAACTCTGGTTCTGCCTCAGATTCTGGGTTTATGTTCATGTTGGAACATGTTTCAGTGAATCTCTGCAGCTGTTACCATGGAAACATCTGCAGATATTCACTTTAAAGCTGCTCAGAACTGAACTAACTCTGGTTCTGCCTCAGATTCTGGGTTTATGTTCATGTTGGAACATGTTTCAGTGAATCTCTGCAGCTGTTACCATGGAAACATCTGCAGATATTCACTTTAAAGCTACTCAGAACTGAACTAACTCTGGTTCTGCCTCAGATTCTGGGTTTATGTTCATGTTGGAACATGTTTCAGTGAATCTCTGCAGCTGTTACCATGGAAACATCTGCAGATATTCACTTTAAAGCTGCTCAGAACTGAACTAACTCTGGCTCTGCCTCAGATTCTGGGTTTATGTTCATGTTGGAACATGTTTCAGTGAATCTCTGCAGCTGTTACCATGGAAACATCTGCAGATATTCACTTTAAAGCTGCTCAGAACTGAACTAACTCTGGTTCTGCCTCAGATTCTGGGTTTATGTTCATGTTGGAACATGTTTCAGTGAATCTCTGCAGCTGTTACCATGGAAACATCTGCAGATATTCACTTTAAAGCTGCTCAGAACTGAACTAACTCTGGTTCTGCCTCAGATTCTGGGTTTATGTTCATGTTGGAACATGTTTCAGTGAATCTCTGCAGCTGTTACCATGGAAACATCTGCAGATATTCACTTTAAAGCTGCTCAGAACTGAACTAACTCTGGTTCTGCCTCAGATTCTGGGTTTATGTTCATGTTGGAACATGTTTCAGTGAATCTCTGCAGCTGTTACCATGGAAACATCTGCAGATATTCACTTTAAAGCTGCTCAGAACTGAACTAACTCTGGTTCTGCCTCAGATTCTGGGTTTATGTTCATGTTGGAACATGTTTCTGTTTCAGCGGCTTCATGAATCTCTTTGTGAGGTTTCCTGGTTGTTCTCGGCTTTGTGTCGCGGTCAATTAGGTCCCCATTTCCAGCGCCTCCTCCTCAGTTGTGCAGCGATAATGTTTTGTTTCACACACACAGCGTCTAACCGTCTCGTCTGATTTACTGCAGCATCTCCTCCGGCGCTCTCGCTGCATATTGAGCACCTTTGTCACCGGTGACATCACCACTCAGACAGGAAACAGCTCATCTTCTCTTCTTCTCTCCGTCTTCACTTCACACTAAAACAGAAAAACTCTCCCTGAACTTCCTCTCCGCGGTCGTTTCTCAACATAACGACGGAGATGTTTTCACAGAGATCGCCGCCGGCCGCCTTTTATTCCCCATTCCAGCAGAAAAATGGCCGCCTCCTAATTAGCCTTTGTCTGGGCTTCTCCTGTTATCCATCCAGAGGATTTCATCCGCCGCCGCCGCTCGCTCTGAGCAGGAGATTTATTTTAATAACAGTTAGAGACGCTCAGAGTCACGGGAAGAATAACACAGAAGAAGAAGATCCTGAGACTGTCGGTAACGGCCTCAGGCTCTGAATCCATCGGTGTCGCAGCCTCCGCTCACAGAAGCCGGCAGGATGGGATGGATCTGTCTTTCTGTAGAGCCGGACTCGTGTCACTCACAGCTGAACATGTGTGTAAATAATCCGTTCATCACAGATGAACAGCCAATCATCTGACTCATTTATGGAGGAAAGCTGCAGCAGCCGGATGGATCGGAGCATTTTCAGTCGGTATAAACATAAATAATCACAATAAAAACGTAATCATTAAGTCTGGAAATATTATTCTTTTTCTCTTTGGAGTTAAAGCAACACGAGAGAAGTTTGTGAACCTCTCTGTTGGAAGTATATTGTTTTATCGCACATTATGGCCTGAAATTGCCATGAAATTGCCCTGAAATTGAACTGAAACTGGCCTTCCTTTACAGAGTGCTTTAAAGACAAACTTTACCCTCTAAAAACACCCTATTTTCCCTTTATTCCTTCACAGAGTGCTTTAAAAACAAACTTTACCCTCTAAAAACACCCTATTTTCCCTTTATTCCTTCACAGAGTGCTTTAAAAACAAACTTTACCCTCTAAAAACACCCTATTTTCCCTTTATTCCTTCACAGAGTGCTTTAAAAACAAACTTTACCCTCTAAAAACACCCTATTTTCCCTTTATTCCTTCACAGAGTGCTTTAAAAACAAACTTTACCCTCTAAAAACACCCTATTTTCCCTTTATTCCTTCACAGAGTGCTTTAAAAACAAACTTTACCCTCTAAAAACACCTTATTTTTCCTTTATTCCTTCACAGAGTGCTTTAAAAACAAAGTTTACCCTCTAAAAACACCCTATTTTTCCTTTATTCTTTCACAGAGTGCTTTAAAAACAAACTTTACCCTCTAAAAACACCCTATTTTTCCTTTATTCCTTCACAGAGTGCTTTAAAAACAAACTTTACCCTCTAAAAACACCTTATTTTTCCTTTATTCCTTCACAGAGTGCTTTAAAAACAAACTTTACCCTCTAAAAACACCCTATTTTTCTTTTATTCCTTCACAGAGTGCTTTAAAAACAAACTTTACCCTCTAAAAACACCTTATTTTCCCTTTATTCCTTCAGAGTGCTTTAAAAACAAAGTTTACCCTCTAAAAACACCCTATTTTCCCTTTATTCCTTCACAGAGTGCTTTAAAAACAAACTTTACCCTCTAGAAACACCCTATTTTTCCTTTATTCCTTCACAGAGTGCTTTAAAAACAAACTTTTCCCTCTAAAAACACCCTATTTTTCCTTTATTCCTTTACAGAGTGCTTTAAAAACAAACTTTACCCTCTAAAAACACCCTATTTTCCCTTTATTCCTTTACAGAGTGCTTTAAAAACAAAGTTTACCCTCTAAAAACACCCTATTTTTCCTTTATTCCTTCACAGAGTGCTTTAAAAACTAACTTTACCCTCTAAAAACACCCTATTTCCCCTTTATTCCTTCACAGAGTGCTTTAAAAACAAACTTTACCCTCTAAAAACACCCTATTTCCCCTTTATTCCTTCACAGAGTGCTTTAAAAACAAACTTTACCCTCTAAAAACACCCTATTTTCCCTTTATTCCTTCACAGAGTGCTTTAAAAACAAACTTTTCCCTCTAAAAACACCCTATTTTCCCTTTATTCCTTCACAGAGTGCTTTAAAAACTAACTTTACCCTCTAAAAACACCCTATTTTTCTTTTATTCCTTCACAGAGTGCTTTAAAAACAAACTTTACCCTCTAAAAACACCTTATTTTCCCTTTATTCCTTTACAGAGTGCTTTAAAAACAAACTTTACCCTCTAAAAACACCCTATTTTCCCTTTATTCCTTCACAGAGTGCTTTAAAAACAAACTTTACCCTCTAAAAACACCCTATTTTTCTTTTATTCCTTCACAGAGTGCTTTAAAAACAAAGTTTACCCTCTAAAAACACCCTATTTCCCCTTTATTCCTTCACAGAGTGCTTTAAAAACAAACTTTACCCTCTAAAAACACCTTATTTTCCCTTTATTCCTTCACAGAGTGCTTTAAAAACAAACTTTTCCCTCTAAAAACACCCTATTTTCCCTTTATTCCTTCACAGAGTGCTTTAAAAACTAACTTTACCCTCTAAAAACACCCTATTTTTCTTTTATTCCTTCACAGAGTGCTTTAAAAACAAACTTTACCCTCTAAAAACACCTTATTTTCCCTTTATTCCTTCAGAGTGCTTTAAAAACAAACTTTACCCTCTAAAAACACCCTATTTTTCTTTTATTCCTTCACAGAGTGCTTTAAAAACAAACTTTACCCTCTAAAAACACCTTATTTTCCCTTTATTCCTTTACAGAGTGCTTTAAAAACAAACTTTACCCTCTAAAAACACCCTATTTTTCTTTTATTCCTTCACAGAGTGCTTTAAAAACAAACTTTACCCTCTAAAAACACCTTATTTTCCCTTTATTCCTTCAGAGTGCTTTAAAAACAAAGTTTACCCTCTAAAAACACCCTATTTTCCCTTTATTCCTTCAGAGTGCTTTAAAAACAAAGTTTACCCTCTAAAAACACCCTATTTTTCTTTTATTCCTTCACAGAGTGCTTTAAAAACAAAGTTTACCCTCTAAAAACACCTTATTTTCCCTTTATTCCTTTACAGAGTGCTTTAAAAACAAACTTTACCCTCTAAAAACACCCTATTTTTCTTTTATTCCTTCACAGAGTGCTTTAAAAACAAAGTTTACCCTCTAAAAACACCTTATTTTCCCTTTATTCCTTCAGAGTGCTTTAAAAACAAAGTTTACCCTCTAAAAACACCTTATTTTCCCTTTATTCCTTCAGAGTGCTTTAAAAACAAACTTTACCCTCTAAAAACACCTTATTTTTCCTTTATTCCTTTACAGAGTGCTTTAAAAACAAACTTTACCCTCTAAAAACACCTTATTTTTCCTTTATTCCTTTACAGAGTGCTTTAAAAACAAACTTTACCCTCTAAAAACACCTTATTTTTCCTTTATTCCTTTACAGAGTGCTTTAAAAACAAACTTTACCCTCTAAAAACACCTTATTTTTCCTTTATTCCTTTACAGAGTGCTTTAAAAACAAACTTTACCCTCTAGAAACACCCTATTTTCCCTTTATTCCTTTACAGAGTGCTTTAAAAACAAACTTTACCCTCTAAAAACACCTTATTTTTCCTTTATTCCTTTACAGAGTGCTTTAAAAACAAACTTTACCCTCTAGAAACACCCTATTTTCCCTTTATTCCTTTACAGAGTGCTTTAAAAACAAACTTTACCCTCTAAAAACACCTTATTTTCCCTTTATTCCTTCACAGAGTGCTTTAAAAACAAAGTTTACCCTCTAAAAACACCCTATTTTCCCTTTATTCCTTTACAGAGTGCTTTAAAAACAAACTTTACCCTCTAAAAACACCCTATTTTCCCTTTATTCCTTCACAGAGTGCTTTAAAAACAAACTTTACCCTCTAAAAACACCCTATTTTTCTTTTATTCCTTTACAGAGTGCTTTAAAAACAAACTTTACCCTCTAAAAACACCTTATTTTTCCTTTATTCCTTTACAGAGTGCTTTAAAAACAAACTTTACCCTCTAAAAACACCTTATTTTTCCTTTATTCCTTTACAGAGTGCTTTAAAAACAAACTTTACCCTCTAAAAACACCCTATTTTCCCTTTATTCCTTCACAGAGTGCTTTAAAAACAAACTTTACCCTCTAAAAACACCTTATTTTTCCTTTATTCCTTTACAGAGTGCTTTAAAAACAAGCTTTTTCCTCTAAAAACACCGGATCCTGACAGTCCAAACCCAGTAATTTCCCCACAGTGGATCTTGTGGGGTGTGATTAATCAACCTGAATGTGTGTGTGTTGCTGTCAGCTGCTGTCATGGCGTTCAGCCCGTCTGATCTCAGTCCAATTAAGCCGGTAATTGGTCTGAGCGCCGCTGACGGATGACTTAAAGCATGACCTCATCGGACCGGCTGCCGATGACTCATCCTCAGCCCAAACTGATCCGTGTTTGCTGCCTAAAACCAGAAGAAACGACACTGATGTGATGACACACACGGTGTTGTAATCATGGTTTTATTTTCCAAACAGACGGAATGAAACTGGATCATTTCACGCTGCAGATTGCGGCCGAATGTTGACCGTCACAAACTGATGGAGGAATAAAGCAGCCAGATAACAAAGCCCAGGAATAGCTGGGAATGAGTTTTCCTGCCGCCTGTCACCTGTCATCAGCTCACATTCTCCTGGAAGTGAGACACGGAAAAGGTCAAGGGCATCGCCGCCGCCACCGCGCTGTGTTCCAGCAGAGAAAGGTCGGCTTCGGGGGGGCGAAAGCCGGCTGATTTATATTCAGGACGGAAAGAGACGTCAGTCTGTCAGTCTGAAATCCCTCTGAGAGTTCGGCCTCTTCCAGCAGAAACACGCTCATTTGTACGCAGAATAAAAGCCTGTGAGCAGCAGACTTTTACAAAATAAAAGCCTGTGAGCAGCAGACTTTTACAAAATAAAAGCCTGTGAGCAACAGACTTTTACAACAATAAAAGCATGTGAGCAGCAGACTTTTACAAAATAAAAGCCTGTGAGCAGCAGACTTTTACAAAATAAAAGCCTGTGAGCAGCAGACTTTTACAAAATAAAAGCCTGTGAGCAGCAGACTTTTACAAAATAAAAGCCTGTGAGCAGCAGACTTTTACAAAATAAAAGCCTGTGAGCAGCAGACTTTTACAAAATAAAAGCCTGTGAGCAACAGACTTTTACAAAATAAAAGCATGTGAGCAGCAGACTTTTACAAAATAAAAGCATGTGAGCAGCAGACTTTTACAAAATAAAAGCCTGTGAGCAGCAGACTTTTACAAAATAAAAGCCTGTGAGCAGCAGACTTTTACAAAATAAAAGCCTGTGAGCAACAGACTTTTACAAAATAAAAGCATGTGAGCAGCAGACTTTTACAAAATAAAAGCATGTGAGCAGCAGACTTTTACAAAATAAAAGCCTGTGAGCAGCAGACTTTTACAAAATAAAAGCCTGTGAGCAGCAGACTTTTACAGAATAAAAGCCTGTGAGCAGCAGACTTTTACAAAATAAAAGCCTGTGAGCAGCAGACTTTTACAAAATAAAAGCCTGTGAGCAACAGACTTTTACAACAATAAAAGCCTGTGAGCAACAGACTTTTACAAAATAAAAGCCTGTGAGCAACAGACTTTTACAAAATAAAAGCCTGTGAGCAACAGACTTTTACAAAATAAAAGCCTGTGAGCAGCAGACTTTTACAGAATAAAAGCCTGTGAGCAACAGACTTTTACAACAATAAAAGGCTGTGAGCAACAGACTTTTACAAAATAAAAGCCTGTGAGCAACAGACTTTTACAAAATAAAAGCCTGTGAGCGACAGACTTTTACAACAATAAAAGCCTGTGAGCAACAGACTTTTACAAAATAAAAGCCTGTGAGCGACAGACTTTTACAACAATAAAATAAATAATAAAACCTGCGTTTATGCGCAATAAAATATCTATCGGCGTTAAATAATTAACTAGTTAACACGATAATGACGAGTTAACTCGCCCAGCGCTATTTTTCATTTGGAAGTTTAATGAAGGAAGGTCATCGGTTAACTTTAAGATGTCAGAAGTCCTGACTGCAAAGCTCAGAAAGAACAAAAAGCCACAATTATAGTCTATAATCTGAGATTTAGAACACAGAAAACTGACATAAAGGAATGGCTGTAGCATCTACTGCCACCTGGTGGCCAAACTGGAGATAGCACCCATCTCAATCTGTGGCAGAAAACAAGCAGCTAAAGACGTTGATTCATCCTTCTGATAATTATGAAAATATTCCTTCAAACTCCCATCAACTCGGCACATATTTACCCGACTGTACCGGTCTAAAGGCGCCCTGATGGCGCCCTGATGGCGCCCTGATGGCGCCCTTAGTGGTGTTTAAGCTTCCGTTCCTCGGGTCCTCTCGGGTTCCTGAAAGGTTTTAGATGCTCAACGCTTCACTGAGTGAAAATAAAAGCAAAAAAGTGTTTTTTTCTGGGATTGAATGGTTTATAAAACACTCATCTGTCTGTTTGGTCTGTTTCAGCCCCGGGCGCTCGCCCGTCTCCTTCGACCACGAGATCATGATGATGAACCACGTGTACAAGGAGAGGTTCCCCAAGGTTAGTACCGCTTCCATGGTCTGAGCCAGGAAATAAAAACCTTTATTATGTTTAGAACCAGAATCTGAAGCATCAACACTCAGTACAATTCACTCAAATGTAAATTAAATGAATATTTCTGCTTTAATTTTCAGCTTTATTCTTTAAACTTTGTGTTAATACCGCAAATCATTTCATTTATCATTTAATTAATTGATTAATTTATTTATTTCTACGTTTATTCTTGTGTTTCGTTATTATAACACATTAAAATCATGAAAAAAGTTTAGCGAAAACTTAAATCTGTAATTTATTAATTAGTTTGAACCTTTTTTTTAACGGATATGAGTCCAAATAAATTATTTTTACCGACCAGCTTCATTATATTTAGAAGCAGAAGCAGAATCTGAAGCATCAGCACTCAGTGAAAGCTGTTCCCAGTCAGATTTAGCTTTTTGTTGCATTTTAAAATGTCGTTTTTAAGCTGAACTTCAGATGAAGCTGCGCAGGATTGAGTCATTTACTCGCCCAATAAAAGATGGGCCGATAATTATCCATTAACTGAAGCATTTCTGCTTTTTCTGCTTTTTATAGGTTATTTTCAATAAAACTGTTGCTGCAGCAGGTTCTACGTTTGGTTCTAAATACGAGTAAAATGCTTCTAAAGTTCCATTTTTATCCTTTTATGTCCGACTGAAAGGAATTGATAAAATATACAATTTGTTCTTTCTTTATTTAAATTGAACTGAACGTGTTTAATATGAAGAAGACGTGATTTTATCTGCCGCTGAATGAAGTGTAATAGCCTTTTAAATTATTAATCATGTAATTTTGGGGTTTATTCTCTGATGAATGACTTTATCTGCGACTCCGCCCTCAGGCGACGGCTCAGATGGAGGAGCGTCTGGCCGAGCTGCTCGCCTCCTCCGACCCGGATAAGGTTTGCCCGCTGGCCGACGGGACGCTGAGCTTCATCCACCACCAGCTGATCGAGCTGTCCAGGGACTGCCTGGAGAAAAGCCGGGAGGACCTCATCACCTCGCGCTACTTCTACGAGCTGCAGGAGAACCTGGAGAAGCTGCTGCAAGACGTGAGTCCCACACAGACCGGCGGCGGCTCCGAGCGGCTCCGAGCGGCTCCGAGCGGCTCCGAGCGGCTCCGAGCGGCTCCGAGCGGCTCCGAGCGGCTCCGAGCGGCTCCGAGCGGCTCCGAGACGCGTTTAAAAAACGTTCTGATGAAGACGAGGGGGGGCAGGCGAAGAGTAAATGTTTACGTTTAAAAGAAAGTTAAGAAACGGAAAACAGGCTGAAAGATTCTGGCTGAATTGTTTAAATAAAAACCAAAAAAGAAGAAATTCAGCTTTAAAAACTGAATCTTTTAACACATTAAGGCCAGTTTTTCCCAGTTCTTTCCGGTTCTTCCCAGCGTTCCCAGTTGAGTTCTTCCCAGCTGACGTGTTTATCTTCCTGCTGCCAGTTTTCTGCTCATTCCGCCTGATTTTAAAGGAGATTTTGATCAGTTCCTTTCAAAGTAAACACAAGAAAAACTGGACCAGTCTCAGTGAATAACGCCCTGTAATAATAATAAATAATATATATTATTATTATATGTAATATAGATCAGTGAGCGGTGCTGACCAACGTGTGAGTGAGGTCATCAGGTGGGAACCTCAGTTCCAACGAGCTGAACGAATAAAAAAGTGAAATATTTCTGATGCAGACGTCGGTTCCGCTCAGCTGACGGCGTGACGCTTCCTCGGCTCATCGCGGTGAGTCCTGTGAGGTCATCGGCGGGAGCGCGGCGGCTCTCCGGACTCTTTGTGTGTTTACATGTCGGCGGCGCTGACGTCTCTATTAGCTCAGTGCTGCGGCGCCGCGGGCCGGCGTGATGACCCCCCCCCCGGGCCGGCGTGATGACCCCCCCCGGGCCGGCGTGATGACTCCCCCCGGGCCGGCGTGATGACCCCCCCCGGGCCGGCGTGATGACTCCCCCCGGCCTCGCTGCGACCTTCCGTTCCCCCGGGACGCGCCGCACGCCGCTCGCCTCTCCATCAGCGCCGCACACACACACGTCCTCCTGATTTTAATTTCACACCTCAGCGCTCACCGCGGCTGACGGATGAGTCTCCCAGACGAGCGGGAGGGCGGGCGGAGGGTTCGGGGAGGGGCGGGGCTTCCAGGGGATTCCTCTGCCTGTGATTGGCTGCCGGGCTCAGGCAGGAGTAGGAGGAGGGGGGGAGGGGGAAGCCTGTTCGAATGCTTCTGGAGAGCGTGAGGAACTCGAGCACATCTGGAGCGGCGTCCCAGCGCACGCCGAGCAGACGCCGCAGCTGCACGATGACATCACCGCTCAGGGAGCGGCGGGCTTTTGTTTGTTTGTTTGTTTTGGCGCCCGGCGCCGAGCGGACGATGTGAGCAGGTGGACAGAAGGTGTGCAGGGAGAAATGTATCGCATCTCATGGCAGAGGAGGCTGGAAGAGGAAGAGGAGAGGAGCGAGTGGAAGCTGCTGGCACCCCGCTGGGAGGAGGAAGAGGAGGAACGCCTTCCAGCTGAGTCCAGCTCTGTGAGTTTCTCCTGATCAGTCAGACTCTGGGGCCGCTCGACCCGCTCAGGTTTGGTCAGCAGGTTCCAGAGTTCAGTGATCAATAAATCAATCGATGGATCATCTTCTGATCAGACCGTCGCAGCAGCTTTAACTCCGACTGCTCTCTGTGTGACGCTTCGGGAAGTAAAAGTTCAGAGGCTGCTGCTGGGGTTCAGTCCTGATCAGCTTCATTTATCTCCATGGAAACAGGAAGCAGCTGATCCACTGAAACATGCTCCAACATGAACATAAGTCCATCACTACACCCAGATTCTGGCCTGGTTGGTACAGGGTGCTTGCGCAAGTCTTGAAAGTCTTAATAAATCTGGAATTTTGAAGCACTGTTTTCCAGACCTTGAAAAGTCTTGGATTTTGTGTGAAAGTCTTAATAAAGTATGGAAAATAAATGTATGGTAGAATTTTACAGTATGCTGAAAGGCATTGTGAAATGAGAAATAGGAAGGTAGGCTATAAAACTATAATTTTACTAACTGGTCACGTACTGTGTCAGCCTAATGGGATGAGATGTGAGTGCAGAGACTGAATTCTACAGACATTCATCCATCCATCCATTTTTTTTATAGATAGTTTTTGTGACACTTGTTTGATGTGAAATTCATGTACTTGTGATTTTCATGTTTTGAAACGTTTTCATCAGTAAAAGCGTAATTTACTGAATAATGCATTTGTTCATTGAATACTAGCCTATAAAAATTAACATTTCTAAAAAATTAGCAGGCAGTAGGCACACAAGTTACAAGTACATAAAGTTAAGGTCTTGGGGCAAAAAAAGTATCAGTTTTAAAAAAGTCTGGAATTTTAATTTGGAAAAAGAGCAAGCACCCTGTTTGTAGTTTCTAGGTGTACAGATTTAAGTTCTGTGGTGACCTGTCATCGTTTCTCTTTGGCTCCAAAGACGATTACCTCAGTTTTGTGTTTGTTTAGCTGGAGAAAGTTGTGGCACGTCCAGTCATTAATCTCTTCAATGCATTTACCAAGAGCCTGTACAGGGCCTCGGTCTCCTGGTGACATAGTAATATATATCTGCGTGTCATCTGCATAGCTATGGTAGTTTATTCTGTTGTTTTTTATAGTCTGTGCCAGTGGGAGCATGTAGATGTTAAACAGAAGAGGTCCCAGGATGGAACCCTGGGGAACTCCACATGTGACTCTTGTGTGCTCAGATGTAAAGTTACCTGTTGACACAAAGTACTTCCTGTTCTCTAAGTATGTTTTGAACCAGTTTAGTACAGTTCCAGAAAGACCCGCCCAGTTCTCCAGTCGTTTATATTGTGGTGAACTGTATCAAATGCAGCACTGAGATCCAGTAAAACTCAGACTGACATTTTTCCAGCGTCTGTATTCAGACATGTGTGGTTAAACACTTTGGTCAGAGCGGTCTCAGTGCTGTGGTGCTGTTTGAAACCTGACTGGAAGCTGTCATAGCAGTTATTTTGTTTTTAAAAAGTAATTAAGCTGTTGAAAAACCGCTTTTTTAATGATCTTACTAAAAAATGGGAGATTTGTCTGTTCTGTGTGGACCCAACACTGGTTCATCCCTTGAGTTAGGAGCCTTTTTCCTGCCTGAATGCTTCACAGCTCAGAGTTAGGTGGCTGAACAGAGAAAAACTGGACTGAAGATGAGGGAAGAAGCAGAAAATGTCCAAAGAGAAACTCTGAGAGCTTCAGGAAGCTGCAGCACTGCTGATCAGGATCATTTTATCTTTAAACTCTTCCTCTCCCAGCATGTTTCTCTCCTTTGTCGTCCTCCATTCCTCCATCTCTCCGTCCCCTCTTCCTCGGGTCCTGACCCCATTACAGAGCTCGCAGGAGGCCGACTCGTCTTCTATCTCTCCTCCACCTTCACCTCGCTCCTCGCCGCCCCTCCCTCATCCATCCGTGTCACGGTTCTTCGGTGACCTGCCGGCCGGTTGCTACGGCAACCTGCATCCAGGCCTTCCTCCCTGCCGCCCCGTGGGGAGACCCCGTTAGGTCGGACACAGCTGTGCACATCTGGCTTTAATTGGCTGCCAGTGAGCTCAGGTGGAAACTTCAGAACTTTGGAACCTGGGATCCTTTATCTTAACCAGTCAGAAGCTTTCTGAGCTCTTCTTCTTCTTCTTCTTCTTCTCCTTCTTCTCCTTCTTCTCCTTCTTCTCCTTCTTCTCCTTCTTCTTCTTCTCCTTCTTCTCCTTCTTCTTCTTCTTCTTCTTCTTCTTCTTCTTCTTCTTCTTCTTCTTCTTCTTCCTCATCGTGTTCAGATGAATCGAAACTAGACGAAGCGGTCATGTGATCGGTTACAAACGAGGCTGCGCTGCCAGCACAGATGTTGTTGGTTCCTCTGGTTGTTTTTAACGAGTGTTTGTGTGACATCTGGCCGTGTGATGCGGCGGCTGCTGCTTCTCAGATGGCGTTTAACTCTAAGCTTAATGATGATTAACACCGGAGTCATTCGGGTGGCTTTATAAAAGCCGGAGCTGAGCAGCAGGTGGCGCCGCTGAGCGCCCAACAGCTGGAGAACTGAGCTCAGTGATTTCAATTCTTTAAAAACTTTAGTTAAAGTAGAAATGTGACTTTATTTATGTCCAACTTTGTGTTTCCATCCTTTTATTTTTAGATTATTATCATTTTTTATACTTTCTTTCTGTTTTATAAGAGATTCTGTGATAAACTGTTCCAGATGTTTTTCCCTCTGACAGACTTGTTGTATTTTATCAGACTTTATAGACTTTTATCAGAGTTTATCAGACTCACTGAATGAGATTTAGGCAAGGCAATTTTATTTATAGAGCACAATTCGTAATTCAAAGTGCTTTAGAGCTACATAAAATCACAAGAAGGCAATAAAATCATTTAAAAAAAATAAATAATAATCGCACAAATAATTTAACGTTTATTTAAAGCAGATTGTGTTTTTATTCTGTGTAAAAGATAAAAAAAGAAACA
The DNA here is from genome assembly GCF_027942865.1 of Odontesthes bonariensis. Lineage (NCBI taxonomy): Eukaryota > Metazoa > Chordata > Actinopteri > Atheriniformes > Atherinopsidae > Odontesthes > Odontesthes bonariensis. The sequence continues at coordinate 36,762,902 of NC_134520.1, read as the reverse complement.
TTTTTAATTAAAATCTTAATTTCTGTGACGTTAAAGCTTTAACCTGATATTATTTTTATTTATTATTTTTATATTATTTATTTAGTTTATTATTTTATTGCTTTTAAAGCATTAACTGGACCTTTGGTGTGTTTTCTGTCGGTTAGTCGTGCTCGTGCTCCTGGTTAGGATGAGGAACAGCTTCACTTCAGTGTTTTTATTCTTTATATTTATCATAAATTAATAATAATAAAAGTAAAAGTCTTGTGGTGTTTAACACCGTCGGGTTAATTACTGCTGCGTCCGTTCCTCGCCTCACACACGGCCTCTCTGATGGATGTTCAGAGTGCACGTACAGTACGTGCACACTCCTCCCCTCCAGGTTTCATTACAGTTATGAATAATTCAGGGGCGGGGGTGGCGGGGCCCCCGGGGCCCCTGCGTCTGTCGGGCAAACAGCAGTAAAACTTTGTTAATGAACCCCACCTCCTCTCTGTCATGCAGCCGGACACAAACGTGCACGAGAGCACAAACGTGCACGAGGACACGTGGGAGCACACGCAGCCCCCCTGAGAGGCAGCATGTGGGGGCTTTATAATTGCCCCGGCCTCCGTATTTCCAGGGTAAATTGTCCCGTCTCCGCCTGACAGGCTGCACGGTGGCGCCTGCTTCAGCCTCCGGGAGTCTCTGGGGGACGTTTCGTCCTCAGACCTGTTTGTGAAGGACAGACCTGAGAAGGTGTAAATCATTTCCTGTTTCCTGTTTTCTGTGTTCAGGCTCACGAGCGCTCGGAGAGCGTGGAAGTGACCTTCGTCACGCAGCTGGTCAAGAAGCTGATGATCATCATCGCCCGGCCGGCCCGACTCCTGGAGTGTTTGGTAAGAGAAAGGGAACCTGGAGCTGTTTTAGCTGTTTCAGCTGTTTTAGCTCCTCCCACCTCAGGTCAGACACATTCTCCAGGTTTTTGTTTCTTTCTTTCTTCGATGCGTCCAATCAGAGCCGAGCGCCATCACAAAGTTTATTTCAGCTCTCTGATCTCCCTCATGTGATCAATAAAAACTGTATCTATCTCTCTGAGTGCTAACCGCTAGTTAGCCACAGAAACACAGAGGCTACGCTACTACATGCTAACCGCTAGTTAGCCACAGAAGACTTCATGAACAGAAACACAGAGGCTACGCTACTACATGCTAACCGCTAGTTAGCCACAGAAGACTTCATGAACAGAAACACAGAGGCTACGCTACTACATGCTAACCGCTAGATAGCCACAGAAGACTTCATGAACAGAAACACAGAGGCTACGCTGCTACGTGCTAACCACTAGTTAGCCACAGAAACACAGAGGCTACGCTACTACATGCTAACAACTAGATAGCCACAGAAGACTTCATGAACAGAAACACAGAGGCTACGCTGCTACGTGCTAACCACTAGATAGCCACAGAAGACTTCATGAACAGAAACACAGAGGCTACGCTGCTACGTGCTAACAACTAGATAGCCACAGAAGACTTCATGAACAGAAACACAGAGGCTACGCTGCTACGTGCTAACCACTAGTTAGCCACAGAAACACAGAGGCTACGCTGCTACGTGCTAACCACTAGTTAGCCACAGAAACACAGAGGCTACGCTGCTACGTGCTAACCACTAGTTAGCCACAGAAACACAGAGGCTACGCTGCTATGTGCTAACCACTAGTTAGCCACAGAAACAGGATGGCCTTCCAGTTTGCCAGAAAGGCCTTAAAGGAGCTGCAGAGTTCTGGAAAAAGGTGTTCTGGACAGACCGGACAGCTGATGGAGCTGTTGATGGAGCTGCTGATGGAGCTGCTGATGGAGCTGCTGATGGAGCTGCTGATGGAGCTGCTGATGAATTCTGAGCTGGATAGAAACATCTGATCTCTTCCAGCTCCAGTAAATGCATCCAAAGCTTCATCCTGCAACAAGATAATGATCCCAAACATCCTACTGAGGCAGCAGCAGAGTTTCTCAGAGCTGAAACACGGCTCGACTCCACACGTGTTCACAGCCTCCTGCTCCTCCGTGTGAAAGGATTCGAGCCCAGGAGAGTGACACTGAGGGGTAATGGGAGGGGCAGTGGAGGGTGAGGAGAAGCTGTCCCAGTGCTCACATGACTGGTTTTGACGAATCACATGAAGGAGAAGATGTGACAGGAAGTGTTTTACACATTTACAGTCCCGAAAAAAAACTCCAGAATCCAAAGATAACGCAGAGATGCATCATGTGTTCCCTGTTTTTATATAAAACATAAAGAAATGAGGCTCTGAACTCTGTGATTTAACCGTTCTCCTCTTCCTCCTCCTCTTCCTCTTCCTCCTCTTCCTCCTCCTCCTCCTCCTCCTCCTCCTCCTCCTCCTCTTCCTCCTCTTCCTCCTCTGCAGGAGTTCGATCCCGAGGAGTTTTACCACCTGCTGGAAGCAGCTGAAGGACATGCAAAGGAAGGCCAGGGCATCAAATCCGACATCCCCCGATACATCATCAGCCAGCTCGGCCTCACCAGGGACCCCCTGGAGGGTAAATCACCAGATGTTTGCAGATGTTTGGTACTTTTTAACCAGTGTTGTTGTTGTTGTTGTTTGGTTCGGTTTGGTCAGTGATCACATGTCTCCGACAGAAATGACCCAGCTGAGCAGCTATGACAGCGGAAACCCCGAGACCCCGGAGACCGACGATTCAGTAGATGTGAGTACACATGTTCCAACATCTGTTCAGACATCTGTTCAAACATCTGTTCAGAGATCTGTTCAAACATCTGTTCAGACATTTGTTCAGACATCTGTTTAAACATCTGTTCAAACATCTGTTCAAACATCTGTTCAGACATCTGTTCAGACATCTGTTCAAACATCTGTTCAAACATCTGCTCAAACATCTGTTCCAGCATCTGTTCAAACATCTGTTCAGACATCTGTTCAAACATCTGTTCAGACATCTGTTCAAACATCTGTTCAGACATCTGTTCAAACATCTGTTCAGACATCTGTTCAAACATCTGTTCAAACATCTGTTTAAACATATGTTCCAGCATCTGTTCAAACATTTGTTCAGACATCTGTTCAAACATCTGTTTAAACATCTGTTCAGACATCTGTTCAAACATCTGTTCAGACATCTGTTCAAACATCTGTTTAAACATCTGTTCAGACATCTGTTTAAACATCTGTTCAGACATCTGTTCAGACATCTGTTCAAACATCTGTTCAAACATCTGTTCAGACATCTGTTCAGACATCTGTTCAAACATCTGTTCAGACATTTGTTCAGACATCTGTTCAAACATCTGTTCAAACATCTGCTCAAACATCTGTTCAAACATCTGTTCAGACATCTGTTCAAACATCTGTTCAGACATCTGTTCAAACATCTGTTCAGACATCTGTTCAAACATCTGTTCAAACATCTGCTCAAACATCTGTTTAAACATCTGTTCAGACATCTGTTCAAACATCTGTTCAGACATCTGTTCAAACATCTGTTTACACATCTGTTTAAACATCTGTTCAGACATCTGTTCAAACATCTGTTCAAACATCTGTTCAGACATCTGTTCAGACATCTGTTCAGACATCTGTTCAAACATCTGTTCAGACATCTGTTCAGACATCTGTTCAAACATCTGTTCAAATATCTGTTCAAACATCTGTTCAGACATCTGTTCAGACATCTGTTCAAACATCTGTTCAGACATCTGTTCAAACATCTGTTCAGACATCTGTTCAGACATCTATTTAAACATCTGTTCAAACATCTGTTCAAACATCTGTTCAGACATCTGTTCAAACATCTGTTCAAACATCTGCTCAAACATCTGTTTAAACATATGTTCCAGCATCTGTTCAAACATCTGTTCAAACATCTGTTCAAACATCTGTTTAAACATCTGTTCAAACATCTGTTCAGACATCTGTTCAGACATCTATTTAAACATCTGTTCAGACATCTGTTCAAACATCTGTTCAGACATCTATTTAAACATCTGTTCAAACATCTGTTTAGACATCTGTTCAAACATCTGTTCAAACATCTGTTTAGACATCTGTTTAGACATCTGTTCAAACATCTGTTCAAACATCTGTTCAGACATCTATTTAAACATCTGTTCAAACATCTGTTTAGACATCTGTTTAAACATCTGTTCAAACATCTGTTCAAACATCTGTTCAAACATCTGTTCAGACATATGTTCAAACATCTGTTCAGACATCTGTTCAAACATCTGTTCAGACATCTGTTTAAACATCTGTTCAGACATCTGTTCAAACATCTGTTTAAACATCTGTTCAGACATCTGTTCAGACATCTGTTTAAACATCTGTTCAAACATCTGTTCAAACATCTGTTCAGACATCTGTTCAAACATCTGTTCAAACATCTGCTCAAACATCTGTTCCAGCATCTGTTCAAACATCTGTTCAGACATCTGTTCAAACATCTGTTCAGACATCTGTTCAAACATCTGTTCAGACATCTGTTCAAACATCTGTTCAGACATCTGTTCAAACATCTGTTCAAACATCTGTTTAAACATATGTTCCAGCATCTGTTCAAACATTTGTTCAGACATCTGTTCAAACATCTGTTTAAACATCTGTTCAGACATCTGTTCAAACATCTGTTCAGACATCTGTTCAAACATCTGTTTAAACATCTGTTCAGACATCTGTTTAAACATCTGTTCAGACATCTGTTCAGACATCTGTTCAAACATCTGTTCAAACATCTGTTCAGACATCTGTTCAGACATTTGTTCAGACATCTGTTCAGACATCTGTTTAAACATCTGTTCAAACATCTGTTCAAACATCTGTTCAGACATCTGTTCAGACATCTGTTCAAACATCTGTTCAAACATCTGCTCAAACATCTGTTCCAGCATCTGTTCAAACATCTGTTCAGACATCTGTTCAAACATCTGTTCAGACATCTGTTCAAACATCTGTTCAGACATCTGTTCAAACATCTGTTCAGACATCTGTTCAAACATCTGTTCAAACATCTGTTTAAACATATGTTCCAGCATCTGTTCAAACATTTGTTCAGACATCTGTTCAAACATCTGTTTAAACATCTGTTCAGACATCTGTTCAAACATCTGTTCAGACATCTGTTCAAACATCTGTTTAAACATCTGTTCAGACATCTGTTTAAACATCTGTTCAGACATCTGTTCAGACATCTGTTCAAACATCTGTTCAAACATCTGTTCAGACATCTGTTCAGACATCTGTTCAAACATCTGTTCAAACATCTGCTCAGACATCTGTTCAAACATCTGCTCAAACATCTGTTCAAACATCTGTTCAAACATCTGTTCAAACATCTGTTCAGACATCTGTTCAGACATCTGTTCAAACATCTGTTCAAACATCTGTTCAGACATCTGTTCAGACATCTGTTCAAACATCTGTTCAGACATTTGTTCAGACATCTGTTCAAACATCTGTTCAAACATCTGTTCAAACATCTGTTCAAACATCTGTTCAGACATCTGTTCAAACATCTGTTCAGACATCTGTTCAAACATCTGTTTACACATCTGTTTAAACATCTGTTCAGACATCTGTTCAAACATCTGTTCAGACATCTGTTCAAACATCTGTTTAAACATCTGTTCAGACATCTGTTCAAACATCTGTTCAAACATCTGCTCAAACATCTGTTCAAACATCTGTTCAGACATTTGTTCAGACATTTGTTCAGACATCTGTTCAAACATCTGCTCAAACATCTGTTCAAACATCTGTTCAGACATCTGTTCAAACATCTGTTCAGACATCTGTTCAAACATCTGTTCAGACATCTGTTCAAACATCTGTTCAAACATCTGTTTAAACATCTGTTCAGACATCTGTTCAAACATCTGTTCAAACATCTGTTCAGACATCTGTTCAAACATCTGTTCAGACATCTGTTCAGACATCTGTTCAAACATCTGTTCAGACATCTGTTCAGACATCTGTTCAAACATCTGTTCAAACATCTGTTTAAACATATGTTCCAGCATCTGTTCAAACATCTGTTCAGACATCTGTTCAAACATCTGTTTAAACATCTGTTCAGACATCTGTTCAAACATCTGTTCAAACATCTGTTCAGACATCTGTTCAAACATCTGTTCAGACATCTGTTCAGACATCTGTTCAAACATCTGTTCAAACATCTGTTTAAACATCTGTTCCAGCATCTGTTCAAACATCTGTTCAAACATCTGTTCAAACATCTGTTCAGACATCTGTTCAAACATCTGTTCAAACATCTGTTCAAACATCTGTTCAGACATCTGTTCAGACATCTGTTCAAACATCTGTTCAAACATCTGTTCAAACATCTGTTTAAACATCTGTTCCAGCATCTGTTCAAACAGACGCTGACGTAATCTTTCTTCTTCTGCTGTTTCAGAGCCGAGGCCCCGCCGCTCCGGCAGCGCCCCCGCAGGCTAAGACCAAAGCCCCCCGAGAGGAAGACTTTGAGAACATAAAGCTCATCAGTAACGGAGCCTACGGGTACGGCGGCCTCCTTTAGCTCCGCCTCCAACAGAAGCTGACCACGCCCACATCTGTAAACCCCTCCTCTCTTCTTCAGGGCCGTGTACCTGGTGCGGCACAAGGAAACCCGGCAGCGATTCGCCATGAAGAAGATCAACAAGCAGAACCTGATCCTGAGGAACCAGATCCAGCAGGCCTTCGTGGAGCGGGACATCCTCACCTTCGCCGAGAACCCGTTCGTGGTGTCCATGTTCTGCTCCTTCGAGACCCGGAGGCACCTCTGCATGGTGATGGAGTACGTGGAGGGTAAGAGACGCGCCTCAGAGGTGGCGTGGGTGGTGGCGGTGCTGGTTTCTCTGATGCTGTGCCTGTGGCGTGCAGGTGGAGACTGCGCCACGCTGCTGAAGAACATCGGCGCCCTGCCGGTCGACATGGCCCGGATGTACTTCGCCGAGACCGTTCTGGCCCTGGAGTATCTGCACAACTACGGCATCGTGCACCGAGACCTCAAACCTGACAAGTAAGGCGCACACCGACCCCCGCGGGGCAGCAGCGTGGTCATCTCTGCTTCTGTTTACACATCTGTTCAAACATCTGTTCAAACATCTGAAAAAAAAAGAGTCTTGGTGTTGCCTGCATCAGAGCAGATAAGTCCGGAGTAATATCGTGTTTCAGCATGAGAGATGGAGTCCTTGTAAAGAGAGAGCTGAGCTCTGTAAATGTCTTTATGGATGGAGAGACCAGATTTCCTGTAGAGTCGTTCAAGCTGTCGATTTTTGGATTTCATGGAGCGAAGATCAGGAGTGAACCAGGGAGCAGACCGAGTAAAGAAAACAGAACGGGATTTGACAGGAGCAAGTGAGTTGAGAATGTTAGTGAGATCATTGTTGTATTGGGTGGCAAGAGCATCAGGGGTGGAAGAAGAATCCAGAGTCAGGGTGGCGATATGGGAGGAGAGGGAGTCCAGCTTAATGTCCGGAAAGAGATGACACGGCGTGGTTTGGAAATGGTGAGGCGGAGAGTGACATTAAATGAGAGGAGGAAGTGGTCCGTAATATGGAGTTCATCAGCAGGACAGGTGGAGGGGGTGAGACCAGAGCAGCAAATTAAGTCCAGGGTGTGACCTTTTATGTGTGTGGGGAAGTCAGAGAACTGTTTGAGGCCAAAACTATCAAGTGATGAAGAAAAGTCTATGGTGAGGGGAAGAGCAGTATTGTCCAAATGTATGTTGAAATCCCCCAGCAGAATTATATAAGGTGAGAGAGTGGAGAGGTGAGTGAGGAGGGCAGAGAATTCATTTAAGAAGTCTTAGTGAGGCTTAGGGGGACGGCAGACTGTGGCAGCGATAATGGGGGTAGGCAAGGCATTCCAGTGAGCAGAGAGGTGGCACAGCCACCGGGAGGACCTTCCACTTCTCGCGGTAAAGACTCGTGAGACCGATCCACGAGGTTTACAAGAGTAAACAAACCCCAGAGGAGTAGAGTCATTGAGCTGGGAAAAGTCACCAGGAACTTGCCAAGTCTCATTTAAACAGAGAAAGTCAAACTTACGATCCGTAAGGATATCCTGGATGAGACGTCCTTTGCCCGTGAGGGAGCGAATGTTCAGGAGACCGAAGTTAACGCCGGTGGTGTCATGGCTGAGAGGAGCGTTGGCCGACCCAACGCGCTGTGATTAACAGTCCGGTCGGTGTTTCTCGGTGCCTGGCGAGCGGAGGACCAAAAGGAGGTAATCCCTTTGGAGCCGCCAAAGTGGAAGCCCCGCCTAGATCCACGGTGGAGGTACCTCCGGCGAGGCAGACGGGCGGCGGTGCAGTGATGCCGGTGGAGATCCGGACCAGTGTGAGCGGAGCCTGAGAAGCTCAGCGACCGAATACTGGAGGAGTCCTCCCACGGGTAGATGGAGGAGCGATGGGACAGTCCAGCAAAGACCACACAAAGACGTTGATGAGCCACATTATAGAGCGCAGAGGCAACGGCGAGTAGCCGGGCGATGTGCTGAGGAATCTGTTCCAACATCTGTTCAAACATCTGTTCCAACATCTGTTCCAGCATCTTTAAACATCTGTTTAAGCGTGGTCATCTCTGCTGCTCCTCCAGATGTTGACGGTCTGCTTTGTCTCCAGATGTTCAGGGGTCTGCTTTGTCTCCAGATGTTGACGGTCTGCTTTGTCTCCAGATGTTCAGGGGTCTGCTTTGTCTCCAGATGTTCAGGGGTCTGCTTTGTCTCCAGATGTTGACGGGCTGCTTTGTCTCCAGATGTTGACGGTCTGCTTTGTCTCCAGATGTTGACGGTCTGCTTTGTCTCCAGATGTTCAGGGGTCTGCTTTGTCTCCAGATGTTGACGGTCTGCTTTGTCTCCAGATGTTCAGGGGTCTGCTTTGTCTCCAGATGTTCAGGCGTCTGCTTTGTCTCCAGATGTTCAGGGGGCTGCTTTGTCTCCAGATGTTCAGGGGGCTGCTTTGTCTCCAGATGTTCAGGGGGCTGCTTTGTCTCCAGATGTTCAGGGGTCTGCTTTGTCTCCAGATGTTGACGGTCTGCTTTGTCTCCAGATGTTCAGGCGTCTGCTTTGTCTCCAGATGTTCAGGGGGCTGCTTTGTCTCCAGATGTTCAGGGGGCTGCTTTGTCTCCAGATGTTCAGGCGTCTGCTTTGTCTCCAGATGTTCAGGGGTCTGCTTTGTCTCCAGATGTTCAGGGGTCTGCTTTGTCTCCAGATGTTTAGGGGTCTGCTTTGTCTCCAGATGTTGACGGTCTGCTTTGTCTCCAGATGTTCAGGGGTCTGCTTTGTCTCCAGATGTTCAGGGGTCTGCTTTGTCTCCAGATGTTGACGGTCTGCTTTGTCTCCAGATGTTCAGGGGTCTGCTTTGTCTCCAGATGTTCAGGGGTCTGCTTTGTCTCCAGATGTTCAGGGGTCTGCTTTGTCTCCAGATGTTGACGGTCTGCTTTGTCTCCAGATGTTCAGGGGTCTGCTTTGTCTCCAGATGTTGACGGTCTGCTTTGTCTCCAGATGTTCAGGGGTCTGCTTTGTCTCCAGATGTTCAGGGGTCTGCTTTGTTTCCAGATGTTCAGGGGTCTGCTTTGTCTCCAGATGTTCGGGGGTCTGCTTTGTCTCCAGATGTTCAGGGGTCTGCTTTGTGTCCAGATGTTTACGGTCTGCTTTGTCTCCAGATGTTCAGGGGTCTGCTTTGTCTCCAGATGTTCAGGGGTCTGCTTTGTCTCCAGATGTTCAGGGGTCTGCTTTGTGTCCAGATGTTGACGGTCTGCTTTGTCTCCAGATGTTCAGGGGTCTGCTTTGTCTCCAGATGTTCAGGGGTCTGCTTTGTCTCCAGATGTTGACGGTCTGCTTTGTCTCCAGATGTTCAGGGGTCTGCTTTGTCTCCAGATGTTCAGGGGTCTGCTTTGTCTCCAGATGTTGACGGTCTGCTTTGTCTCCAGATGTTCAGGGGTCTGCTTTGTCTCCAGATGTTCAGGTGTCTGCTTTGTCTCCAGATGTTCAGGGGTCTGCTTTGTCTCCAGATGTTCAGGGGTCTGCTTTGTCTCCAGATGTTCAGGCGTCTGCTTTGTCTCCAGATGTTCAGGGGTCTGCTTTGTCTCCAGATGTTGACGGTCTGCTTTGTCTCCAGATGTTCAGGGGTCTGCTTTGTCTCCAGATGTTCAGGGGTCTGCTTTGTCTCCAGATGTTCAGGGGTCTGCTTTGTGTCCAGATGTTTACGGTCTGCTTTGTCTCCAGATGTTCAGGGGTCTGCTTTGTCTCCAGATGTTCAGGGGTCTGCTTTGTGTCCAGATGTTGACGGTCTGCTTTGTCTCCAGATGTTCAGGGGTCTGCTTTGTCTCCAGATGTTCAGGGGTCTGCTTTGTCTCCAGATGTTGACGGTCTGCTTTGTCTCCCTCAGCCTGCTCATCACGTCCTTGGGACACATCAAGCTGACGGACTTCGGCCTCTCAAAGATCGGCCTGATGAGTTTGACCACCAACCTGTACGAAGGTCACATCGAGAAGGACACGCGGGAGTTCCTGGATAAGCAGGTCTGCGGCACGCCGGAGTACATCGCCCCCGAGGTGATCCTGCGGCAGGGCTACGGCAAGCCGGTGGACTGGTGGGCCATGGGCGTCATCCTGTACCAGTTCCTGGTGGGCTGCGCGCCGTTCTTCGGGGACACCACGGAGGAGCTGTTCGGCCAGGTCATCAGCGGTGAGTCCATCACGTCTTAGTTAGTTAGTTAGTTAGTTAGTTAGTCCATCAGGCCTCAGATGGTTTCTGCAGTTTGAAATCAGAGGAAACGTCTTATTTTTCCAGCTGGGAATGTCGTTGGAAATGCCAGTTTCTTCTTTAAAATACTCTTTTATCAACTTCTGTGGCGCGTCTTTTCTTTTCTTATCATCTCATTTCCAACAAGAAATAAACACAGCGTCACTCCAGCTGTAAGAGTCCAGCAGTCAGTGTTGGGACAGCTGTTTCAGGGCCGGGGGGGGCACTGGATCCGCCCACTTGTCCCAGTCTGGACAGCTAAACGCTAAACGCTCGCTGTTAGCTAAACGCTCTCTCGCTGTTAGCTAAAGGCTCGCTGTTAGCTAAACGCTCGCTGTTAGCTAAACGCTCGCTGTTAGCTAAATGCTCGCTGTTGGCTAAACGCTCACTGTTAGCTAAACGCTCGCGCTGTTAGCTAACCTCGCGCTGTTAGCTAAACGCTCTCGCTGTTAGCTAAACGCTCGCTGTTAGCTAAACGCTCGCTGTTGGCTAACCTCGCGCTGTTAGCTAAACGCTCTCGCTGTTAGCTAAACGCTCGCTGTTGGCTAAACGCTCTCGCTGTTAGCTAAACGCTCTCGCTGTTAGCTAAACGCTCGCTGTTAGCTAAACGCTCTCGCTGTTAGCTAAACGCTCGCTGTGTTTTTTTCTGCTATCCTTTTTGGATAAAAACTCTATCTAAGTGGGCTCATTTTTTCCAGTTTTCATTTATCTTTGTGTCATTTGGGGTTAATTTGTTCTGAGGAACGAACAAGAAGGTGTGTCAGTAAAGCAAGATGTGTCTTTGTGCTGTGATTGTGTTAGATGAGATCATCTGGCCAGAGGAGGATGAAGCTCTGCCTTACGAGCCTCAGGACCTCATCACAAAGCTGCTCAGACAGAATCCTCTGGAGAGACTGGGAACAGGTAACTGAACAGCCTCTCTGGATAAAAGCAGAGTTACAGAAATGCATTCATCAAGGGCATCTACTCACACCAAGACTGACTGAGTGATTCTAAACTGCTAACTGGTTGGCCTTATGCTAACAGGTTAGCCTTATGCTAACTGGTTGGCCTTATGCTAAAAGGTTAGCCTTCTGCTAACAGGTTGGCCTTATGCTATCTGGTTGGCCTTATGCTAACAGGTTAGCCTTATGCTAACAGGTTGGCCTTATGCTAACTGGTTGGCCTTCTGCTAACAGGTTAGCCTTATGCTAACTGGTTAACCATATGCTAACAGGTTAGTCTTCTGATAACAGGTTGGCCTTCTGCTAACAGGTTAGCCTTATGCTAACAGGTTAGCCTTATGCTAACTGGCGCTTTTAACCGTCTCCTCTGAGGATGTTTGAGTTTCTTCTCGCATTTCAGCCATTTTTTTCTTTAATCGTCACCTGTTTCTCCATCAGTAACTGTTTGATTTTTGCATCAGTTTCCACATTAAAGCCTCCGCCGCCCTCTTCCTCCGTCTCCGCAGGCGGCGCCTACGAGGTGAAGCAGCACCCGTTCTTCACCGACCTGGACTGGAACAGCCTGCTGAGACAGAAAGCAGAGTTCATCCCCCAGCTGGAGTCCGAGGACGACACCAGTTACTTCGACAGTATGTTCCTGACTTCCTGCAGATGTTCGACAGCCGTCTGAAAGTCATTCGTTCTCACTGTGATCAATATACCGATCGATATATTCTGTTTATTTGTGCGTCAGCCCGTTCTGATCGGTACCACCACCTGGACTCAGAGGAGGAAGACGACACCAACGATGACGAACACGTGGAGATACGACAGTTCTCCTCCTGCTCGCCTCGCTTCAGCAAGGTCTGACCTCATCCTTTAACGCTTTCTGTCCTTTATGCTGCGATGGTGATCAATATAACTGATCGTTTCTTCTGTTTCTGAGCCGATGAGATCAACTGAATACAGAAAAGCTATAAAGTTGGAGTGTTGTGGCCATTTATGTTTTGCAAATCATAAGTTCTATCAATTTACTTTTCTTTGGGCAGTTAGAATATACTTTAGAAAAAAAATTATAATAATAAAATAAATAAAGAAATAAAAATAAAAAAGAAATAAAGAAAATTAAATTAAAAAAATAATTAATTAATTAAAAAAATAAGTAAATAAATAATTTAAAAAAAAAGAATATACTTTAGAAAATAGATAAAGAAAAAAAAGAAAGAAAATTAAATTAAAATAATTAATTAATTAATTAAAAAAGAAGTAAATAAATAATTTAAAAAAAGAATATACTTTAGTTAGTTTGGAATTAAAATCTGTGATTAATTTTTATATTTGAAATTGTTTAGATTATTTAGGTTAAATGATTTTTTGACCACTTTTTGAGCTTGTAAAATGAGATTAAGTTAACTTTCGTTTTTCATCTAAATTGTAAGAGATTTTTTAGTTTTGTTCATATTATTTGTTGGAAATAAACTACATATATTTTTTAAACAGTCAAGTCTGAAGTGCAAGAATCAAACCACCTGTTGCCACCCACGGCCTTTGTTACAAAATATAGTTTGTAATCTTTAAAAGCCGCGACGTGGAGCTTCACGCGTCTGTTTGGGAAGTAATGCTGTTAAATATGGAGTCACGGGTCAGAAATGGAGGAGTTTGTGTGTTTTTGTGCAGGTTTACAGCAGCATGGAGCGTCTGTCTCTGCACGAGGAGAAGAGGACGCCTCCTCCCACCAAACGCAGCCTCAGCGAGGAGGGCGGAGACCGCATGGACAGCCTGAGCGGACTCAAGTCCAGAGATCGGTCCTGGCTGGTGGGATCTCCAGAGATGTGAGTCCCACGACTGAGGCTCTATCCCCCTGTTTTATCAGGTCTTTGATGCTTCTCCCTGTGAACTGTTAGCTTTCCTTTCCTTCCTTTCTCCAGCCTCCGGAAGCGCCTGTCGGTTTCAGAGTCTTCCCACACGGAGAGCGACTCGAGTCCTCCGCTGACGGTCAGGAGACGCTGCTGCTCCGCCATCATCGAGATGCCACGCTTTGCTATCTCTGCCGAAGAGGAAGGAGGCCAAGGTAAAGCTGAAGGAAGCCCTCTGTGCTCACCTGTGCTCACCTGTGCTCACCTGTGCTCACCTGTGCTCACCTGTGCTAAGACACCATCTTTATTTAGCTCAACGCCCGACTGCTTATGGGATGTTCGTGATTATTTAATTACATCTCAAACACGCTCACCAAGTTAAAATATTGCTGTTTAACTCGTGTTCAGATCACACTAAACTGTCCAAAGACTCTTTGTTTCTAATCAATGAAAGTTGTAGTTTACGGTCACTTTGAGGGCATTTCTGTCTGCCTCTGTGGTTATTTTGAGTGTTTTTGTTACCATTTAAAGTCTATTAGTAGCTCTTTTACATCTCATGATGGTTGTTTTGTGCCTCTTTGTGGTTGTTTTGTGTCTCTTTGTGCCTCTTTTGTGTCTCTTTTTGCCTCTTTGTGGTTGTTTTGTGCCTCTTAGTGGACTTTTTGTGTCTCTTTGTGCCTCTTTTGTGTCTCTTTTTGCCTCTTTGTGGTTGTTTTGTGCCTCTTAGTGGACTTTTTGTGTCTCTTTGTGACTCTTGTGTCTCTTTGTGCCTCTTTGTGGTTGTTTTGTGTCTTTTTGTGGTTGTTTTGTGCCTCTTTTGTGTCTCTTTTTGCCTCTTTGTGGTTGTTTTGTGCCTCTTTGTGGTTGTTTTGTGCCTCTTTGTGGTTGTTTTGTGTCTCTTTGTGGTTGCTTTGTGCCTCTTTGTGGTTGTTTTGTGTCTCTTTGTGCCTCTTTTGTGTCTCTTTTTGCCTCTTTGTGGTTGTTTTGTGCCTCTTAGTGGACTTTTTGTGTCTCTTTGTGACTCTTGTGTCTCTTTGTGCCTCTTTGTGGTTGTTTTGTGTCTTTTTGTGGTTGTTTTGTGCCTCTTTTGTGTCTCTTTTTGCCTCTTTGTGGTTGTTTTGTGTCTCTTTGTGGACTTTTTGTGCCTCTTTTGTGCCTCTTTGTGGTTGTTTTGTGTCTCTTTGTGGACTTTTTGTGTCTCTTTGTGCCTCTTTGTGGACTTTTTGTGTCTCTTTGTGCCTCTTTGTGGACTTTTTGTGTCTCTTTGTGCCTCTTTGTGGACTTTTTGTGTCTCTTTGTGCCTCTTTGTGGACTTTTTGTGTCTCTTTGTGCCTCTTTGTGGACTTTTTGTGTCTCTTTGTGCCTCTTTGTGGTTCTTTTGTGCCTCTTTTTGTCTCTTTATGGTTGTTTTGTGCCTCTTTTGTGTCTCTTTGTGGTTGTGTTGTGCCTCTTTGTGGTTGTTTTGTGCCTCTTAGTGGACTTTTTGTGTCTCTTTGTGCCTCTTTGTGGTTGTTTTGTGCCTCTTAGTGGACTTTTTGTGTCTCTTTGTGCCTCTGTGGTTCTTTTGTGCCTCTTTTTGTCTCTTTGTGGTTGTTTTGTTCCTCTTTTGTGTCTCTTTGTGGTTGTTTTGTGTCTTTTTGTGGTTCTTTTCTGTCTCCTTTGTGTCTCTTTTGTGTCTCTTTGTGCCTCTTTGTGGTTCTTTTGTGTCTCTTCGTGTCTTTTTTTGGTTGTTTTGTGACTCTTGTGTCTCTTTGTGCCTCTTTGTGGTTGTTTTGTGTCTTTTTGTGGTTCTTTTGTGCCTCTTTTGTGTCTCTTTTTGCCTCTTTGTGATTGTTTTGTGCCTCTTTTGTGTCTCTTTTTGCCTCTTTGTGGTTGTTTTGTGCCTCTTAGTGGACTTTTTGTGTCTCTTTGTGACTCTTGTGTCTCTTTGTGCCTCTTTGTGGTTGTTTTGTGTCTTTTTGTGGTTGTTTTGTGCCTCTTTTGTGTCTCTTTTTGCCTCTTTGTGGTTGCTTTTTGCCTCTTTGTGGTTGTTTTGTGCCTCTTAGTGGACTTTTTGTGTCTCTTTGTGCCTCTTTGTGGTTCTTTTGTGCCTCTTTTTGTCTCTTTTTGTCTCTTTGTGGTTGTTTTGTGCCTCTTTTGTGCCTCTTTTTGTCTCTTTGTGGTTGTTTTGTGCCTCTTTTGTGTCTCTTTGTGGTTGTTTTGTGTCTTTTTGTGGTTGTTTTGTGTCTCTTTTGTGTCTCTTTGTGGTTGTTTTGTGCCTCTTTGTGGTTGTTTTGTGCTTCTTTGTGGTTGTTTTTGCTTTAATAACTACCATTTCTTCACTTTCATTAAATGAGCCTCTCCTGAAACAGTTTGTAGCCCGCCCCCCCCCACTCTGAAAACCTCTGTTCTGAAGCTGTTGGATGTAATTCCTGCTCTCTCATTGGTCAGCAGGCAGTCGGAGGAGCCCCAGCCTCCTGGGTCTGAGTGCGGTGAGGGGTCCGCGCTGCGAGGAGCTCCCGCTCGCCATCCCGGAGCTCCCGCTGGAAAGAGAGCTGAAGCTGGACGAGTCTCCCAGCACGCCGAGCTCCACCTCCAGCCAGCAGAGCAAGGCCACGCTCACACGTACGTGCACCAACATTTGTCCCGTTTCCTCGTCTTCCTGTTCGTGCTTTACATGAAACGAGAGAAACGGTTTCTTTCTGCTTGTTTTTCCCGGCGCAGCGGGCAGCTCGGGCGACGTGTGCGAACGCGCTAACGGCAACAACGGCGCTAACGGCAACAACGGCGCTAACGGCAACAACGGCGCTGCCGCCAAAGCTACCGCAGAGGACGACTCTCCGTCCACGCCGAAGGCCATCAGCGACCTGGCGGCTCGCAGGGCTCGCCATCGCCTGCTGTCCGGTGACGCAGACAAACACACGACCCCGAGCTCCAGGCCGCTCAACAAGGTCATCAAGTCCGCGTCGGCCACCACGCTGTCGCTGATGATCCCTGCAGGTCGGTGCGCCACAGAGCCAAACTTAGACTGCGAGGGTGTAGAAACCTGTACTGTTGGTAACCTATACATAGAAGGGACCTTTGCTTCTTTCCAGCAACAAGCTTTAATACTGAAACCCTCCAATCTGTTCGCAGACCACCACGGAGCCTCCCCATTGGCCAGCCCGATGTCTCCCCACTCTCTGTCGTCCAATCCGTCGTCCCGGGACTCGTCCCCGAGCCGCGACCTTTCCCCGGCCGTGAGCAGCGTGAAGCCGGCCATCGTCATCCACCGAGCGGGGAAGAAGTACGGCTTCACCCTGAGGGCCATCCGGGTCTACATGGGCGACTCCGACGTCTACACCGTGCATCACATGGTCTGGGTGAGCGTCCCGGGATGCTGGGCGTTGGCAGTAAACAACAACAACAACAACTCCTCTAACTTCTGTTTTCTCCTCCGTCAGCACCTGGAGGAGGGCGGCCCGGCGCACGAGGCGGGGCTCAGGGAGGGCGACCTCATCACCCACGTCAACGGCGAGCCGGTCCACGGGCTGGTTCACACGGAGGTGGTGGAGCTCATCCTGAAGGTTCGAATAAAAGTTCTTTCATTTAACTTTGGACAGAATGACATAAAACTGTGAAACGGGACGGATTCAGAGCCTCTGGTTGTTCGTTCAGTTTTGACGAAGGCTGGGCGAGTTAACTCGTTATTACCGCGTTAACTCATTGATTATTTAACGCCGATAAATATCTTATCGCGCATTAACGCAGGTTTTTTTGTGTTTTTTTTTTTTAATTTTGAAAAAAAAAATTTGGGGGGCTTTTGTGCCTTTAATGGAAAGTTCAGAGAGACAGGAAGCAGGCGGCAGAGAGAGGGGGAACAACATGCAGCACAGGGCTTGAGTAAACAAACAAGGAATTTGACTCCGGTAAACTTCACTCTCAAAGTACAACACTCAACAATAACATAAAAGAATAAAATTAGAAATAAGCTGCAGCGAAGACTATAGCCTCTGTACATGGGGCGCCTGCTCAACCCACTACAGCAAGGACCCCCCCCCCCCTGTTTTATTATTTATTTTTTAAGTCTGTTGCTCACAGGCTTTTATTTTGTAAAAGTCTGTTGCTCACAGGCTTTTATTTTGTAAAAGTCTGTTGCTCACAGGCTTTTATTTTGTAAAAGTCTGTCGCTCACAGGCTTTTATTTTGTAAAAGTCTGTTGCTCACAGGCTTTTATTTTGTAAAAGTCTGTTGCTCACAGGCTTTTATTTTGTAAAAGTCTGTCGCTCACAGGCTTTTATTTTGTAAAAGTCTTTTGCTCACAGGCTTTTATTCTTTAAAAGTCTGTTGCTCACAGGCTTTTATTCTGTAAAAGTCTGTTGCTCACAGGCTTTTATTTTGTAAAAGTCTGCTGCTCACAGGCTTTTATTTTGTCTGCTGCTGTCTGCTGTGGAACAGGAAAAGAAAGTAATCGGCGGATCCACCAAACATGGAGAAGGGTACGGAACTTTTACTCGGCCATTTTCATGTTAAAGTTCTTCCAGACGGCGGAGTCGACAGAACCAAAGTCATCTGTAAACTCTGCCAAGTTGAATTGTCTTCTCAGCGTAGTAGTTCCAGTCTAAAATATCACTTAAAGGCAAAACACACAACTGATAGCAGCAAGTCATTCAAGGAAACAGACAGTGGAGCGAGGCTTCTACATAAAAACTACAGAAAGATGCTGATGTTAAAAGTGTGTTTGCACAACAAATGTTATGGCACTTTCATTCATATGGCAGCACATTTAAAATAAAGCTAAATGCTAAAAGCTATACGCTACTTTTGGATTCATTTTTGGATTCTGCGTACAAATGAGATTAATCGTGATTAATTACATTAAACACTTTAATCGTTTCCCAGCCCGAGTTTCTTTTATTGTGGAACAAACATTTCTATCACATTAACGCTCTCAGACGGCTTTCTGTTCCATTTCCAAAGTAATAAAACTTTGTTGTTGTTGTGCTTCATCACTCAGAGCGGCGCCAAAGTGTCCATCGCTGCCACGCCGTTTGAAAACACCTCCATCAAAGTCGGTCCCGCCCGCAAGACGGGCCACAAGTCCAAGATGGCGAGACGCAACAAGAAGACCAAGAGCAAGGAGGGGCAGGACAGGTGGGTCGCGCTCCTGTCGGCGTGCACGTGCACGTTTACGGGGCGCCTAACGGGCGTCTAACGTGTGTTTCCTGTTGCAGCAAGAAGAGGACGCCGCTGTTCAGGAAGATCACCCGGCAGGTGTCTCTGATCCACACCAGCCGCAGTCTGTCCTCCTTAAACCGCTCCCTGTCGTCGGGGGAGAGCGGCCCCGGCTCGCCCACGCACAACCTGTCGCCACGGAGCCCGACGCAGGGCTACAGGTCCACGGCAGACTCCGCCCACTCAGGTGTGAGACGCGCTCAGACTTTAGTTTGCATTTAAAAAATTAAAGGAGCATTAAAGCAACACCAGAGAAGTTTGTGAACCTTAAAACAGTGTGAACAGCTGTGCATGTGCAGGGTTCACTTTGAGATTAGCTGCTGTTACACCCCACACCTGTAGGGGGAGCCGGAGAAATACCCCCAAATTCTCAGTTTTTTAGTATCTGCTCTGAAGTTTAAGCTAATGGCTGTGTTCGAAACCGCATACTACATACTACATACTGCATACTGCATACTGCATACTACATACTACATACTGCATACTGCATACTACATACTGCATACTACATACTACATACTGCATACTGCATACTACATAATGCATACTGCATACTGCATACTACATACTACATACTACATACTGCATACTGCATACTACATACTGCATACTGCATACTACATACTGCATACTGCATACTACATACTGCATACTGCATACTGCATACTACATACTGCATACTGCATACTGCATACTACATACTGCATACTACATACTGCATACTGCATACTGCATACTACATACTGCATACTACATACTGCATACTGCATACTGCATACTCATTGATCAGAGAGTATGCAGACCGTTTACCCACAATGCATCTCGCTCCTGCCTGAGCCGAAATCAGCCGGCCTGAAGCTGATTTCCCTTAAGCTCTAAACTCTGTAAACTTTAGCAACATTTGAAACATTTTCAGGAGAGAAATTAGTCGTTTAGATCCCCAACGTGTTGAAAACCTGACAAAATACCGGCTGTTTCCAATTTTGTTCCCACGAATTCGGCGCTGCTAAAGCTAGCTGCAGTGAGCTAACGCACTTCCGGTTATTTTCACAAAATAAAATACCCGTTGCCTTTTATCATAGGGAAAGCCATTACCATACAATTGGTGCTTTTGTTTTGAAAACAGGAAGTGAACCTACCCTCGTTGTAGCTAGCTTGAAACTGCCGTTTTGACAGGAAATGACGATCGGCGACATCACGTTACGTTGCATCTTGGGTAGTTTGAGTATGAGTAGTAACCTCATGATGCATACCCAACATTTCAGAGAATCTAGTATGCATCCGGGAACTTCTCGCTGACTCAAACTCGCATACTAACTTACAAAGTTAGTAGGAGTAGTAGGAGAAGTATGCGGTTTCGAACACAGCCTTAGTGTACTTAAAACCTAACGTCTATAAAAAGTTGGACGTGCGCCCCCTGGTGTTGGAAAAGTGTAACGCCACCAGCCATTTAATAAATGCTGCTGTTTTAGAAGCACCTTTAAGTGGCAGCCGGACTTAAAACGGAGGTCAGAAGCATCTTTCTGGTCCCACGAGGAGGCAGCTGAAGCTTCAGGACTGTTTTGGGTTTTCTTTTCGATAGATTTGCTGAGGTTGCAGACTGCAGACGGTTTCAGTTTCGGCTCCGATATAAACCGTGTGAACGATATATTCTGTATTTCCCCCCCAGTTGGAGGGAACTCGTCCCAGAGCAGCTCCCCCAGCTCCAGCGTTCCCAACTCCCCGGCGAGCTCCGGCCACATCCGGCCCAGCTCGCTGCACGGCCTCGCCCCGAAGCTCCAGCGCCAGTACCGCTCCCCCCGCCGCAAGTCTGCCGGCAACATCCCCCTCTCCCCGCTGGCCCGCACGCCGTCCCCCACGCCTCAGAGCAGCTCGCCTCAGCGCTCGCCCTCGCCGCTGCCCGGCCACGCCCTGGGCCAGCCCGCCATGGGGCAGTCCTTCCCGGTGAAGCTGCACTCCTCGCCCCCCCTGGCGAGGCAGATATCCAGGCCGAAGAGCGCCGAGCCGCCACGCTCGCCGCTCCTAAAGAGGGTGCAGTCGGCCGAGAAGCTCGCCTCCTCGCTGTCCAGCTCGCCTTCGTCTCCCGCTGGGATGGCGGCGGCGGCGGGCGCGAGCCGCAAACACAGTCTGGACATCTCACACTCGGAGTTTAAGAAGGAGATTCTGCAGCGAGAGCCGAGCTTACAGAGCCTGCAGGTACACACTCGCCTCCATTTTATTCTTTACCGACGACCGTTTACCTTCTGGGATTAATAAAGTTTCTCTGGATTTAAATGAGAAACCAAATCATGGAGAATGAATGATAAATAACTTTAATAAAACTGATACGTTTGAATAAAATAACTTAAAATGTAAATTAAATGAATATTTCAGCTTTATTCTTTAAACTTTGTGTTAAAACCCCAAAAGTTTTACTTTATGATTTAATTTATCATTTATAGGGCTGGGCGAGTTAACTCTTCATTATCGCCTTAAACTTGTTAATTATTTAACGCGATAAATATTTTATCACGCATTAACGCAGGTTTTTTTATTTATTTTATTATTATAAAAGCCTGTTGCTGTCTGCTGCGGAACCGGATATTTTATTTATTTATTTCTATGTTTATTATTTTTATAAGTTTTTATGTATGTTTCTATATTTAAACACAAAAACACGAGATAACACATTAAAATCATGAAAAAAGTTTAACAAAAACTTAAATCTGTAATTTATTAATTAATTCAAACCTTTTTTTTTTAGTCCAAATAAATTATTTTTACCAACAAACTTCATTATATTATTATATTAATATTATATTATATCAATAATATAATATTACATTATATTACATTATACACTATTATATTATACTATATTATATTAATAACATAATAGTATATTATACTGTTATATTATATTAATAATATACTATTACATTATTATACCCAGTCCTGGCACCCTCACCCGGTTGCAGAAGCTTCACTGAGAGCTTTTCATCAGCTTCTTGTCTCTCTGACCCTCAGGAGTCGGCTGGCGAGGCTCTGCTGCTGTCGGCGGGACGCGGCGTGGAGAAGGGCAGCCTGCAGAAACACGCCTCCTCCTCCAGGAAGTTGGGACGCCAGGAGGGGGACGGCGCCCTGGGCCTGGCGCCCGGCTCGCTGGGCCTGGCGCCCGGCTCGCTGGGCCTGGCGCCCGGGAAGAGCAAGCTGAAGGACAAGCTGTCGGCCATCCGGCAGGACCGCGCCGAGCGCCGCGAGTCGCTGCAGAAGCAGGACGCCATCCACGAGGTGGACTCCTCCGAGGACGAGACGGACGAGGGCTCTGAGGACAGCCAGGACGGGCGGCGGGCGGCGACCTTCACGCCGCCGCCGCTGCTGAGGCCCACCACCGTGAGGACGGGCCCCGGGGGCACGCTGCCCTCCCTCTGCCTGGGCGGCCGGCCCACAGGCTCCGCCCCCGCCGCGCCGAAAGAAGAGCGGAAGGTCCCGGAGGGCCAGGGCCCGCCGCCGTTCTCCACGCCGGGCAGCGCCTTCATGTCCGTCAGCCGGGACACCTTCCTCAAACCGTCCCCGCCGCCGGACCTCAGGACTCTGAGGGCGAGGACGGACGAGCGCGCGCAGGACGGCCCGAGAGCCGCGGCGCCCCCCGCAGGCGGCGCCCCCCCGAGCTCCCCCGAGCCGCCCCGCGCCTCCTGCTCCTCGCCGGGCGTCCCGAAGGAGAAGAAGGAGGCGGACAACCGGCGGCTCTGCGCGGCGGCGGCGGGGCAGAGCGCCACGCCTCCACCCGGCTCCGCCCCCGAGGCTCCGCCCCCTGAGAGCGGGGCGGACAGAGTGGCGTCAAAGAGCGTCCTGGGTCCAGTCAAACCTTCCAGAGGTGGAGCCCCAGAACCCCCGGACCCCCCGACCTCTGCTGCGCCTGAGCCTCAGCACCGGAGGCCGGACCCCCCGCCGCCCGCCGCCGCCAGCAGGAGGACGTAGCAGCAGGTACTGAACCCCCCGGCTGCTTTAGGGTTAAACTCGTCCGTACATTCACACTAACCACGCCGACATCAGCAGATGTGGACGCTCTGCTCCAGATGTTCGTGTGGTTCTCCGGCTGGTTTTAGTCCGACTCGGTTCTTCCTGAGGGGGCTGCAAACAGAACCGGCTCAGCGCCCCCCGGAGACGCTTCTCACTTTCCGACTCCGTCGTCTTCGGTTCGTGGACTTTAAAAACAGAACCAAACACTTTCTCCGGGATTATCCGGTCGCTGTTCCAGATGTGACCTCAATTCAGACCCGACAGAAAGTTCGGAGAACCTCAAAAGAACCTTTTCATCCCGACTCATGGTTCCTGACTTCCCTTTCTCAGTGTCTGTCCCGCTCAGTGTTGAATGAACCGTCTCCGTCACTCGTAACTTTTGGGGGCGTCCCACCTGGCCTTAATTTAGGACAACAGAGCTTTTCCTTGTGTGGCTCCAGTAGCCGTTAGCATTCCGTTAGCATCCCAGGAAGTGTGTGTGTTTTACCCGTAGATATCCAGCAGATTGTTTCTCCTTCCTGTAACCTTTCAAAATAAAACAACGTGCGAGTCGTTGGGCTTCGCTCCTTTTAACCCTGAAGCTCGTCGGAGTTTCAGCCGAGGAACACGAAAACGTCGGCCATTTTGTTTGCAGCCTCGGGCAGCGGACCGGTTCGGACCTGCTGGTTCCAGTGAAGTTACCACTTTAGGTTTCTGTGGACGTACGAGTGTGTGTGTGTGTGTGTGTGCGTGTGTGTGTGCGTGTGTGTGTGCACGTGTGTAAGTGGGCGGAGTCAAATCTGATTGGTTTCATTTTAAAGCAGAGCTGGCGTTCAGATTCAGTCGGCTTCTTTTGTATTCGCTTCGACCTTTTGAAGGAAGTCGCCCTCAGAAGTCTCCAGGAGGCCGGCTGTGGATCCGCTCGCTCGGTCAGGACGCCGCTGGCCTGATGGCGGCGGCCTCTGGGTTCTGTTTACACGTGTTTGCCTGTTTTTGTGGAGCTGGTTGCCCTCGGCGACCAGCAGAAGTGTGTCAGCAGCTCCTGAAACTCGTGAAACTTGAGTTTGGGACTCGCCTTTGGGTGTCGGTTGTAGATTATTGGACCACACTGGATGTTATGACGCACACCGACGAAAAGAAGAATCAACAATCAGAGAGTCGGAAGCTTTTTTAGCCGATTGAGCCGAACGTTAGGCGCAGTTTTTTGGTTTGAATCCAGTTCTAATGTGATGAGAATCAAACCTGAAACCAACAAAGCTTCTACACAGACTGAATGAATTTTACATTCACTCCTTTTACTGATTAAAAAACTGATTTCAGGTGCTTAGAGCTTAAACGATTACTACGATCTGTATCTGAGTGTATGTTGGCTTATAACCTGCAAAAAAAATGTCAGTACGAGTTTATGTTTTTTAATTTCAATCATTTACTTTTAGGGAAGCGTGTCAAACATCTGTATTTACTCACTAAGAGTCGGATCTCTGTGTTGTTGCCTCAAAACTCCAGAAAAAAGTCTGTTTTTCTCTGTTTTTTGTCCTGAATGTTTGACTCCGTCTGGTCCTGAAACCCTGAAATCTGCTTCCTGTCAGTTTCGTACTGAGCTGGAGGTCTGATGGGGGGGGCAGCCATCACACAAACGGTCAGTGGGCTTTTACCCATCATGCAACTCTGTTGAGCTCACAAAGCGGATTCACTTTGGTGGATTTCACTGTTTTTCCTGATTTTACTTCAACAAAGAGGCCAAATATTCAACATTTGATCAGATCGGATATCTGATTTAAATCAGACGGACTTTAAAGTGCTTTAAAATGACCAAATAAATGCAAAGAAAGTTGTTCAGGATGCCGTGAGACTCCCGTTGGAGCTGAGAGTCGGCCTGAATCATTTTAAAGGTGTGACGGGGAGTTTTGAAGCAGCAACAAAAAGAACAACAGACGTATTTCCAAACTGTGCGTGTTGTGTTCGTCTTTTCATAGTGAGGAAGAGGAGGAGGAGGAAGGGTCACCGTAGGGTTAAAGACAGAAAACATTGCTAGAGTAAAACCAGTGCAATATCTTTTTATTTTTTATTGTGGTAAAGCATGTTGTTGTCAATCTTACCTTACAACAATAATAAAGTTTTTTTTTATCTACGTGTCGGCTCTGATGGGTTTATGTTGCCTTCACTGCTTCATCACATTTTACCCTGTTTTAGGATTAGCATCATATAACATCTTTTAGGATCTTGTAGCATCATATAGCATTTATGTAGTATCACATAGCATTTATATAGCATTTATATAGCATCATATAGCATCTTATATAGCATCATATAGCACTTATATAGCATCATATAGAATCTTATAGCATTTACATGGTATCATATAGCATCTTATAGCATTTATAGTGTCTTATAGCATCAAATAACATTTATAGAGTGTCTTATAGCATCAAATAACATTTATATAGCATCTTATAGCACTTATATAACATCATATAGCATTTATAGAGCGTCTTATAGCATCAAATAACATTTATATAGCATCTTAAAGCACTTATATAACATCATATAGCATTTATAGAGCATCTTATAGCATCAAATAGCATTTATAGAGTGTCTCATAGCATCAAATAACATTTATATAGCATCTTAAAGCACTTATATAACATCATATAGCATTTATAGAGCATCTTATAGCATCAAATAGCATTTATAGAGTGTCTTATAGCATCAAATAACATTTATATAGCATCTTATAGCACTTATATAACATCATATAGCATTTATAGAGTGTCTTACAGCATAATATAGCATTTATATAACATCATATAGCATTTATAGAGCGTCTTATAGCATCAAATAGCATTTATATACCATCTTATAGCACTTGTATAACATATAGCATTTATAGAGCATCTTATAGCACTTGTATAACATAGCATTTATAGAGCGTATTATCACATCAAATAACATTTATATAGCATCTTATAGCATTTATATAACATCTTATAGCATTTATAGAGCGTCTTATCACATCAAATAACATTTATATAGCATCTTATAGCATTTATATAACATCTTATAGCATTTATAGAGCGTCATAGCATCAAATAACATTTATATAGCAACAAATAACATTTATATAGCATCTTATAGCATTTATATAACATCTTATAGCATTTATAGAGCGTCATAGCATCAAATAACATTTATATAGCATCTTATAGCACTTATATAACATCATATAGCATTTATAGAGTTTCTTACAGCGTCATATAGCATTTATATAACATCATATAGCATTATATACCACTTCTATAACATCATATAACATTTATAGAGTGTCTTACAGCATCTTATAGCATTTATAGAGCGTCTTATAGCATCAAATAGCATCTTATAGCATTGTTATAGCATCTTATAGCATTGGTATGGCATCATATATTCCATGGAATGGAAAATATCTGATATCTTCAAGTTTTTATAAGAAAACTGCTAATCGCTCCTCCCATGAGATTTAATGATGTATTTTATTTAGTGAAAATATTCTCAGCTGGACTTTCAGGGACAGTTTGGTTTTATACTGAGAATGTTGTTCAAAACTGAGTTGTCCTTTTCAAAGAGTTTGTTCTTCTAATTCTTATTCCAGGTCCTAGAGACTAAACCACCACCCCCCCCGTGCTGTGAAAAGGCCCTATTTTCTCTCCCTTCGTATCACTGCCTGCTGCCGACAGCCGCGCCTGTTACGCTGTTTGCTGCTCGGTCTGCACAGCAGGCAGTGATACGCAGGGAGAGAAAATAGGGCCAAGAGATTGTGAGCTCTGACTTTTTCCTGGAGAACCATTTTGTGATGCAAATGTATTACTCTGTTGAACGCATATTGTTCTGAGAAGCAAAACGCTTTATTTTTTAAACCCCAGCCAACTAGCCGGACTACCTTCATCAGCACCAAAACGAGGCTGGAACTCTGCTCACAGGACGCAGCAGGGGGTAAGAAGATGTTCAGAAATGATGCTGCTGATATGGGATGTTACACAGCTTCATGTCAGAAGAGGCGAACTGTCCCTTTAATACAGGAATAAGTGGTATACGAGTAAGAATTGATTCTAATAACCGACTTTGCACATATTTGTCTCATAAATAGGCAGCTGATACAAAGACAAGGTGAGTACGTAATGATATTTAACTGCTGAGGCGTGCAGTGTTACAGGATCCCACAACAAAACCAGAAAACCAGAGTCCTGGTGGGGGTCATTATTTATATAGCTCCAAAACCTGCCCCAGGGGGTCCCCCCCTCCTCCCTGTCACCGCTCAGTCTGCTGAGCACACACACCTTCTTTCACATGTGGAATTTCTGATGCCGTCCAATGTCTGAAGATGACTCGACGAGCTGCTGTTGGACCCACTGAGATTACAGAACAATTACATTTGGTTATAAATCAGATCAAATTTATTTATATAGCACATTTCATGTGCAGAACAGTTCAAAGTGCTTTACATAAAATAAAAGCATTGCAGCAGGGAGTGGAAGAAGCATTAAAACATTTATTTTTTTAATGAATAAAAATAAAAATAAAATAATAATAATAAAATAATCAATAAATAAATAAAATACATAAAAGAATATAAAGAGAAACAAATAAAATCATTTAAATGAATTTAAAAACAAGCAACAGTCTAGATAAGTTAAAAGATATTTCATGCATAGACACATGAGAACAGAAATGTCTTTAACCTGGATTTAAAAATGTCTACATTTGGTGAAAGTTTAATCTCCACTGGCAGTTTGTTCCACTTGTTTGCAGCATAACAGCTAAATGCTGCTTCTCCATGTTTAGTCTGGACTCTGGACTGGACCAGCTGACCTGAGTCCTTGGATCTCAGAGCTCTGCTGGCTTTATATTCTCTGATATATTATGTTTCCTCCTTACATTTCCAACACAAGTCTTCCCCCGATAGTTTCATCCTGTACAGTCTGGATGGGGTGTAATAGTATTTATGTCAAACATTATATTGTGTAAGTTGCCTCTCTCACATATTTACCACATTTACTGCCCATCTGTCCCAACCAATGTCTCCACCAAGGTCCCTCTGCTGAATCATCTTTAACTTTAACTGAACAAACTTAGCCTAGCAAGCCAGACCCCCGTACACTGGATAGCAGTGTGGGCGGGATAAACGGTTGTCTGTTAAGTTGCCTCTGCACCCAACGCCACGCAATAGGATGGCGCAACAACCAATCAGAGCGATGAAGAAGGATTACGTAGATTACTTTTACCGTACCCGGTGGGCAAAACTCTGAAAAAGCCAAATGGAAAGCCTGTTGGCTGGTGCAGCCACTGTTTACCTCTCTCTGGAACTACACACTGAAACGTCGCACCTCTGTCGTCACTAGGTAGCCCCGCCCCCGCCCCCGCTCCTCACCATTTGATTGGCCCGATTAAGTTTCCACTTTCAGCCTCGCAAAACGACCAAAACTGACTAGACTAGCCCGGGAGCAAATTCAATTTGCAGTCGCTGGGGGCATCTAGATTTCTAGGCTAGAACAAACGGCCATTTTATAAAATTGTGAGTCTTTTTGTTTTCTAAGTGGAAGTTTCATATAATCGCTGATCATATTATCAGTAATATTATCAGTATGGCTGCGAGGTGATGCCAAAAGTTTTCTTTTCCCACCAAATCAAATTTCTGCTTCGGTGCAATCTGTTGGTTTCCTTAGCTGGGAAACTGTTTTTGAATTGGCTCTATATGAACAAATTGGATTATTTTATGAATAATTATGATTACAATGAATTAAATTCCAATTGGCTTGAATTGGTCTTTATTATCTAAGATGACATTTGTTGTATTTGGCGCTATATAAATAAACTGAATTGAATTGAACTTCCAGAGGTTGGAGAGGCGAGCACATCTGGAGACACATTCTCAAACTGTCTGAATTAATCTGAGTTAATGTTCATGCCGGGGGTTTGATTCCCGTCATTTGTCCTCATCAGTGCTGCTTTGCTCCCACAGAGTGAAAGTGAGCGCAGAGTGTCAGTAAATGATCTGTGAGCTGGTTCTCCTCTTCCAGCCGGCTGAGTTGTGCTTCTGCAGCATCGAGCTTCCTAATGGGGCTTCAGACGCTCTGATTGGCTGCTGCCCGAGCGTCCCGCGCCTCACTCCGTCTCTGCGGGAGACGTCTTAATGTTCTTCAGAGGCTTCAGCCGGCCTGCAGTGCACTTATCGAGGCTAATGGCTAATCTGTGGAGCTCTTTAACGCTCACACAGCCTGCGAGCTGCTAAAGAAAGTCGCTCTGCGGCCGGGGTCAAAGGTCGCACCGCCAGATTGAAACACCAGCCGCCGCTGCTCCTGGATAATTGCCCCCCCTCCTGCTCTTGGTTCCTTCCATCCCAGCGTCCGCGGGGGAGCTGTCAGAGAGCGAAGGCCTCAGTCTTTACCTCCGGGTCCTGAGGGGAGGGAGGGAGGAACACATGTTGGCGACGAGGAGCTCTGACAGCGGCGGTGACAGCGTGATGAATGGCCCACGCCGCCTCGCTCTGGCACGGCTCTACATGAGCAGGCACATTTATTCCAGGAGGAAGAGAAGGAGGAGAGAAAAGAGGAAGAGAAGGTCAGACAGGAGCAGGGGGGAGGAAACAAGAGCCAAATATATTGACTCTGTGTTCAGGCTCCTAAAACATCTTCATCCTCTTAAAGCTGCAGTAGGCAAGTTTTCAAAATTGCGAGTCTAAAGTCGGAAAATTCGAACTGATACAACTTTCAGGCCCCTCCCCCAACCTCTAACAAGCTACGAATCGCCCCCCGAACCCCTCCCCCTCTGTGGACGAGGTTGTGCACGTGAGTTCACACCAGTGTGAGCGCACACAAGCTGGGGCAGACTCACGCTCAGCAGCGTGTGCACAAGCTGTGATTGGCAGGTAGGATTCCTCCACCCTAACGTGATTGGTTAAAAACAGCCGGGAGCGCTCGGTTTTTGCAAGCACGATTACAGGCTTCAGAGGGAGCTACAGATTTCGTTATTTTTCCTAAACAGCCTATTTAATATTCTACTTCCAGAATCCCATGACAGTTCAAGCTAATATGACTAAAAAATAGTTGCCTACTGCCGCTTTAATAGCCGCTTTTGGACAGACCGTTCTAAACCGTTCAGTTATCAGAACTGTCCTACTCGAATTTCCTTCTGATAACTGTCCTTCTGTTTCAGTCTGCATTCCCACATGAGTCGGACCTGATAGGGACTGATGCGGCGCAGCCGTCTGCGACAGCGACGTGTTACTTTAGCGCCACATTCAACCACAAAACAGAACAAAACAAAACCCGGTAAAAGTAGGGAGAGAAGAAAAAACAGCACCAAGAAGCTAACATGGAGAGCGGGGAGGCCACCGTGTTCATGGTCTGCATGATGGTGATATTAATCATGGACGATCACATGGGGCGTCTAACATGGAGGCTGGAAGAGCTCACAGAGAGAGTCAGGAGACGCAGGATGGAGCGCAGGCCGTACTTCTTGGTTTCATGAAGGAAGGAGAGCAGAGCGCCGCAGACAAAGGAGACCACGTGGAGGTTTAACTTATTAAACACGCCAAGGTTGTGTCCGTGTGGTATGAGGAAACATTTCAGCCTGACAGCATGACAAGGGGCGGGGCTACCAACCACCAAGGGGCGGAGCTACCAGCCACCAAGGGGCGGAGCTACCAACCACCAAGGGACAGAGCTACCGACCACCAAGGGGCGGAGCTACCAACCACCAAGGGGCGGAGCTACCAACCACCAAGGGACAGAGCTACCGACCACCAAGGGGCGGAGCTACCAACCACCAAGGGGCGGAGCTACCAACCACCAAGGGGCGGAGCTACCGACCACCAAGGGGCGGAGCTAACAATCACCAAGGGGTGGAGCTACCAATCACCAAGGGGCGGAGCTACCAATCACCAAGGGGCGGAGCTACCAATCACCAAGGGGCGGAGCTACCGACCACCAAGGGGCGGAGCTACCAATCACCAAGGGGCGGAGCTACCAACCACCACATACCTCCCTCAGATCGTTCTATAGAACCATGAAAAGACCCGACCTCGGAGAAGGAGCTAAATAGTTATAGGAACTGAGGGAGAAAGCCCCGAGTTCCTGTATGTCCGAACACGGGAGAAAACGGCCCCGCGGATTAAAAGGTTATTAGAACTGCCAAAGGTTCCTACAGTCCCAAAGCGGCTCATGACAGCAGCCTGACGTCACGGGTAGAGGGGTCCAAAAAGGGTCGGACCACTTAAACCGCACCCAGAACATCTGGAACATCCGAAACATCTGGAACCTTGTAAATGAACAAAATGTGCAATAAACATGTGTTTAAAAAATAAAGAAAAAACTGTTGGTTAGATACTAAAAGTAAAAGTTTTAAATAATAGAATCTATCTTTCTGATTTCTCTCATCATCCCACCCTGTGAATCAGCCTTTATATCATCGCACTGATAGAAATATAAAAACATCTGGATCAGATCTCATCTTAAAGGTGTTTATACATGTGCTTTAGAAAGAATTACCGGGTTGATTTTAAACTTAAAACTGGACCTCAGGACCACGTCCTGCTTCCATCTTTATTCCCTGTGAGTCCACAGCAGGTTCCATACGTCTGCATTAAGGCTCCCGGAGCTTTTCTGTATGTAAATGAAGCTGCAGGAACAGAAGCAGATGGATGGAGAGCGGGTGAGATTTATCATTGTTCAGTAAAAACCAATTGCAACAGTTGCTGCTGACTTTCTGCTCTGATGGACGAGGCAGCGCGACTCTAACTCAGAGGATCTCTGCTCCTTCTGGTGATTAGAATCACAGCAAACTCCATCCTGAGGACTTCCTGCTTCCTCACAGAGGTGCAAACAGCAAAAATGATCGTTTGAATCACGTCAGGAAGTAAAAGCGATCGGCAAAGACTCGAGATCCTCCAGGAATTCCTGCACCAGAGTCCGTTTTTTAAAAGATTTGATCATATTTAGTGTTTGATGAATGCGAGCCGGTCAGAGTTCTGCAGTTACTGATCTCAGAGCCTTTTATGTTTGATTTTAACAGCAGAATTTAGTCAGGATATCTGAACATGTTATCATATCTAACCCGTTAAAAAGGTCTCCGGCTGTTTGGTTTTGTTGGTCTTTGTTGTAAATGCAAAGATGAGCTCCAGCTCCTCAGAACAGGAAGATAATTCTTAAATATGTTCATCATGAGAATCTGAACCGAACTGAAGTGTGAACCTGTTCAGTTCAGTCTGTGGAAGCAGGAAGAGTTTTTCTGAACAGGTCACATGACTGTTTCTGCTTTAGAATCACAGATTGTGATCGAAACTGCATACTACTCCTACTACTCATACTAACTTTCTGAGTTAGTATGCGAGTTTGAGTAAGCAGAAGTTCCCGGATGCATACTAGATTCTCCGAAATGTTGGGTATGCATCATGAGGTTACTACTCATACTCAAACTACCCAAGATGCAACGTAACGTGACGTCGCCGATCGTCATTTCCTGTCAAAACGGCAGTTTCAAGCTAGCTACAACGAGGGTAGGTTCACTTCCTGTTTTCAAAACAAAAGCACCGATTGTATGGTAATGGCTTTCCCTATGATAAAAGGCAACGGGTATTTTATTTTGTGAAAATAACAGGAAGTGCGTTAGCTCACTGCGGCTAGCTTTAGTAGCGCCGAATTAGTGGGAACAAAACTGTAAACAGCCGGTATTTTCAAGATTCAAGATTCAAGAGGGTTTATTGTCATTCCAGCCACATACACAGTATACAGTGCAATGAAATAACGTTTCTCGAGAAGTTTTTCAGTGCAACAAACAGCAACAATAAAGAACAGCTGGGACAACAGAGGTGATCAGATCAGTCTCTGAGCGTTGAGGAGTCGTATGGCCTGGGGGAAGAAGCTGTTTTGTAGTCTGGTGGTGACAGACCGTATGCTGTGGTACCTTCTGCCAGATGGGAGGGGTGAGAAAAGTCTGTGTGAGGGGTGGGTGGGGTCTTTAAGAATCCTGGTTGACTTGCGGATGCAGCGTGTGGTATAGATGTCTGAGACGGAGGGGAGAGTGGCTCCAATGATCTTTTCAGCCGTCCTCACCACACGCTGAAGGTTTTTGCGGTCCAGTTGGGTGCAGTCACCGAACCAGGCGGTGATGCAGCTACCCAGGAGGCTCTCTATGGTCCCTCTGTAGAAGGTGGTGAGCATGGTGGGAGGGAGGTGGGCTCTCTTCAGCCTTCTCAGGAAGTGGAGACGCTGCTGAGCCTTCTTTACGGTGGAGCCGGTGTTGAGGGACCAGGTGAAGTTCTCCGCCAGATGGACACCAAGGAATTTGGTGTTCTCCACAATCTCCACCGGGGAGCCTTCGATGTGCAGAGGCTCGTGGTCCCTCTGTGCTCTGCGGAAGTCAACAACCATCTCTTTAGTTTTGTCCACATTCAGAGACAGGTTGTTGGCTTTGCACCAGGTGATCAGCTTTTCCACCTCCTCCCTGTATGATGACTCGTCGTTCTTTTCAATGAGACCCACCACGGTGGTATCGTCAGCGAACTTGATTATGTGGTTCGAGTCGTGTAGTGCTGTGCAGTCGTGGGTTAGGAGTGTGAACAGCAGTGGGCTGAGCACGCAGCCTTGAGGTGCCCCTGTGCTCAGTGTGGTGGTGCTGGAGGTGTTGTTTCCGATCCGGACTGACTGGGGTCTCCCCGTAAGAAAGTCCAGGATCCAGTTGCAGAGGGTAGTGTTCAGGCCAAGCAAGCTCAGCTTCCTAGTCAGGTGCTGTGGGATGATAGTGTTGAATGCTGAACTGAAGTCTATGAACAGCATTCTGACGTAAGTGTCCTTTTTGTCCAGGTGGGTGAGTGCTAGGTGGAGGGTGGTGTTGATGGCGTCGTCGGTGGAGCGGTTGGCTCGGTACGTGAACTGCAGGGGGTCTAGGGTGGGAGGCAGATGGTTCTTGATGTGCTTCAGGATCAGCCTCTCAAAGCACTTCATGATGGTAGGGGTGAGTGCGATGGGGCGGTGATCATTGAGGCATGACACAGGCGACTTCTTGGGCACAGGGACGATGGTGGTGGTTTTGAAGCACGATGGGACGATGGCACTGCTCAGGGAGATGTTGAAGATGTCCGTGAAGACATCTGCCAGTTGGTCTGCACATCCCCTGAGCACACTCCCGGGAATGTTGTCTGGGCCAGCAGCCTTACGTGGGTTGACTCTTTGCAGAGTCTTTCTCACTTCAGCTGTGGTCAGGCATAGCACTTGTTCGCCAGGAGGGGGGGGGTGTTCTTCCTTGCCACCACATCATTCTCTGCATCAAAACGACCGTAGAACACGTTCGGCGCATCGGGCAGGGAGGCATCACTGTCACGGGCCGGTGTTGTTGTCCTGAAGATAGTGATGGCTTGGATTCCCTGCCACAGCTGCCGTGTGTCTCCACTGTCTCTGAAGTGGCCGTGGATTTTCTGGGCATGCGCTCGCTTTGCATCCCTGATAGCCTGGGCCAGTGTTGCCCGCGCTCTGCTCAGGGCCTCCTTTTCTCCTGTTCTGAATGCTGCGTCTCTGGCTCTCAGCAGTGCACGCACCTCAGCAGTCATCCATGGCTTCTGGTTAGAGCACGTGGTGATGGATTTGATGACCGTGACATCATCAGTGCACTTACTGATGAAACCAGTGACTGAAGCCGTGTACTCCTCTCGGTCAGTGGAGCCGTTGGTGGTTGCTGCTTCCCTAAACATTTGCCAGTCAGTGCACTCAAAACAGTCCTGGAGGGTAGAGATGGCTCCTTCCGGCCAGGTCTTTACCTGTTTGTTGACTGGTCTGGAGCATCTGACCAGCGGTCTGTATGCTGGGATCAGCTTGACGGAGATGTGGTCAGAATATCCCAGGTGGGGGCGGGGCTCTGCACGATATGCACCGGGTATGGTGGTGTAAACAAGATCCAGCGTGTTCGCTCCTCTCGTTGCAAAATCCACATGTTGGTAGAATTTTGGAAGCACTGTTTTTAGATTTGCATGATTGAAGTCTCCGACGACAACAAGCAGTCCTTCTGGATGTTTGTTTTGGAGATCACTGATGGCCCCGTACAGTGCGGTTAGCGCTTCCTTAGCGTTAGCGCTGGGAGGAATGTACACAGCTACAATGTGCAGGGAGGAGATCTCTCTCGGTAAGTAGAATGGTCTACATCTCACGACCGCGTATTCCACCAGGTTTCAGATTTTGTCAGGTTTTCAACACGTTGGGGATCTAAACGACTACTTTCTCGCCTGAAAATGTTTCAAATGTTGCTAAAGTTTACAGAGTTTAGAGCTTAAGAGAAATCAGCTTCAGGCCGGCTGATTTGGGCTCGGGCAGGAGCGAAATGCACTGTGGGTAAATGCTCTGCATACTGTCTGATCGATGAGTATGCAGTATGTAGTATGCAGTATGTAGTATGCAGTATGTAGTATGTAGTATGCAGTATGTAGTATGTAGTATGCAGTATGCAGTATGTAGTATGTAGTATGCAGTATGTAGTATGCAGTATGTAGTATGCAGTATGTAGTATGTAGTATGCAGTATGTAGTATGCAGTATGTAGTATGCAGTATGTAGTATGCAGTATGCAGTATGTAGTATGCAGTATGTAGTATGCAGTATGTAGTATGCAGTATACAGTATGTAGTATGCAGTATGTAGTATGCAGTATGTAGTAGGCGGTTTCGAACACAGCCACAGATTGAGTTCGGTCAGCTCACACTCAGTGGGGTCACATGGCTCTGAAAGGATCGGATTATTGGCTAAATTACAATCAGACTGAGCTGAGCGAGGGTAATTCTCCTTGGATATGTGGCGGTGAATGAATGGGATCAGAGGCACAAAGCGTGTCATACCCCGGTATGATAGGTGGCGCTGTACCCATTCCAGCTGTTGCTAATAGAGCCACTTCCTGTTGACCTCTTCACCACCAACAACAACAACAAACTCAGGCATTGGAGAAAGATGGAGAACGCAGAGCCAGATGAAGCTACGTCCCTCTACATTTGCTCTGTGATGAGCTGCTTGTTGCACAAACTCGATGCCCAACGGAGCATTCTCCATCGCGTTGTTTGTTTCTTTCTGACGGCGACAACAACAGGAATATCGTCTCCTTTGACTTCCGGGTCACGACCCCGGGAAAACATCTGGAGCATGCGCAGAACGCAAAGTCTGATTCACCACGTGCTTCAGCGTCTACAAGCAGGTTTAGAGTGACTTTCAACCCAGTTATCTCGGGGTCTGAATCCCATCCGATCCAGTTCTTAGTCAGATTAAGGTGTCTACATGCACCTAATAACTCAGTCTGATTGTAATTTAGCCAATAATCCGATCCTTTCAGCGCCAGAAATCCGCTAAAGTCTCAGTGATGCTGCTGCCGGTGTGTCGAGTTCTCCTATTTAATAATAAAATAATACTCATAGTTATCATCTTATAAAGAAGCTTCCCCTCAGCCTTCCCATCCATCATCAGACCAAAGAACAGAGTTAGTCTTCTTCCTCGTCCCCATTAATGAGCGGACTGGAGTAATTAAGCGGGGCTCCTGATTGGCTCAGAGCTGACAGAGAGCGATGGCGTCCCATTACTCCCCTCGTCCTAATTGGTCTCTGCCGGCGGCAGGTGCCGGGTGCTTAATGAGGCCTGTTGGGGCTGATGTATGGCGACTGTAGCGTCCGCCCCGCCGCACTCCGGCTGATGAAGCCTGTGGGAGTAATAGTGTGTGAAATAGCTGCCGCTGTGAGGACCGAGATGGATGGATCTGTGTGTTCGAAAGGAAAGAGAAGAACTCAAAGATGGTTTTTACTCATCCTGGAAACATCCAAATAATTACTGGAGTAAGAGTAAAAAAGTGCTCGGTGAAAAAACTACTCAAGTACTGAGTAACTGTTGAGTAACGTCTGATTTATTTGTTAACACAAGCATTCAATCAGACAGACAAACATACTAAATAATCATCTTTAGGCAGATTAGAGTTCATCCAATTGATAAAATAAATTAAAATTAATTAATTAATTACAAAGTAGCTTAAATTTATATAGCTGTATATTTAAAAAAAAAATGTTTTGTGTGTGTTTTAGCCTTTAAGTAGATGGTAAATAATGCTGAGATCATTAATTTAACTTTTGCACAAAAAATAAATAGAAATTTTGATATGTTCCAAATTTGCGACAACAGGCATAATGGTCAATAATAAGATAACAACAACACAGTAATATAACACTGAAAAAAACAATGTTTTTTATAAATCTGCAACAGGAAATAAGTCCGTCACTTTGCGGTCGTAGTGAATATGGACTAACCGGCATTGGGGGAATAAAGAAGCTCTCTCAGCTGGTTGATTGAGTCAAACGGTTTGTAGCATATATGAGACAATAGGCGTTAAAGTGATACTCCGGAGTAGATTCAACCTGGGGTCATTTGAACCGTGATCTCCAGCCAAGTAGCCCACCCGCAGTTTTTTCGATATTGGCTGAACATCAGCTGAGTTACTGAGTTATCCCGAATACGGACCAGGATCCATTAACAAGGGTTAATGGATCCTGGTCCGTATCTCCAAAATTACCACACTAAAATCACATGCCATGACACCAAACTTCTACAGTAGTACAAATATGGTCTGTACTCACCAAACGATGCATTTGGAAGTTTGAAAATAGTCCAGGAGTTTATTATTATCAACACAAGCCTGATAGCTTCTCTGCAGCTAAAGCTGCGTCGACGTCACTTCAGAGAGCTGGGAGCTTCAAAATAAGATGAAGGTTGATCTACTACTGTAGACAACAAAGCAAGGCTGCTCAGTTTCTCCATTGATAAAATAACTTCACAACTCTACAACATAAAAATTCATAAAAAAAACATGTAGAATATAGCATATACTTTGTTGCCTCTGTGCCGGCCTCTGTGCCGGCCTCTGTGCCGGCCTCTGTGCCGGTCTCTGGGCCGGCCTCTGTGCCGGCCTCTGTGCCGGCCTCTGTGCCGGTCTCTGTGCCGGTCTCTGGGCCGGCCTCTGTGCCGGCCTCTGTGCCGGTCTCTGTGCCGGTCTCTGTGCCGGCCTCTGTGCCGGCCTCTGTGCCGGCCTCTGTGCCGGCCTCTGTGCTGGCCTCTGGGCCGGACTCTGTTCCGGCCTCTGTGCCGGTCTCTGGGCCGGCCTCTGTGCCGGCCTCTGTGCCGGCCTCTGTGCCGGCCTCTGTTCCGGTCTCTGTGCCGGTCTCTGTGCCGGTCTCTGTGCCGGTCTCCGTGCCGGTCTCCGGGCCGGTCTCTGTGCCGGTCTCTGGGCCGGCCTCTGTGCCGGCCTCTGTGCCGGCCTCTGCGCCGGCCTCTGTGCCGGCCTCTGTGCCGGCCTCTGTGCCGGCCTCTGTGCCGGCCTCTGTTCCGGTCTCTGTGCCGGTCTCTGTGCCGGTCTCTGTGCCGGTCTCTGTGCCGGTCTCTGGGCCGGTCTCTGTGCCGGTCTCTGGGCCGGCCTCTGTGCCGGCCTCTGTGCCGGCCTCTGTGCCGGCCTCTGTGCCGGCCTCTGGGCCGGCCTCTGTGCCGGTCTCTGGGCCGGCCTCTGTGCCGGCCTCTGTGCCGGCCTCTGTGCCGGTCTCTGTGCCGGTCTCTGTGCCGGTCTCTGTGCCGGCCTCTGTGCCGGCCTCTGTGCCGGCCTCTGTGCCGGCCTCTGTGCCGGCCTCTGGGCCGGCCTCTGTGCCGGTCTCTGTGCCGGTCTCTGTGCCGGCCTCTGGGCCGGCCTCTGTGCCGGCCTCTGTGCCGGCCTCTGTGCCGGCCTCTGGGCCGGCCTCTGTGCCGGTCTCTGGGCCGGCCTCTGTGCCGGTCTCTGTGCCGGTCTCTGTGCCGGTCTCTGTGCCGGTCTCTGTGCCGGCCTCTGTGCCGGCCTCTGTGCCGGCCTCTGGGCCGGCCTCTGTGCCGGTCTCTGTGCCGGCCTCTGTGCCGGCCTCTGTGCCGGCCTCTGTGCCGGTCTCTGTGCCGGCCTCTGTGCCGGCCTCTGTGCCGGCCTCTGTGCCGGTCTCTGTGCCGGCCTCTGTGCCGGCCTCTGTGCCGGCCTCTGGGCCGGCCTCTGTGCCGGCCTCTGGGCCGGACTCTGGGCCGGTCTCTGTGCCGGCCTCTGTGCCGGCCTCTGTGCCGGCCTCTGTGCCGGCCTCTGCTCAGGCTGCTGCCCCCTGTGACGGGCTGCAGGAGGACGGGTGGCCGGGACCATCAGAACGAGTTTTCATGGTTAACTTCAGCAGACGCATTCACAGCTGCAGCGCCCTCGTGTTGAAGGCTTTCAGACGCTCTCCGTGTAATTACGGGGTCTCCGCTTTGAGTCTGGGCCGAGCAGCTTTGTAGCCTGTTACTCCCTCCGCCCACTTCCTGCCCTTCTTCTTCTTCTTCACTGTATTCTGTGTAATAAAGTCATAAATCCGCCTCCTGCAGCCTGCAAACACAGCGACTGCTGTACAGCAGCAAAGTCTTTATATAGTGCTGTGTGTGTGTGTGTGTGTGTGTGTGTGTGTGTGTGTGTGTGTGTGCGCATGCTGGGCTACAGTGATCAATAATTCAATGAGACTGTGCGGACTTGAAATCCCAGCCGAGCCTCCGGCTTCACACGCTGTAATGAAGGAATAAGTTCAGAAATTTCTCATTAATCGCCCCCTGCTGCCTTCCCCCCCGCATGCTTTCATCCAAACTCTTTCCCTCCATGAACGCTTGCTTTTCACTTCTTCTTTAAGTTCTTTATTTTGCTCTCACCCCCCCCCCCCATCCTTCTCTTGACCTCAATCAGTCTCCTGGGATAAACAGAGGGACAAACACATGGATCAGCCCAGCACTCACACTGGAAAAAATCAAAGTCTTACCAAGTATATTCGTCTCATTTCTAGTCAAAATATCTCATTACACTTAATATGAGACACAACTGCCTAACAAGCACCATTTCAGCCAGATATAGGGACTTGTTTTAATACAACACATCTGGAATATCTTGTTAAATGAAAAAGTTTTGAAAACAAATTGTTTTGAGTCACATATCACATGAAACAAGCTTTTTTTTTTTTTTACATTTGAAGAGGTTTTAAGCTAATTTCAAGATCACTTTTAACTCAAAAGTCCTAAATATCACATCTTATTTCAAGAAATGTTGGCAAGCTGATTTTCACTAGTTCCATTGGCAGATTTTTTTGCTTATTTCAAGCAAAAACGTCTTTTATTTGCTGTTTTTTTACTTATTTTTTCCAGTGCGGGTGTCTTTGTTCTGCAGCTGATCTGATGCAGCTGAGCCGGCAGCCCCATCATTACCTCCGCCGCTCACACTCTAACAGCGCTGTGACAAAGAACTCTCACCCTCTGCGCTTCATCAATGTCACTCACTGAGCCATAAAACAAGTAGATATTCAATTAGCGGCTGGGTTTGGTGGCGGTGGAGGCATTAAAATGCAGATTACTCAATTAAGCCATAGGAGGGCACTGTTTGATTAGATTAAGAGCCACAGAGATCCCGACAGAAGATGCTGTTTTTCAAAGAGTGCATTTATAATCTGCTGTGCAAACAGCGCAGCATTACAGAGCTTTATTTTTAACATTCTGTTAGCTTTAAACCTTTAATGAGGCCATTTCTGGGGATATATTCAAATTGACTTCACCGTTTGGGGGGTTGGAATGAGAGAAAGAACCGGTCCCAGGGGTGTGCAGGAGATTGGGTTTATTTTGGAGAGATTTAATTATGTCCTGGCTTTGAAAGTGGGTCAAGGTTCTGCGATAAGAAGCTAGCATGAGGCACAAAATGTGTCTGTTAGCAAAGTGCACCGCAGGCTTCAAATACACAATGTCCAAACATCAGTTATTCTACTTCTGTTTGTTCGTAGTTTCAGCTCATTAGCTGGTTCTATGCAGGGATAGTTTAGAGGATAAAATTTTCCTGGTTTGACTTCACTCTGTCTGAGCCGATAAAAGTTAGTTCAGTTCTGAGCAGCTTTAAAGTGAATATCTGCTCTGAGCTCCTTTCTTAAGGACATCACTTTCAGATCCTGTTCATCTGCTGGAGATAGTTCTTTAGGCCTGACACTTCTTCTTCTGTCCTCCACTTGTCCAGTTTCCTCAAATGTTTTAAGGACAC
Source organism: Odontesthes bonariensis (assembly GCF_027942865.1). Taxonomy (NCBI): domain Eukaryota; kingdom Metazoa; phylum Chordata; class Actinopteri; order Atheriniformes; family Atherinopsidae; genus Odontesthes; species Odontesthes bonariensis. The sequence goes on along the minus strand of NC_134520.1, from coordinate 36,722,128 downwards.
ACTGCACACCATGCTGAGATATGCCAAGCTTTCAGCTAACAGCTCTTTGGGAATCACCTTGTTGCTGCAGAAATCCTGTTTTCTGTCTGTCACACTGTGTTATCTTTGCTGTTTTTCACACATGCAGCTAAAGAAATGGGAACAAATCTTAATTCCAGTCTAAAACACACAAAGAGCTTCTAGATTATTAATTTCTGGAGGCATAAAACAGTTTAATCATTTCATTTATATGAATTGTTCCATAATTAGTCATTAGATTATATCTTATATTCCTTTTTTAAGCTTTAAATTGAATCTTATTTACTTTTTCTTGATGTTGAATAACATATCATTCTTATTATTGTCGGTTTTTTCCTACTTTTCTACTTTAGACGTGATAACATTCATTATTTTGGGATTAGGATTCTTTTAAACTGAATTTCTTATATTAATTTGACTCTTTTGGTAACTGAAAGCAGCTTTAAACGTAAATGTAGAAAAAAGTTGAAACTATGAAGCTGTTTTTCACAGATGCAGCTAAAGAAAAGGGAACAAATGATGCGTCTCTGTGACAGGCTGCTGGGAACAAAGTGCCTAAAGATCCAGTTTAAAATGTGGACACAGCACTGGTTCATCCCTTGAGTTAGGAGCCTTTTTCCTGCCTGAATGCTTCACAGCTCAGAGTTAAGTGGCTTAATGAAGAAAAAACACATTCCTCTGAAGATGCTCAGGTACAAGGACTGAAGATGAGGGAAGAAGCAGAAAATGTCCAAAGAGAAACTCTGAGAGAGCTTCAGGAAGCTGCAGAGGTCTTTATGTCTTTAAGACATGCTTGTAGTCTGACCAACCTATTGGGTTCATCTGGTTTCATAGATAAGTACAGCTGAGTATCATCAGCATAGCGGTGGAACTTTCTGCCATGCTGTCTGATAATGTTACCTAATGGAAGCATGTATAAAGTAAAAAGAATCGGTCCAAGCACAGAACCCTGGGGAACTCCATGACTTATGTTGAAGATAGAAACGGAGGCAGACACAGTTTAGTAGAAGTTATTAAGTGAAATTAAATATCAGATGAATAAATTTAAAGTGGGAAGCGGTGTTAGTTCTGAACAGTGATGAATGTTTGTTGTTGTACGATTTCTTGTGACCTGAAGTTCTTTTGCCTACCGATGTTGAACGCACTTATTGTAAGTCGCTTTGGTTAAAAGCGTCTGCAGAATGACAGAGGGAAATTTTACAGGGAAATTCTTTAGTGTGGTGTGTGAGGAAGAATCTTCATTTACAAACTGTAATCTGTCAGATAAATATGACTTAAACCAGCCTAATGCAGTTCCTTTAATCCCACTGAGATCCAACAGGACAAGCACAGACACAAGTCCGCTATCAGAGGCTAAGAGGAGATCATTGGTAACTTTCACCAGTGCAGTTTCTGTGCTATGATGCACTCTGAAACTCAGATTACTTTTCTGCAAATGACCCTCACAGGTCTGGGCACGGATTCTTTCACAGATCAGTCAGGTGTAAATATATCTTCTGGTTTACCCTGTAAACTGGAGCTGGACAGGTCTCTCTCTGTTTCTGCCTTCCTTTAAAGCTGATTAATAACCAAACTTACCCAAACTCACAGTCAGCTTCAGGATGTTCCTGTGTTCTTAAGTGTTTTCCATTTGTTTCCTGCAGAGAAGCAACAAAGAGAATCACATTTTTTTATAAAACGCTCATCTTGCTGTTAGTAAAGAGAATAACTGAGGAGGTGAAACCCTGAGCGGAGCTGTCAGTGAGTGAGGCTCTGCTCTGACGAGGCTTTGGTGGAGCCGTTTAAAGGAGGCCACGGCTCTCAGGAGAAGCCTGCAAAAATCCTCTTACTTTAGTCGCGTTAATGTGCCGTAACAGCTGCCATCCGCATGCAGATTAGAGGCACAGAGCGGCCTTGTTTTCACACGGATCATGAAGTGATCATGCATGGAAGCGTGGCGGCTGATTACCGACACGTTGGTGACAGATGTGCGGCGAGAGGAAAGTTTCCTCCGGCACTCTGATCCGCTTTGTTCTGTTCAACTATCTGAAATACTCTGATTTATAGAAGGAGCCGAACACAAGGAAAGTTTCAGAGGATTCCAGTCCGACCCTGAAAAGTGCTTCATCTCAGAACAGTAGTGAGTCACAGGCTGTGTTCGAAACCGCATACTACATACTGCATACTGCATACTACATACTGCATACTGCATACTACATACTGCATACTGCATACTACATACTGCATACTGCATACTGCAGACTACATACTGCATACTGCATACTGCATACTGCATACTACATACTGCATACTACATACTGCATACTGCATACTACATACTGCATACTACATACTGCATACTGCATACTACATACTGCATACTGCATACTACATACTGCATACTGCATACTGCATACTACATACTGCATACTGCATACTACATACTGCATACTGCATACTGCATACTGCATACTACATACTGCATACTGCATACTACATACTGCATACTGCATACTGCATACTACATACTGCATACTACATACTACATACTGCATACTGCATACTGCATACTACATACTGCATACTACATACTGCATACTGCATACTACATACTGCATACTACATACTGCATACTACATACTGCATACTGCATACTGCATACTACATACTGCATACTACATACTGCATACTGCATACTACATACTGCATACTACATACTATATACTGCATACTATATACTGCATACTGCATACTGCATACTACATACTGCATACTACATACTGCATACTGCATACTACATACTGCATACTACATACTGCATACTGCATACTGCATACTACATACTGCATACTACATACTGCATACTGCATACTGCAGACTACATACTGCATACTGCATACTGCATACTACATACTGCATACTACATACTGCATACTGCATACTACATACTGCATACTGCATACTACATACTGCATACTACATACTGCATACTGCATACTGCATACTGCATACTACATACTGCATACTGCATACTGCATACTACATACTGCATACTGCATACTACATACTGCATACTGCATACTGCATACTACATACTGCATACTGCATACTACATACTGCATACTGCATACTACATACTGCATACTGCATACTGCATACTACATACTGCATACTACATACTACATACTGCATACTGCATACTGCATACTACATACTACATACTGCATACTACATACTGCATACTGCATACTACATACTGCATACTACATACTGCATACTACATACTGCATACTGCATACTGCATACTACATACTGCATACTACATACTGCATACTGCATACTACATACTGCATACTACATACTATATACTGCATACTATATACTGCATACTGCATACTACATACTGCATACTACATACTGCATACTGCATACTACATACTGCATACTACATACTGCATACTGCATACTGCATACTGCATACTACATACTGCATACTACATACTGCATACTGCATACTGCATACTACATACTGCATACTGCATACTGCATACTACATACTGCATACTGCATACTACATACTGCATACTGCATACTACATACTGCATACTACATACTGCATACTACATACTGCATACTACATACTGCATACTACATACTGCATACTACATACTACATACTGCATACTACATACTGCATACTGCATACTACATACTGCATACTACATACTGCATACTATATACTGCATACTGCATACTACATACTGCATACTACATACTATATACTGCATACTATATACTGCATAATGCATACTACATACTGCATACTGCATACTGCATACTACATACTGCATACTACATACTGCATACTACATACTATATACTGCATACTATATACTACATACTGCATACTACATACTGCATACTACATACTATATACTGCATACTGCATACTGCATACTGCAAAATACATACTGCATACTACATACTGCATACTACATACTATATACTGCATACTGCATACTACATACTGCATACTACATACTATATACTGCATACTATATACTACATACTGCATACTACATACCGCATACTACATACTATATACTGCATACTGCATACTGCATACTACATACTGCATACTACATACTGCATACTACATACTATATACTGCATACTGCATACTACATACTGCATACTACATACTGCATACTACATACTATATACTGCATACTATATACTGCATAATGCATACTACATACTGCATACTGCATACTACATACTACATACTACATACTGCATACTGCATACTACATACTACATACTGCATACTGCATACTACATACTGCATACTGCATACTACATACTGCATACTGCATACTACATACTGCATACTGCATACTGCATACTACATACTACATACTGCATACTACATACTGCATACTGCATACTACATACTGCATACTACATACTGCATACTTCATACTGCATACTGCATACTACATACTGCATACTACATACTACATACTGCATACTACATACTGCATACTGCATACTACATACTGCATACTGCATACTGCATACTTCATACTGCATACTGCATACTACATACTGCATACTACATACACCATACTGCATACTACATACTGCATACTGCATACTACATACTGCATACTGCATACTACATACTGCATACTGCATACTACATACTGCATACTACATACTACATACTGCATACTACATACTGCATACTACATACTGTATACTACATACTGCATACTACATACTACAAACTGCATATTACATACTACATACTACATACTGCATACTACATACTGCATACTACATACTACATACTGCATACTGCATACTACATACTGCATACTACATACTACATACTGCATACTGCATACTACATACTGCATACTACATACTACATACTGCATACTACATACTACATACTGCATACTACATACTGCATACTACATACTACATATTGCATACTGCATACTACATACTGCATACTGCATACTGCACACTACATACTGCATACTACAAACTGCATACTACATACTGCATACTGCATACTGCATACTACATACTGCATACTACATACTGCATATTGCATACTACATACTACATACTGCATACTACATACTGCATACTGCATACTACATACTACATACTACATACTGCATACTACATACCGCATACTACATACTGCATACTACATATCGCATACTACATACTGCATACTGCATACTACATACTCCATACTACATACTGCATACTACATACTGCATACTACATACTACATACTGCATACTGCATACTACATACTACATACTACATACCGCATACTGCATACTGCATACTACATACTGCATACTGCATACTACATACTACATACTGCATACTTCATACTGCATACTTCATACTGCCAACTACATACTCATCGATCAGACAGTATGCAGAGTGTTTACCCACAATGCATTTCGCTCCTGCCCGAGCTGAAATCAGCCGGCCTGAAGCTGATTTCCCTTAAGCTCTAAACTCTGTAAACTTTAGCAACATTTGAAAAAATTTTCAGGTGAGAAAGTAGTCGTTTAGATCCCCAACGTGTTGAAAACCTGACAAAATACCGGCTGTTTACAATTTTTGTTCCCACGAATTTGGCGCTACTAAAGCTAGCCGCAGTGAGCTAACGCACTTCCGGTTATTTTCACAAAATAAAATACCTGTTGCCTTTTATCATAGGGAAAGCCATTACCATACAATTGGTGCTTTTGTTTTGAAAACAGGAAGTGAACCTACCCTCGTTGTAGCTAGCTTGAAACTACCGTTTTGACAGGAAATGACGATCGGCGACGTCACGTTACGTTGCATCTTGGGTAGTTTGAGTTTGAGTAGTAACCTCATGATGCATACCCAACATTTCAGAGAATCTAGTATGCATCCGGGAACTTCTCGCTTACTCAAACTCGCATACTAACTCAGAAAGTTAGTAGGAGAAGTAGGAGAAGTATGCGGTTTGGAACACAGCCACATTCTGGGCGATGATGTTCGTTTGTATGGTGGCTCAGAGAGGACACAATGGCAGCACAACTCGGCCCGATGTTTTTTCTTTCTACACGTTTCGACATGTTGAACATAAGACGCCTCCGCTCGGCTTACAAAGCTGTGAGTTTGACACTCGTGCTGCTGTGTGCTGGTTTCTGAGAGCTGCCAGAAACACAGGAGACCTGCAGCCGACTGCTGAGCCCGAAGACTCGGTCCTGAGAAGAAACGCACCGAGCAGAAGCTGCTGCTGCTGCGTCTGACTTTAAAGGAGATTTCACTTCTTTTGAAGTCTGCTACTGTGAAGTATTTATGAGCAGTCGTACCTGCTGCAGCCTCCCGAGACCCCAAAGGAAGAAATGTTTGGATTATTTACAACTTTGTATGATTAGTGGATTTCTTATTTAACAGTTGAAGTATTAAGATTATAAGAAACAATACAAGATTTATATCTACTTACTAGGGCTGGGCAACGATTAAAATGTTTAATCTAATTAATCACATGATTTCCCTGATTAATCACGATTAATCGCATTTGTACGCAGAATCCAAAAATGAATCCAAAAGTAGCGTATAGCTTTTAGCATTTAGTTTTATTTTAAATGTGCTGCCATATGAATGAAAGTGCCATAACATTTGTTGTGCAAACACACTTTTAACATCAGCATCTTTCTGTAGTTTTTATGTAGAAGCCTCGCTCCACTGTCTGTTTCCTTGAATGACTTGCTGCTATCAGTTGTGTGTTTTGCCTTTAAGTGATATTTTAGACTGGAACTACTACGCTGAGAAGACAATTCAACTTGGCAGTGTTTACAGATGACTTTGGTTCTGTCGACTCCGCCGTCTGGAAGAACTTTAAAATGAAAATGGCCGAGTAAAAGTTCCGTACCCTTCTCCGTGTTTGGTGGATCCGCCGATTACTTTCTTTTCCTGTTCCACAGCAGACAGCAGCAGACTTTTACAAAATAAAAGCCTGTGAGCAGCAGACTTTTACAAAATAAAAGCCTGTGAACAGCAGACTTTTACAAAATAAAAGCCTGTGAGCAACAGACTTTTACAAAATAAAAGCCTGTGAGCGACAGACTTTTACAAAATAAAAGCCTGTGAGCAACAGACTTTTACAAAATAAAAGCCTGTGAGCGACAGACTTTTACAAAATAAAAGCCTGTGAGCGACAGACTTATAAAAAAAACGTGTTTAAATTTTTTTTTGATCAAATAAATAAATAAATAAAACCTGCGTTAATGCGCGATAAAATGTTTATCGGCGTTAAATAATTAACGAGTTAACGTGATAATAACGAGTTAACTCGCCCAGTCCTAAAAAAAAAAAAAAAAAAAAGAAGGGTCACACGTGCCTGATTTATCCCTCGGATCCATGACGTGTGTGATGTCACCATGATGTCATCATGATGTCATGGCAACCCCATTCTCACCACATTCCTCTCGATGTGTCTGGTTTTTCATGATGGAGGTTTTAATGATTCATTTCCAGCCAGTCGTCTGATGTTGGTGCGACTGGTTCTGACCACTTCCTGCTCGTCCAATCAGCAGTCCTCCCATCCTGCTCGTCCAATCAGCAGTCCTCCCATCCTGCTCGTCCAATCAGCAGTCCTCCCATCCTGCTCGTCCAATCAACAGTCCTCCCATCCTGCTCGTCCAATCAGCAGTCCTCCCATCCTGCTCGTCCAATCAACAGTCCTCCCATCCTGCTCGTCCAATCAACAGTCCTCCCATCCTGCTCGTCCAATCAGCAGTCCTCCCATCCTGCTCGTCCAATCAACAGTCCACCCATCCTGCTCGTCCAATCAGCAGTCCTCCCATCCTGCTCGTCCAATCAGCAGTCCTCCCATCCTGTTCGTCCAATCAGCAGTCCTCCCATCCTGCTCGTCCAATCAGCAGTCCTCCCATCCTGCTCGTCCAATCAACAGTCCTCCCATCCTGCTCGTCCAATCAACAGTCCTCCCACTGACTGCTGCATTTTCAAACATTTCCTGGGTTTAATGTCTGAAACGTTGTTTCCAGGCATTTATGGATTTCCTACCAATAAGATAAGAAGTTGGAATCAATCCTGAAACAGGTGGCAGTGAAATTCTACTATTGATCCACACGATGTCGATCAGTTGATTCCAGCGGATCGGCGCCTTGTTGGGAAAGCTCCAGATGTGAGAGAAAGTGGTTTTCTGTTGACATTCGCAGATGTTTCTCCATTCATCCTCAGGCCTGATATAGTCTTGTGGTCTAGGAGTAGAATGAGAGTCTATTTCATAGAGCTGACTGTTCCTTGGGAGGAATTAGTAGCAGAAGCATATGAAAGGAAAAAGCTTAGATATGTGGAGTTGGGGGCAGAAGCAGAGCAGCGAGGATGGAAGGTTAGAATCTGTCCAGTGGAAGTAGGATGTAGAGGATTTGTTGCAAAGTCTGTTGTCTCATTGTTGAGGGAGCTGGGTGTAAGTGGACAGAGTGTGAGGAAAAAAGTGCAGGAAATGTCAGATAAAGCAGTAAAGTCCAGTAAGTGGATTTGGATTAGAAGATGCAATAGCAGCTGGGGGCCCAGCAGGGGGAGCACTTAGGGAAAACAGACTTTTGAAAAAGCAAAGAAGAAGTTCAAGATATTTAAGTGGAGGGTTTGGCCCATGTGAGCCTTTTGAAACCAAGCGGCCATTTTGGGTGAGTTGGCTTGGAGTGAGTTGTATGGCTTTGTTGTTGCTGGCATTTTTAGTGATTATAGGACTGTTCAGGTGAGTTTGTCTGCTGAATTTTTTGAAACTTTGTTCTAGAATGCGCTGCTGAGGGTGGCAGCATGTTGGAGTAGCTCTGTACCTCATATTGAGATTTATTCTTTTTTCTAAATTTCATTCCTGTTTTTTCTTGGAAGAAATTGCATTTTTTGGACAACTGTTCCTTCCTGCCTTGGATGCTGTGCAGCTGGATTGATTTTTCCCAATACTTTTGTATATTTTGCTCTTTTGTCATGATGCATCACCATAGCAACAAGGTGGTTTACAACAGGGAGCAGCTGAATAACATTGGAAAAGCAGAAATAATTCGACAACTGAAGCCAGAAATCCCACTGGAATTGAAAAGGAGGCGTCGTGGATGCAGAGCAGGAGCAAGGAGGAGAGAAAGAAAGAAGAAGTTCAAACCATCTCTGCCATCCGTCATCATGGGCAATGTAAGATCATTAGCCAACAAGTTGGATGAACTTCTAGCCTTGACAAAGACTCAGCAAGAATATCGGGAATGTAGCATTATGTGTTTTACTGAGACATGGCTGCAGGATCATATCCCCGACTCCAGCGTCTCTCTGCCGGGCTTCCTGACTGTACGAGCAGATCGAGATTTAAAGAGTAGCAGGAAAAGGAAAGGGGGTGGATTGGCAGTGCTTGTCAACAACAGATGGTGTCACCCAGGACATGTTACTGTGAAGAGTCGTCTCTGCAGTCCTGACATTGAACTATTGGCAGTAAGTTTTCGTCCATATTATTTGCCAAGAGAGTTCACCAGTGTTGTTTTGGTGGCTGTTTACATTCCACCCTCAGCTGTTGCCGACACTGCATGTGATGTCATCAGTTCCGTTGTTGCTCAGATACAGACACAACACCCCAATTCTTTTGTGGCAATATCTGGTGATTTTAATCATGCCTCACTCTCTGCTACACTGCCAACTTTTTAACAGTTTGTCAGCTGCTCTACCAGAGAAAACAAGACATTGGATTTGTTTTACACAAATGTCAAGGATTCATACATTTCCAAATCAAGACCTCCCCTGCGTAAATCAGATCACAACCTTGTTTTTCTCTGTTCAGCATATAAACCCCTTGTCCAGAGACTACCTGTCACAAAAAGGACTGTTAGAAAGTGGTCACAGGAAGCTGAAGAAGCCTTACAGGGTTGTTTTGATGCAACCGATTGGATTTCTCTTTGTAAGCCACATGGAGAGGACATTAATGCCATGACTGAGTGTGTGACTGACTATATAAACTTCTGTGTGGACAACACCATCCCCACCAGAACAGTGAGATGCTTCCCTAATAACAAACCCTGGATCACCAGTGAGCTAAAGGAACTATTGAACAAGAAAAAAAGAGCCTTTAGGGAGCGAGACAGGGAGTTACTGAGGAGTATACAGAAGCAGCTCAAAGTCAAGATCAGAGAGAGCAAGGAGGTGAATAGAAAGAAGCTTGAGAGTAAACTGCAGAGGAACAATATCAGAGATGTGTGGTCAGGAATGAAGAAGATCACAGGCCTCAAACAGAGGGAGGATCGGATGGATGGAAGTCTGGACAGAGCAAATGAGCTGAACACAATCTTCAACAGGTTCAGTTCAGGAACAAGCTCATCATCCTCCCATCCTGTTCCCAGCCAAAAAGACATCCCACCCTCCTCTGACCCACAGCTTTCCTGTAACATCTCCACCTCCACCTCAGTCATGGATTCTTCTGCTTCCACTAGTTTGTCTTCAACCCAATCAGGAGATGCTGCTGTCCCCTTTGCCTCCCCCTCCCACTTTTCTGTTTCTAGAAGTCAGGTGAAGAGGCAGTTGGAGAGACTGAACCGGAACAAGGCTGCAGGTCCAGATGGTGTCAGCCCCCGAGTCCTGAAGGCCTGTGCAGAGCAGCTCTGTGGGATTCTGCAACACCTTTTCAACCTTAGCTTGACCCAAGAGAAGGTACCACTGTTGTGGAAGACATCCTGTCTGGTTCCGGTACCAAAGAAAACTCACCCTTCAGACATCAATGACTACAGACCTGTTGCCCTGACATCCCGCATCATGAAGGTCCTGGAGAGACTCCTGTTGACCCACCTGTGTAAGCAAACCAGCACATATCAGGACCCCCTGCAGTTTGCTTATCGCCATGGAGTTGGAGTTGAAGACGCTATCATACACCTGCTTCAACAAACCCACTGTCATCTGGATAAAGCAGGCAGCACTGTGAGGATCATGTTCTTTGATTTCTCCAGTGCATAACACAATCCAGCCTGGTCTGCTTCGTCTGAAACTCCAGAAGACTGGAGGTGGAGGCCTCAACAATCACCTGGATTAATGACTACCTGACAAACAGACCACAGTTTGTCAGACTGAAGAATTGTGTGTCTAACCAGGTGATCAGCAGCACAGGAGCACCACAGGGGACTGTACTCTCACCATTCCTTTTCACTCTGTACACTTCAGACTTCCAGTACAAGTCAGACTCCTGTCATCTACAGAAATATTCAGATGACTCTGCAGTTGTCGGGTGTATCAGAGATGGACAAGAAGCTGAGTACAGAGAGCTGGTGGACCGCTTTGTGGCATGGTGTGGGAACAATCATCTCATCTTGAATGTTAACAAAACAAAGGAGATGATTGTAGATTTCAGGAGAAACAGGGTCAGATCAAACCCTGTTTCCATCATGGGAGAAGAAGTGGAGGTGGTTGAGGAATATAAATACCTTGGTGTTCATGTGGACAACAGACTGGACTGGAGACACAACAGTGAAGCCATCTACAAGAAAGGACAGAGCAGACTGTACTTCTTGAGGAAGCTAAGGTCCTTCAAGGTTTGCAACAAGATGTTGCAGATCTTCTACAAGTCTGTTGTCGAGAGCGTCATTTCCTCTTGCGTCATCTGTTGGGGCAGCAGCATCAGAACCAGGGACCTAAAAAGACTCAACAACCTGATAAGGAAGGCTGGTTCTGTTCTGGGGACGACTGTGGAACCTCTGGAGACAATAATGCAAAGAAGGATTTTGCATAAAATCAAGAGAATTATGGACAACCCTGAAGATCCTCTCCATGAGACTGTTATCGGAAAACAGAGTCTCTTCAGTCAAAGGCTTCTTCAGTTTGGATGCAAAACGGACCGCTACAGGAAATCTTTCCTGCCCACAGCCATCAGCATCTATAATAACTCCTTGATTTAATTGAGCTACATCAACATTTAATTTCCCTCTGGGATAAATAAAGTATTTTTGAATTGAATTGAATTGAATTGAATCTGCTAGTGTGTCTTGTCCTTCCTCCACCTCTGGCACCCTCTATACTTTCATTACCCCCTACCCGAACCAGGGTTTGCATCCCCACCCCGCTGTGACTGGTGTGCAGTTGGTGAGAGGCTGAGGTAGCTTATGGTGGTTGTGGTGTGAGGGGCAGTGATGGCTGGCATTAGGGGGGTGACTCTGGGACGCCAGTGGTCATTGTCTAGCCTCCTGGAGGTGTCGTGGGCCCAACTAGACGAAACACTGATGAAAGGAGGTTCCCACCTGATGACCCCAATGACATGTTGGTCAGCACTGCTCACTGATATTTATAATAGGGAGTGTAGGGAATTATTCACTGAGTCTGGTCCTTTATTTTATTTTATATTTTTTTCTTTAGCACAAGTTTCTTGTGTTTATATTGAATCAGAAATAACCATTCCTCCTTCTCTTCCCATCTATTCTAACACGTGTAAACCTGGATATCATTTCATATCCACTCCCTGACTGATTCTGTGGACATCTCTTCCAATCTGTTGTATTCATATCGCTTCACAAAGGACGACTGGAAACACTATCATTGAGAAATAAGAATTAAAGTCCTAAAAGGGAACTGATGGACCATAAATAAGGTAAAACAAAAATAAGAATTACGTTCAAATTAGGGCTGGGCAACGATTAAAACTTTTAATCTAATTAATGTACATATGTGTGTATAAAATACATGTGTGTATAATGTATATATGAGTGTATAATGTACATATATGTGTTTAATGTACACATATGTGTGTACAATGTACACATGTGTGTACAATGTACACATGTGTGTATAATGTACACGTATGTGTGTATAATGTGTATATGTCTGTATAATGTACACATGTATGAGTATAATGTACACGTGTGTGTATAATGTACACATGTGTGTGTATAATGTACATACACGTGTACATATGTGTGTATAATGTGTTTATAATGTACATACATGTGTGTATAATGTGTATAATATATATATATATGTGTTTATAATGTACACATACATGTGTGTATAATGTGTATAATGTGTGTATAATATACATACGTGTGTATAACGTACATACATATGTGTGTATAATGTGTATAATGTGTGTATAATATACATACGTGTGTATAACGTACATACATATGTGTGTATAATGTGTATAATGTGTGTATAATATACATACATGTGTGTATAACGTACATACATATGTGTGTATAATGTGTGTATAATATGTATAATGTGTGTATAATGTGTATAATGTGTGTATAATGTGTATAATGTGGTGGGAGGCAGTGTGCCGGCTGCGTTGTGATGAAATGAAATCCAGATTCTGCTTGTCAGAAACGTGTTTGCATGTCAGTTCAGGAGAAGTTTCTCTGACTCCTGCTATCAGCAGATTATACAGAATATTTGATTCTCCTCTCCTCCAGCCGGCACATGTGGGGGTTTGGTTACCCTGTCAGAGAGATGTGAGGAGATGGCAGGAGATGGATGAGCTTTGATCAGCAGCACATCTCATCTTTGGCTGCCTAAACAGGCTCCCCTCCCCTGGAAGCCCCCCGCCTGCATCTCTTCCTGTTGTCCTCTCCGTCCTCTGTCCTCTCATCTCATCCACATCCACTCTGCTTTCAACTTCCTCTTCTGTTTCCATCTCTGCCTCGATGTGTTTCTCATAACTCAAAGTTTTTAAGCTGCAGAGTTTTACTAAATTAGAGAAAAAGCTGCACAAACAGCTCAGCTTGGAGCCGTTTTCACTTTGGATTCTGAGTGATTCTTTGATTTCTGACAGAGGGCAGCATCGGGGGGCATCGTGGGACGGGGTTGGCAGGAAGCAGCGTGGGCCGAGCCGGGCCCCCAGCCATCAGGTTGTCACACTTTGATGATGAGCTGTGGAATCTGATCCAAAAAGTCAAACTTTGCAGTTCACTCAGAGGTCAGAGGATATATATTTGGAGGGAACCGGGCTGTCCACTCAGGGGAAATATCATCAATCACAGGAGAAGAATTACTTTTTTACAGCTTGATTTTATCTCGCTCAAGTTTACATTTTCATTCTACAGGCTGCACAGCAGGGAGAGGATTTTTTATTTTATTATATTTTATATTTTTATATTTCCCACTGTTTTAACAACTTGGTCCAGTTCAACGCTGGACTGAAGAAGCTGAGCCACAAAGAGGGATCAGTTCCAACTCTCAGAGCCTGAACTTCAGAGCAGGGAAATGGAAGCATCTGAGAAGTAACTCCTCCTGGTTTATTTACTGATTTATTTTCTCTTTTAGCAGCAGCTAATGCTAACAGCTAATGCTAACAGCTACCGCTAACAGCTTAGTTAACGAAGATGACGTACACCAACTTCTAAGGAGTTATTTTCTCCTTCAGCAGCAGCTAACACTAACAGCTTAGCTAATGAAGATGAGGTACACCAGCTTCTATGGAGTTATTGATGTATTTTCTCCTTTAGCAGCAGCTAACAGCTTAGCTAACAGCTTAGCTATTGAAGATGACGTACACCAACTTCTAAGGAGTTATTGCTGTTCCTTTAGCAGCAGCTAACGCTAACAGCTTAGCTAATGAAGGTGACATACACCAGCTTCTAAGGAGTTATTGCTGTTCCTTTAGCAGCAGCTAACGCTAACAGCTTAGCTAATGAAGGTGACATACACCAGCTTCTAAGGAGTTATTGCTGTTCCTTTAGTAGCAGCTAATGCTAACAGCTTAGCTAATGAAGGTGACATACACCAGCTTCTAAGGAGTTATTGCTGTTCCTTTAGCAGCAGCTAACGCTAACAGCTTAGCTAATGAAGGTGACATACACCAGCTTCTAAGGAGTTATTGCTGTTCCTTTAGTAGCAGCTAATGCTAACAGCTTAGCTAATGAAGGTGATGTACACCAGCTTCTAAGGAGTTATTGCTGTTCCTTTAGCAGCAGCTAACGCTAACAGCTTAGCTAATGAAGGTGACGTACACCAGCTTCTAAGGAGTTATTGCTGTTCCTTTAGCAGCAGCTACCGCTAACAGCTTAGCTAATGAAGGTGACGTACACCAGCTTCTAAGGAGTTATTTTCTCCTTTAGCAGCAGCTAACGCTAACAGCTTAGCTAATGGTGACGTACACCAGCTTCTAAAGAGTTATTGATGTATTTTCTCCTTTAGCAGCAGCTAACAGCTTAGCTAACAGCTTAGCTATTGAAGATGACGTACACCAACTTCTAAGGAGTTATTGCTGTTCCTTTAGTAGCAGATAACGCTAACAGCTTAGCTAATGAAGGTGACGTACACCACTTTCTAAGGAGTCATTGCTGTTCCTTTAGCAGCAGTTAACGCTAACAGCTTAGCTAATGAAGGTGACGTACACCAGCTTCTAAGGAGTTATTGCTGTTCCTTTAGCAGCAGCTAACGCTAACAGCTTAGCTAATGAAGGTGACATACACCAGCTTCTAAGGAGTTATTGCTGTTCCTTTAGTAGCAGCTAATGCTAACAGCTTAGCTAATGAAGGTGATGTACACCAGCTTCTAAGGAGTTATTGCTGTTCCTTTAGCAGCAGCTACCGCTAACAACTTAGCTAATGAAGGTGACGTACACCAGCTTCTAAGGAGTTATTTTCTCCTTTAGCAGCAGCTAACGCTAACAGCTTAGCTAATGGTGACGTACACCAGCTTCTAAAGAGTTATTGCTGTTCCTTTAGCAGCAGCTAACGCTAACAGCTTAGCTAATGAAGGTGACGTACACCAGCTTCTACGGAGTTATTGCTGTATTTTCTCCTTTAGCAGCAGCTAACGCTAACAGCTTAGCTAATGAAGATGACGTACACCAGCTTCTAAGGAGTTATTGCTGTTCCTTTCTGAAAGATGAACATTATTGTTCATTACTTTGTTAGCTGAAGCTTTCTAGCTGAACGATCCGTTCTGTAACTCATCAACCTGCAGCTGTGTGGATAAGGTGTGTTTCCAACACAACACCGGTCCTCTCCTCACTCTCTGCGTGCTAACGTTACATTATCAGCATGTTTCTTATGAAGATGGAGGTCTCCCAGTACAACTGTTTAATGAGGTTAATATATCCAAAGTGTTTAAATGCAGTAATTAACGGTACACATGCATTAGAAATGCATGAGAAAGCATTGTTTGCTAGCATCTGCTGCTAGCTTACAGCTACATGCTAAACTATTTCCCTCTGGGCTCAACAGAGGAAGTCAGGAGACCTGATCACTGGCCAAATGTTAATGTCTGTGGTCAACTAATTCTTCATTAGGTTTCAAAGATCCCCGTTGAGACTGCAATTTAAGTTCATTTTAAGTTGTTATTTCTCCAATCCTAGGACTGACCGTGGCAGCCATGTTGAATGTTTCCCACTCGGGGAGGAATGTCTCAATGGAGCGCAGACTTATGAGCTCACTTTTCTTTCAGACTTCCCCAGCAGGTTGGTCGATGCAAGCATAGATATGTATAGAATGACTAGGTATGTTACGTCTGAGTTTAGAACGTCCGCACAAGACGGCCATTCAAATTCAAATTCAATTCAATTCAAAAATACTTTATTTATCCAAGAGGGAAATTAAATGTTGATGTAACTTAATTAAATCATCTTACCACAGGATGAGATGTCCGAGAGACAGTCAAACCTGAGGTAACCATAGTTACGGTAAGTGATCTGCTCTGACGCTATTACTCTTATCTCGCAGAAATCTCGACGATTTAACATTGTTTTACATACTAAAAGACCCTGTGCGATATTTTATTTATTCGGTCATCTGTGCAATAATTCACGTCACTACTGTGCAATATCTGATCTATTTATGGTCAGACTATGTGCATACAATGTGTGATTAACACAAGTGTAGTGCAATATGGGCAATAACTCAACCATAGTGCTATAACTTATTTTATTTAACTCTCTTTACTTTGTATATCTTGTACAGCCTATATTCTTTTTTACACTTTGTTTTAGATTATTCTATATTAATTATATTATAATTATATATTATATTAATTATTCTATATTATACTGTATTTTAGATTTATAGAGATCCTATGTGTGTGTTTGGAGCTACTGGGGACTTGAATTTCCCTGAGGGAGTCATGCCAAGGGGTAAATAAAGTTCAGTCATGGGGCAAATAAACATGAAATATTTACGTTTTTATTTTAAAAAATAAATATGGACTTCGTCTGTAGTGTGATAATTAGCTTACTACTTTGATGTTTATAATAACCTAAATGTTTGAGAATTAAGCAAGTTATGTCTTGAATGTTTGAATGTTTCACCATCAACACAATGTTGTCGGCGAGAGAGCTGCCTGTGGTAAGATGGCCGCCATCTGCGGACGTTCCACTCCGTTGCCCAGCAACGCGGACGAGACATCTAGCCATTCTATACATATCTATGATTCTATACATATCTATGGTTCTATACATATCTATGATTCTATACATATCTATGATTCTACACATATCTATGATTCTATACATATCTATGATTCTATACATATCTATGGTTCTATACATATCTATGGTTCTATACATATCTATGGTTCTATACATATCTATGGTTCTATACACATCTATGGTTCTATACATATCTATGGTTCTATACATATCTATGGTTCTATACATATCTATGGTTCTATACATATCTATGATTCTACACATATCTATGGTTCTATACATATCTATAGTTCTATACATATCTATGGTTCTATACATATCTATGGTTCTATACATATCTATGGTTCTATACATATCTATGGTTCTATACATATCTATGATTCTACACATATCTATGGTTCTATACATATCTATAGTTCTATACATATCTATGGTTCTATACATATCTATGGTTCTATACATACCTATGATTCTACACATATCTATGGTTCTATACATATCTACAGTTCTATACATATCTATGATTCTATACATATCTATGATTCTATACATATCTATGGTTCTATACATATCTATAGTTCTATACATATCTATGATTCTATACATACCTATGATTCTACACATATCTATGGTTCTATACATATCTACAGTTCTATACATATCTATGATTCTATACATATCTATGATTCTATACATATCTATGGTTCTATACATATCTATAGTTCTATACATATCTATGATTCTATACATACCTATGATTCTACACATATCTATGGTTCTATACATATCTATAGTTCTATACATATCTATGATTCTATACATACCTATGATTCTACACATATCTATGGTTCTATACATATCTACAGTTCTATACATATCTATGATTCTATACATATCTATGATTCTATACATATCTATGGTTCTGTACATATCTATGGTTCTATACATACCTATGATTCTATACATATCTATGGTTCTGTACATATCTATGATTCTATACATATCTATGATTCTATACACATCTATGGTTCTATACACATCTATGGTTCTATACATATCTATGGTTCTATACATATCTATGATTCTATACATATCTATGGTTCTATACATATCTATGATTCTATACATATCTATGATTCTATACACATCTATGGTTCTATACATATCTATGGATGCAAGCATCTTAGAGAATTTTCCATGGCCTGTTTGTGTCTTTATGTAATCCAACAGTGACAAGGCAGTATGGAGGATCGGGGCTCTGCTTTAATTAGTAAACCTGTGGAAATAATTACAGTAATCAGCTGCTTTCTTGGTGCTGGTGCTGGATCAATTAGTGTCACTGTGGTCACTAAATGTTATCAAGTCCATTCAGCTGCAAGAGATGGTGATTATTTCCCCTCAAATGTCACATTTTTGCCACAAAATTGAAGATTTTAGGAACTCTGTTCTGGAAAATAATCAAAATGTTTTCTCATGCAGATTTCACACAATTAATGTGTAGATTGAGGGCATGAGGGGGAGGCTGGATCTCTACAGTGCCTGTGTGGAGGCAGCAGCATTGAGGTCACACTTGTCAATATTTGCATGTATGTGTGTGTAGGTGGTGTTCTTCTTCTAGGTGTTCGGCTGTGGAGACGGCTGAACTCCATCTGTGAGTTCACAAAGTGTTGGCCTGCTCTCAGTCAGCCGCTCTGTGATGTGAGATATGTTGTCCTTGTATTTCGCTCCTTTTTGAATTTCATCCTTGAAAGTGCGGCTTGAATAAACATTGAGCTTTATTATTTAATGCTGTGGCCTACATACGCAGTGCAGAATGCAAAGCATCAGCTAGGGGTTTTGTGCAACATTTCATTGGCAGCAAAATCACAAAAGCCATAAAGTATGTTTCCATCTGTTCTCGGCATCGGAATTTGAATAGAAGTCCTTTATGCACTGATTTTTCTTTTTCTTTCTAATGAAATTAACTTTTTCTCTATAGAAACTGTGCTCTATTCATCCTTGCCCTGTGCTTCTGGATGTGACCCTGCTGTGAAAACACGTCTGTTAAACAATGTTAAACAATGTTAAACAATAATATGCAAATAATGAAATGAAATTGTAAGTACCGAGCAGAATGACCCGTTCTACCAAAGTATATTCAGCCTGGAGTGTCACCTTCAAACTGATGCAGAAAGGGTGTAATTGTGGAGAAGAACAGCAGTTAAAACACTTTTTTTACATGAACGATGCTCATATTTTCTGTGCTTTCTTGAGTTTAACGCGGCTGTTTTTGACTAAGTGTTCAATTTAGTTTATGTTAAAAAGCACCAAATGACAACAAATATCATCTAAAGGCACTTAAAAGATACCGTCCATTCATAATCCAATCAACCCTGAGCGTGCACGAGGCGACTGTGGGGAGAAAAAACTCCCTTTGAACAGGAAGAAACCTCCATCAGAACCAGAACCAGGAACCATCTACCTGGACCAGCTGGGGGCTGAGAGGACAGGAAAGAGGGGCCTGATAACTGAAGGCTCTGCCTCCCAAACTGGCAGCTGGTTCCTCAGAGAGGGGCCCGATAACTGAAGGCTCTGCCTCCCAAACTGGCAGCTGGTTCCACAGAGAGGAGCCTGATAACTGAAGGCTCTGCCTCCCAAACTGGCAGCTGTTCCACAGAGAGGGGCCTGATAACTGAAGGCTCTGCCTCCCAAACTGGCAGCTGGTTCCACAGAGAGGGGCCTGATAACTGAAGGCTCTGCCTCCCAAACTGGCAGCTGGTTCCACAGAGAGGAGCCTGATAACTGAAGGCTCTGCCTCCCAAACTGGCAGCTGTTCCACAGAGAGGGGCCTGATAACTGAAGGCTCTGCCTCCCAAACTGGCAGCTGGTTCCTCAGAGAGGGGCCTGATAACTGAAGGCTCTGCCTCCCAAACTGGCAGCTGGTTCCACAGAGAGGAGCCTGATAACTGAAGGCTCTGCCTCCCAAACTGGCAGCTGGTTCCTCAGAGAGGGGCCTGATAACTGAAGGCTCTGCCCCCCAAACTGGCAGCTGGTTCCACAGAGAGGGGCCTGATAACTGAAGGCTCTGCCTCCCGATTATCCCGAAATAAGATGGATTACCCGGTAGGAGCGCAGGCTGAGAATGGCGTCCTGATTGGATCCCTACCCTGTCAGTCAGCCATGCCCTCTCTGCATACCTTAGTGTTTATTGGAGAGATTAAACTCATATCAGATATGCATCAACATGTCAGCGGGACCGAGAGTCGTTGTCTTCGGCTTTCATCATCACCATTTTGACGGCAAAAGACGAACAGCTCAGTGCAAGACATGCGGCATCAACATCTCAGACTGCCAGACGACAACTTCCAACTTTGTTCTTCAATTAAAGATCCATTCTGACCAGTAAGTGCTCGTCAAATTAGCTAATATTATCCTGTTAGCCTAGTCGGTAGTTAGCTAACGTTAGCTTGATGTGATACGGGGTGGACAGGTTGGACACATTGGCCAATGATGTTTACTGACAGTTACTTATATCTTTGTGTTTTCACTTTATTAAGATCAGATTCTGCAGGTAAAATTGCAATAATAAGGTGACTTGACTTTGACTTGACCAAGAAAAAAATTACTTGGGACTTGAAAGCTAAGACTTGTGACTTGCTCCCATCTCTGCAAAGTAGTACAGTAAAAGAACAGATGTAGGGAAAGTAAAGACCAAAGTGAAAACAATCAGTCCCATGCTCAGTGTTGCAGCAGGATATGAAAAATGATATGACAGCGATGGCTAAATGAGGTGAATAACGGCTGGATTAAAGTAAAGGGAGAAAATGGCTGTGTTTGAAACCGCATACTTCTACTTCTCCTACTACTCCTACTCCTACTTTTTGAGTTAGTATGCGAGTTTGAGTAAGCGAGAAGTTCCCAGATGCATACTAGATTCTCCTAAATGTTGGGTATGCATCATGAGGTTACTACTCATACTCAAACTACCCAAGATGCAACGTAATGTGACGTCGCCGATCGTCATTTCCTGTCAAAACGGCAGTTTCAAGCTAGCCACAACGAGGGTAGGTTCACTTCCTGTTTTCAAAACAAAAGCACCAATTGTATGGTAATGGCTTTCCCTATGATAAAAGGCAACGGGTATTTTATTTTGTGAAAATAACAGGAAGTGCGTTAGCTCACTGCGGCTAGCTTTAGTAGCGCCGAATTCGTGGGAACAAAATTGTAAACAGCCGGTATTTTGTCAGGTTTTCAACACGTTGGGGATCTAAACGACTACTTTCTCACCTGAAAATGTTTCAAATGTTGCTAAAGTTTACAGAGTTTAGAGCTTAAGAGAAATCAGCTTCAGGCCGGCTGATTTCAGCTCGGGCAGGAGCGTAATGCATTGTGGGTAAACGCTCTGCATACTGTCTGATAGATCAGTATGTAGTATGTAGTATGCGGTTTCGAACACAGCCATTGTCTTCAAAATGATACAGGAAATGACAAAACATGGAGACAAGACAAAAACCCAACTTGACCTCACCGTGTGACCGTAACCACGTGGAAGTTGGAAGTTTTCTGTGGTGTCAGGGCGCCGTGGCGCCGGTATGAACAATAATGGCTTTGTGTTGATGTGTGTTGAGTATAATCGCAGCTTAAGATCCCACGATGTTTTGGAACTACTCTGTAAAACACACAGCGCAGCTCTGTTCTATGAACTCTTTCATATATATTTTTATATTTAATGGTCGTATGTTAATCATTCTTTACCAGAGACGGGGACTCAAGTCACTGTGACTTGGACTCAAGTCGACTCGAGTTGCTGTTTTGATGACTTGTGACTTGACTTGACAAAAAACAAAAGACTTGAGACTTGACTCGGACTTGGAAGTTAAAGACTCGGCACTTGACTTGAGACTCGATAACTTGAATGACTCGAGTGTTAAGCATCTAGCATAACTTCGAACTTTGTTCGTCATTTGAAGATCCATTCTGACCAGTGAGTGCTCGTCAAATTAGCTAATATTAGCCTGTTAGCCTAGCCGGTAGTTAGCTAACGTTAGCTTGATATGATACGGGGTGGACAGGGTGGACACATTGGCCAATGATGTTTACTGACAGTTACTTATATCTTTGTGTTTTCACTTTATTAAGATCAGATTCTGCAGGTAAAATTGCAATAATAAGGTGACTTGACTTGACTTGACTTGCCGAAGAAAAAATGACTTGAGACTTGAAAGCTAAGACTTGAGACTTACTTGAGACTTGCACATGTGTGACTTGGTCCCATCTCTGTTCATTACTCCTTTATAGTGACACTAATACGAGCATCTGTCAGCCAAAAACTTGCTTCTGAGAGGATGAGCATTAGATTGGACTTTCTTTGTAAGAACATTTTTATCCAACAAGGATCCTCTTTGTTGTCCTCTCAGGTATTTCCCATTTGGGATCATCTTCTTGGTGGCAGGGAAAATCCTCGACATGCAGGACCCAAGCACACTAGGGAAGAAGCTGGGCTGGTACGGTATCACCGTGCTTGCTGGCCTCTTCGTCCATGGCCTCATCCTCCTCCCTCTCTTCTACTTAATCCTCACCAAGAAGAATCCCTTCGTCTTCATCCGAGGGCTGCTGCAGGCCATGGTGATCGCTCTGGCCACCTCCTCCAGGTCAGTTCTGCTCTAATTGGCGCTCCATAAGTATCATCGGATTTTTGTTCCATTAACTCGGCCATCATCTCTTCTCAGCTCTGCCACGCTTCCCATCACCATGAAATGCTTGTTGGAAAACTGCCACGTTGACCGGCAGATTGCTCGCTTTGTCCTCCCTGTTGGAGCCACCATTAACATGGACGGCACGGCGCTTTACGAGGCTGTGGCGGCCATCTTCATCGCTCAGGTTAACGACTACGAGCTGGACTTTGGCCAGTTAGTCACCATCAGGTAAACCAACACAGACTTTGGTGTTAACCCCTTAACGCCTATTGTCGCATATATGCCAGCTGAGATAGCACTTGTTTCTAGTGGGACCGCAAAGTGACGGACTTATTTCCTGTTGCAGATTTATATAAATAAATATGTAAAAAAAAAAAAAGGGTGAATAAAAAAACATTGTTTTTTCACTGTTATATTACAGTGGAAACCGCTTATAGTGATCACGTTGGTCCAGAGCCAATTTGAACACTATAAGCGGTTGATTACTAAAACCGAAGTTGTATTACAGTGCAGGTATTTCACTTATTTTTTATGGAGAATATCATCTAAATGCCATTTGTATCGTTTTTCAATGAGAAAAACTAAATAAAACGGATAGCTTCAGCATTTACTGAATTTTATTATCATGCAAGTTTAATTACAGTACTGCGCAGTGCGCAGACATACTGTAGGCTAACTCAAATACAGTACGTTACTTATTCTCTGCTGTGCCGCCGGTGCATTTTTTTCTTACAAGTCAGAAAATAAAGTTTGAATTCAATCCGCCTTTCAGCACCCCTGCTCGGATCTGTGCTCCTCCGTGCCGGTGTTCTGTCGATTTGTGCTACTTGGCGTGAAAACGAAACTTAGAAAATCGGCTTGGCGCATGCGCAAAACCACAAAGTAGCAATTCTCGACAAGTAGGAGAAATCGAATGAGCACCGGCCTCCCATCTTACAAGAACCAGCCTGGAGCTTCCAGCGGTCACACGCGCATTCAATCCGCTCTCCAGCACCCATCCTCGGACACATGCTCCTCCATGACTTCCTTTTTCCAGCCATGATTCGCGCGCTTGCTGCCCGGTGTCAACTCGTTACGTTAGCTAGCGAAGCAGAAGCAGACGTCCAGAAAGGAATCAAGGGAGTAAAAAATATAATAGCTACACGTAGTTTTAAAATTATTTTTGCACATGTTTACTTTCATAAAATGGCCAAAAATGAACATTATAAGCGGATTTCTTGATCACTATAAACAAATTATTTAAACAGCATTTGTATAGAAATGATTCCGTCCCAAGCCTTTTGATCCATATAAGCGGTTGATTACTATATCCGTGACCACTATAAGCGGTTTCCACTGTACTGTGTTGTTGTTATCTTATTATTGACTATTATGCCTGGTGTTGAAAATAAGCAACATACCAAATTACATACCAAACATACAAAATTGACTCCAAATTGACCAGGATGCCTGTTGTCGCAAATTTGCAACATACCAAAATTTCTATTTATTTTTTGTGTGAAAGTGAAATTAATAATCTCAGCATTATTTACCATCTACTTAAAGGCTAAAACACACACAAAACATTTTTTTATATACAGCTATATAAATTCAGGCGTTACGGTGTTTACAGTAGCAACACGGGTGTTTTTGTGTGGAAGCAGATCCGGCAGTATGCCGACGACACTGTCATTTATATGTGAAACAACAGTCAACTTCCAAACTTATGCTGAACTCAAAAGGGCATAAAGTCAGACTTTCCTTTAAGCAGTAGTTTCTGTTGCTTAGTGGAGCCCACGGCTGCTGATTATTGGCTATAGATGTAAGGAGTCTCAACATGTTTAAAGCTTTTGAATTTCTTTGGTGATGATGTGTGTGTGAACAAGCCTGAGCCCGAATAAGCTGACTGAGATCTGGGACCTTTGAAAAGTTTATCCTCGTTTTCACATTTTGTGATAGATGGTGTGGTTATCTTTGTTCCTGCTTCTAAACTAAAGTAAAACTAAACTAAATCAGAAAAAAGGAGCTTTATGCCCCTTGAAAGCTGTTAAATTTCTGCTTTTTCACAGAAACAGGAAGTTTACCGCTGTAACCGCCATATTAGCTTTCTGTTTTCATTGCAGGTTGTATATTTATTGAGTGTAAAGTTACTATAAAGAGTAAATAAGCATTTTGTGATGTGAAGTTTAGGGTTTATAATATGATGTATTATATAAACCTGAGTGTGTTATGGAAAGAATTTCTGCCATTAGAAATAGTTTGTTTTGTGGTCATGTGGTCGGGTTGTAGCGTTGCCTTGACAACCGGACCGTTTCGGGTCAGATTGTGTGTATTTAATTCAGGTCGAATGTCAGACAACAAGCCCACCATCAGCTCAGATCATCTGCTTCTCTGATTGGTGGAATTTTACGTGTTTTCCAGCATTACAGCAACGGCTGCCAGCATCGGTGCAGCCGGCATCCCTCAGGCCGGGCTGGTCACCATGGTGATCGTGCTCACCTCTGTGGGCCTGCCAGCAGATGACATCACGCTCATTGTGGCCATTGACTGGATTCTGTAAGTCAAAGCAATGATATGATGGAAATGTCTTCCTGTTGATGGCTGCCGGGGTCTGACGGCGCCCGCTCTGCGTCCGTAGGGACCGGTTTAGGACCGTGATCAACGTGCTCGGCGACGCTCTGGCGGCAGGAATAATTGCACACCTGTGTCGGAAAGACTTCCCCCTGAGCAGAGCAGGAAAGGTAAAGCACAGCAGCCGAGCTCCCAGCTTTTAAAGACGCGGCAGAAACATTCAAAGCTGTTTGTTATCCTGACGTGCTTATTATTGAAGAGAAGATAAAACCTCAGTTTGAATTCTAGAAGTAAAACATACGGTCAGATGTAGTTTTTCATGTTTTGAGTCACTTTCAATTCAGTTCAGTTTTATTTATTAAGCGCAAAAGGCAAGGCATCTCAAGGCACTTCAATAATACGTATAAGTCCAATTCAAGCCAGTTAGAGTCCAATTCATTCATCCAGAGTCAATTAAAAAACAGTTTCCCAGCTCAGGAAACCAACAGATTGCATATAAACTTCTCTCTGATCCAATCCCCCGTCCTGAGCGTGCACGAGGCGACTGTGGGGAGAAAAAACTCCCTTTGAACAGGAAGAAAGCTCCATCAGAACCAGAACCAGGAAGAAAGCTCCATCAGAACCAGAACCAGGAAGAAAGCTCCATCAGAACCAGAACCAGGAACCATCTGCCTGGACCAGCTGGGGGCTGAGAGGACAGGAAAGAGGGGACAACAAACAGCGTAACACCAGGCCAGGGACGCCTGCTGAGAGAGAGAAACAAGTTAATGACAACAATGATGTCACATGTACATGGAGAGGTGCATCATGGGAGTGTTTATATGGAAGGTGTCCAGGTGAAATTTAGAGAAAATGAATAAAAATATTTATCAAGAATTAACAGAGATGAACAAAAAACATGAAAAAGATCAGAAGTTGGAACAGCTTTGTTCATGAGTTCAGAAAGTACCTCTTCTTAGACGTGTCAGACTTATGTCTGGGCATTAAGAACAGATTTAAAGTTTGGCTAGCATGGCTAGCTTAGCTTAGCTTTTCTGGGCTGATGTACTTCTGTGTTTCTCCGCA
The DNA here is from genome assembly GCF_027942865.1 of Odontesthes bonariensis. Lineage (NCBI taxonomy): Eukaryota > Metazoa > Chordata > Actinopteri > Atheriniformes > Atherinopsidae > Odontesthes > Odontesthes bonariensis. The sequence continues at coordinate 36,695,423 of NC_134520.1, read as the reverse complement.
GCCGTCGTACGGGACGCAGAATCCTCACAACAACTCCCACGGTACCGACGTTCCGATGACCGAGTTCCACACGCACAAAGACTGCATGTACGATTCGACGGGCGACTCGATGAGCCAGGGCCACGCACACACCGTCTACTACAACATCTGCCAGGTGTGACGGAGAGGGGCGGAGCCTCGGGACACCCCAGACCCAGCATAGGATCACATTGTGCCACCTGAACGGGAGACTCCGTCTGGTTTCTCCGGTCAGGACTCAGAATGGAACGGGTTCACGGTATCTCACCTGCTGGTCTGAACAGGAGATCCCTTCCAGGGGATTAAGGTGTGAAGGGATTCAGACTCCAGACCCCAAACATGTGGGCCTTTTATGTTGGAACTGTTGGTCAGAGGGTTTCAGGCCCAAACCGGCCCGATCTTCCACGGGAACAAACGTCTTCGTGCTCGTCTCTGTCGGACGAACACAAACCTCGGAGAGAACTGGGATTTGATTGGCCAGCACCGGGTGCTCACCCTGCCTGAAGGGATAAAGGTAATGAATGAATCCAAGTGCTCTTCATCCGTCCTCTTCCTCTGCATGCCGGCATGCGCTCTGACTGGCTTCATTTGAAGTCCTGGTGCATTATTTTCTCCTTTTGTTTTTTTTTAACATGAACTATGGGAATCACTGTTGGCTGAAGCTCATGTGAGCTGATCCCAGTTTGCATTTCAGCTGATCTCACACGTCTCTTTAAAGGTGCCATGACATGAAAATAAATGGAGGCTTTTATATTTTTTTATAGGCTTTAGTGGTCCCCTAATACTGTATCTGAGTTTTTTCCCCAAAATTCTGCCTTGGTGCAGAATTACAGCCAGTCCCAAAAATTAGCTTCCCTTCGGATCCTCAGAATGAGCTGTTTAGGGTCTGCAGCTTTAAATGCAAATTAGGAGGAGAGAGGCGGGGCAAAGATTGCTCTGGTTTGCAAAGATGCACGTAGCGCGAGTCATTTCAATCAGGGGAAAGGCAGATATCGTGCGCGCCATAGCACCAACAGCAGGACGGCTATCAAAACAACAAATAAGTACATCACACTCGCGTTACAGTAAATGAGGTGTCCACTCGCATACCTCATGCTATTTACCGTTACATTAGCGACAGTGACCGAGCTATTAGCTGCAGAGCTAACGACACATACAGACTGACCGTTTTGACTCTGGAACCATGAATGAATCATTATCCTGATGACATTGAGCTTTATTATTTAATGCTGTGGCCTACATACGCAGTGCAGAATGCAAAGCATCAGCTAGGGGTTTTGTGCAACATTTCATTGGCAGCAAAATCACAAAAGCCATAAAGTATGTTTCCATCTGTTCTCGGCATCGGAATTTGAATAGAAGTCCTTTATGCACTGATTTTTCTTTTTCTTTCTAATGAAATGAACTTTTTCTCTATAGAAACTGTGCTCTATTCATCCTTGCCCTGTGCTTCTGGATGTGACCCTGCTGTGAAAACACGTCTGTTAAACAATGTTAAACAATGTTAAACAATAATATGCAAATAATGAAATGAAATTGTAAGTACCGAGCAGAATGACCCGTTCTACCAAAGTATATTCAGCCTGGAGTGTCACCTTCAAACTGATGCAGAAAGGGTGTAATTGTGGAGAAGAACAGCAGTTAAAACACTTTTTTTACATGAACGATGCTCATATTTTCTGTGCTTTCTTGAGTTTAACGCGGCTGTTTTTGACTAAGTGTTCAATTTAGTTTATGTTAAAAAGCACCAAATGACAACAAATATCATCTAAAGGCACTTAAAAGATACCGTCCATTCATAATCCAATCAACCCTGAGCGTGCACGAGGCGACTGTGGGGAGAAAAAACTCCCTTTGAACAGGAAGAAACCTCCATCAGAACCAGAACCAGGAACCATCTGCCTGGACCAGCTGGGGGCTGAGAGGACAGGAAAGAGGGGCCTGATAACTGAAGGCTCTGCCTCCCAAACTGGCAGCTGGTTCCACAGAGAGGGGCCTGATAACTGAAGGCTCTGCCTCCCAAACTGGCAGCTGGTTCCACAGAGAGGGGCCTGATAACTGAAGGCTCTGCCTCCCAAACTGGCAGCTGGTTCCACAGAGAGGGGCCTGATAACTGAAGGCTCTGCCTCCCAAACTGGCAGCTGGTTCCACAGAGAGGGGCCTGATAACTGAAGGCTCTGCCTCCCAAACTGGCAGCTGGTCCCACAGAGAGGGGCCTGATAACTGAAGGCTCTGCCTCCCAAACTGGCAGCTGGTTCCACAGAGAGGGGCCTGATAACTGAAGGCTCTGCCTCCCAAACTGGCAGCTGGTTCCACAGAGAGGGGCCTGATAACTGAAGGTTCTGCCTCCCGATTATCCCGAAATAAGATGGATTACCCGGTAGGAGCGCAGGCTGAGAATGGCGTCATGATTGGATCCCTACCCTGTCAGTCAGCCATGCCCTCTCTGCATACCTTAGTGTTTATTGGAGAGATTAAACTCATATCAGATATGCATCAACATGTCAGCGGGACCGAGAGTCGTTGTCTTCGGCTTTCATCATCACCATTTTGACGGCAAAAGACGAACAGCTCAGTGCAAGACATGCGGCATCAACATCTCAGACAGCCAGACGACAACTTCCAACTTTGTTTGTCATTTAAAGATCCATTCTGACCAGTAAGTGCTCGTCATATTAGCTAATATTATCCTGTTAGCCTAGTCGGTAGTTAGCTAACGTTAGCTTGATATGATACGGGGTGGACAGGTTGGACACATTGGCCAATGATGTTTACTGACAGTTACTTATATCTTGGTGTTAAAATGGCTGTGTTTGAAACCGCATACTTCTACTTCTCCTACTACTCCTACTCCTACTTTTTGAGTTAGTATGCGAGTTCGAGTAAGCGAGAAGTTCCCGGATGCATACTAGATTCTCCGAAATGTTGGGTATGCATCATGAGGTTACTACTCATACTCAAACTACCCAAGATGCAACGTAACGTGACGTCGCCGATCGTCATTTCCTGTCAAAACGGCAGTTTCAAGCTAGCTACAACGAGGGTAGGTTCACTTCCTGTTTTCAAAACAAAAGCACCAATTGTATGGTAATGGCTTTCCCTATGATAAAAGGCAACGGGTATTTTATTTTGTGAAAATAACAGGAAGTGCGTTAGCTCACTGCGGCTAGCTTTAGTAGCGCCGAATTCGTGGGAACAAAATTGTAAACAGCCGGTATTTTGTCAGGTTTTCAACACGTTGGGGATCTAAACGACTACTTTCTCTCCTGAAAATGTTTCAAATGTTGCTAAAGTTTACAGAGTTTAGAGCTTAAGGGAAATCAGCTTCAGGCCGGCTGATTTCAGCTCGGGCAGGAGCCAAATGCATTGTGGGTAAATGCTCTGCATACTCTCTGATCGATGAGTATGCAGTATGTAGTATGCAGAATGTAGTATGTAGTATGCAGTATGTAGTATGCAGTATGTAGTATGTAGTATGTAGTAGGCAGTATGTAGTATGCGGTATGTAGTAGGCAGTATGTAGTATGCGGTATGTAGTATGTAGTATGCAGCATGTAGTATGTAGTATGCAGTATGCAGCATGTAGTATGTAGTATGCAGTATGCAGTATGTAGTATGTAGTATGCAGTATGCAGCATATAGTATGTAGTATGTAGTATGCAGCATGTAGTATGTAGTATGTAGTATGTAGTATGCAGTATGCAGTATGTAGTATGTAGTATGCAGTATGTAGTATGCAGTATGCAGTATGTAGTATGTAGTATGCAGTATGTAGTATGCAGTATGTAGTATGTAGTATGTAGTAGGCAGTATGTAGTATGCGGTATGTAGTAGGCAGTATGTAGTATGCGGTATGTAGTATGTAGTATGTAGTATGCAGTATGCAGCATGTAGTATGTAGTATGCAGTATGCAGTATGTAGTATGTAGTATGCAGTATGCAGCATGTAGTATGTAGTATGTAGTATGTAGTATGCAGTATGCAGTATGTAGTATGTAGTATGCAGCATGTAGTATGTAGTATGTAGTATGCAGCATGTAGTATGTAGTATGCAGTATGCAGCATGTAGTATGTAGTATGCAGTATGCAGTATGTAGTATGTAGTATGCAGTATGCAGCATGTAGTATGTAGTATGTAGTATGCAGCATGTAGTATGTAGTATGTAGTATGCAGTATGTAGTATGTAGTATGCAGTATGTAGTATGTAGTATGCAGTATGCAGTATGTAGTATGTAGTATGCAGTATGTAGTATGCAGTATGCAGTATGTAGTATGTAGTATGCAGCATGTAGTATGTAGTATGTAGTATGCAGCATGTAGTATGTAGTATGCAGTATGCAGCATGTAGTATGTAGTATGCAGTATGCAGTATGTAGTATGTAGTATGCAGTATGCAGCATGTAGTATGTAGTATGTAGTATGCAGCATGTAGTATGTAGTATGTAGTATGCAGTATGTAGTATGTAGTATGCAGTATGTAGTATGCAGTATGCAGTATGTAGTATGTAGTATGCAGTATGTAGTATGCAGCATGTAGTATGTAGTATGTAGTATGCAGCATGTAGTATGTAGTATGTAGTATGCAGTATGTAGTATGCAGCATGTAGTATGTAGTATGTAGTATGTAGTATGCAGCATGTAGTATGTAGTATGCAGTATGCAGTATGCAGTATGCAGTATGTAGTATGTAGTATGCAGTATGTAGTATGCAGCATGTAGTATGTAGTATGTAGTATGCAGTATGCAGTATGCAGTATATAGTATGTAGTATGGAAGTATGTAGTTTGTAGTATGCGGTTTCGAACACAGCCAAAGTGTCTTTCCCAGCATTTAGAGTCAAACAAGAGATGGAAATTGTTTAAATTTAAACTTCATCTGAGTTGAATCCAACTTTAGATTCACTTTAAAAACTGTTTTAATCCATAAAGATTAAGAGAAGAAGATCATCGAATACAAAAACTAGTCTGGAAGGAAAGATAATTGGCTTTTTGTGTAAAACGGTGCCTCTTCCAGTTGTTAAACGAATGCGTAGAAAGCCTTGGACCAACTGAGAGCTTCTCCAAAGATGCTGAAGGTTCTCAGTCCAACAGTCTGAGAGGCCGACAGACCATCGGATCCAGACTCCAGAGGGTCGGCACGGCGACTCGGAACCTCCCGATTCCATCCTGCGCTTAAAGGACGGCCGTGAAATGAAGGTGTTAATTATTCACGAGCTCATATGTATATATTTAAACTGCAGGAATGGAGACGAGCATCCATTATTCAGCACTCTCGGGCTCTATATCAGATTTATCATTATTAGGGGGATCGAGCGGGTGGTGGGGGGGACACGGCGTGGCGGCGTGTTCGGATCCATGTTGGAGTTGTCCACGCGTTCGGAATCATGAATCAAAAAGTTCCCTCCTGCTTTATTTCTGCGGGGTGTCGTCCTTAATGTGCAGATGTTAGATGTGCTGTGTGTGGTTGTTTAAGGTTGTTTAAGGTTGTTTAAGGTGCTTTGTGCTTGTTTTGCTGTAATGTTTTATATGTAGCTATCGTAGCTTTTTGTGTGGGAGAGTAAATCCATTTAAGAGCTTTGCTTAGGGATGTCAGATCACCAACAGTCACCTAATCAATACTTCTCTCACACACACGAGTTTCCCTCCACTGCCTCTGAGATCGGGTGTGTTACCAAGTCTATAATCGACTCTTCAGCAACTGGATGTTCCTGAATTGGTGTTTTATTCAGGTGTGCAGAGCAGGAATTAAATTACAGGGTCTGTAATGCGTGAAATACTCCAGTACAGCCTGTTATTCTCTGTTAAAAACATTAGCTTTTAGCATTTAGCTTTATTTTAAATGTGCTGCCATATGAATGAAAGTGCCATAACATTAGTTGTGCAAACACACTTTTAACATCAGCATCTTTCTGTAGTTTTTATGTAGAAGCCTCGCTCCACTGTCTGTTTCCTTGAATGACTTGCTGCTATCAGTTGTGTGTTTTGCCTTTAAGTGATATTTTAGACTGGAACTACTACGCTGAGAAGACAATTCAACTTGGCAGTGAATGCAGGAGTTTTTTTTTTTTAATTATTTTGAAATACGTGCTTTTAGTGAAGCTGGTTGGTTAGTTCAGCTGGTTGGTTAGTGAAGCTGGTTGGTTATTGCAGCCAGGGGTGGAAAGTAACGAATTACATTTACTCACGTTACTGTAATTTTCTGAGTAGTTTTTGAAATGTGTAATTTTTACTTTTACTCGAGTACATTTTGACCCAAGTACTTTTACTTCGCTACATTTGAAACTCCTCACATTACTGAGTAAAACAAATACTGATGGTGAAAAATTAAATGCGGGCGGAAACAGCTGTCCCGGAACTGAAAGTCAATTGCGTGGCCTTGCCTTGCGCGCGCCCTTTCCATTGTTAAATAATCCGGTGTGTTGGATCCAGTAGGCTACCTGCGCTTTGGAAGATGGCTGCTGCTAACCTAGACGTGGAGACTTTGGAGGAGGAAAGGTCCGAAGACGAAGAGGATACACATTCTGGAGGAGACGAAAGCCAGAAAAACCCGTGGCCAAATTTAGAAAAATCATTCGTTTTCAAACACACGAAAGGCAATACTGTGATTATGCAGTGCAAGATGTGCCTGCCAGCCAAAACGGAGCTTTCGGCTTTCAGAACATCGACTTCAAACTTACGAAAGCATGTGGTGGTTGTGATGTATGATTAGCTAGGTGATCTATCTCTATGCACCACATAGAGATAGATCACACAGTCAGACCAGTTATACATGCACCAAGGAAGATTCCAGTTGTTCTCAGAGACAAAGTCATTGCTGAACTACACAGAATGGAGCAGATGGGAGTCATTAAAAGGCAGACAGAACCGACAGAATGGGTCAACAGCATGTTGACAGTGGTAACACCAAAGAAGATTCGCATTTGCATGGACCCTAAGGATTTGAATAGGGCCATAAAAAGAGAGCACTATCCACTGTTGACTGTGGAAGAAGTTGTGAGCCGTATGCCCAATGCAAAGTACTTTTCTGTTTTAGACGCCAATCAGGGCTTTTGGCAGATTGCACTTGATGATGAAAGTTCAAAGCTGTGCACAATGAACACTCCAATAGGGCGCTATCGCTTCTTGCGCTTGCCTTTTGGTATATCGTCTGCATCTGAGGTGTTCCAGAGGGCTGTAGCGCAGATGATGGGATTGTAAACATCATTGATGACCTGCTAGTATGGGGAGACTCACAAAAGCAGCATGATACACGTCTAGTGAGGCTGTTGGAACGAGCCAGACAATATAACCTCAAACTAAACAGAAATAAATGCAAAATCCGGATGTCCGAAATCAAGTACATTGGTCACATTCTCAGTGTTGATGGGCTGAAACCAGATGATGAGAAGGTCAGAGCTGTGATGCAGTTCCCACCACCCACAGACAAGCAGGAGCTGCTCAGATTCATGGGCATGATTCAGTATCTGGCCAAGTTCATACCAAATCTGTCAGAGGTTAGTGCTCCACTGAGAAAACTCCTGGAGAAGGACACTGAGTGGGAGTGGGACCAAGCCCAATCAAAGAGTTTAGAGGAGATGAAAAAACTGCTCACAAATGCACCAACGCTGAAGTTCTTTGATGTCAACAAGCCGGTGATGCTGTCAGTGGATGCAAGCTCAGAAGGCATGGGTGCAGTGATACTACAGGAGGGCAAGCCTGTGGCATATGCCTCACGTGCACTCACTGACTGCCAGCGCAGGTACGCACAGATTGAAAAGGAGCTGTTGGCTATAGTTTATGGCTGTGACAAATTCCACCAATATGTCTATGGCAAAGAGATTGAAGTGGAAAGTGATCACAAGCCATTAGAGAGCATATTCAAAGAGCCTCTCCATCAGGCACCCATGAGGCTGCAGAGAATGTTGCTGAGGCTACAGAAATACAATCTCAAGGTCACATACAAGCCAGGTAAACAACTCCATATAGCAGATGCATTAAGCCGTGCTTACCTCAGAGACTCAGAAGAAGAGCTGGTGGAGGAAGACATTGTGGTAAACTGTGTGAGACGTCAGCTTCCCATGACCGAGGAAAAACAGGAGAGGTTCAAGAAGGTGACATTGGATGATGTGGAAATGCAGACACTGAGGAGCGTTGCTGCTGAGGGTTGGCCAGACAAGAAATGTGCTGTACCAGAATTGGTGCAGCCATATTGGACTTTCAGGGAGGAGATCAGCTTTTCAGATGGACTCTTGTTCAAAGCAGATAAGCTCATTGTCCCAAAGCAACTTAGACAAGAAATGCTAAACAAAATTCACGGGTCACATCTCGGTATTGTGAAATGTAAAGCTAGAGCAAGAGACATTCTATACTGGCCAGGAATGAGCACTGAAATTGAAGAGCTGATTGCACAGTGTGCAGTATGCAGTGAGCACCAGAACAGCAATTAGAAAGAGCCACTGATTTCACATCCGCTACCAGGGCGACCATGGGAGAAGATTGGCAGCGATCTCTTTCATCACAATGGATCTGAATTCCTGCTGTGTGTAGACTACTTTTCAAAGTATCCAGAAATCTGCAAATTGACTGAGACAACAAGCCGAGGCGTCATTAATGCAATGAAGTCAGTGATTGCCAGGCATGGCATTCCGGACATTATCATATCCGACAATGGGCCACAGTATGCAAGTGCTGAGTTCAGAGCGTTTTCAGAGAATTGGGAGTTTCAGCACCTGACATCCAGCCCAAGCCATCCGCAATCTAATGGACAAGCAGAGAGGACAGTGCAGACCATAGAAGTCACAATGCAGCAATAGTGATCCCTATATTGCTCTCTTAGAGTATAGGAACACTCCTCTGGAAGGCATAGGGCTATCACCTGCACAGTTGTTGATGGGCCGACGTCTTAAGTCAAAGCTGCCGACCTCTACATCGTTGCTTAGCACGGAGAAAGCTCCACAGATTTATGAAAAGCTGAGACACAGGCAAAGAACACAGAAGATGTACTACGACCAACAAGCGAGACCCTTGCCTGATCTTCAAGCTGGAGACGCCGTCAGGATGCAGAGAGGAGACACGTGGCAGCCTGCTGTGGTGGAGAAAGAACACAAGCTTCCTAGATCCTACAAAGTGCGCGCTCCAGAAGGGGGTGTGTACAGGCGCAACCGGAGGCATCTGAGAAAAACACTGGAAAAGGAGAGCAAAGCAGAGGAAACAGCTGAGGGACTGACAGCAGTAACAGCAGCGGAAAGAAAGGAAGAGTTGGAAGACTGCTCAGCCCAGAATGCTGAGGTCCAGGACCAGCAGGCACCAGTGCAGACAAGGTCAGGTAGGGTGGTAAAAGCTCCAGTTAGGTACATGGACTCTTAAGGACTTTTATAGCATTTTTTTTTTTAAGAACTGAAATTTTAAAGCTTAATGGACACTAGCAAGTAGCCACAGACTTATGCATTTGAAATGTTTAAAGTAAATATGATGAAGTAAGGTGGCATAGCCTATGACAGTTCTAGTTGGTGATGGGGGAGTATTTGTTGGTTTTCTTAAAAAAAAAAAAAAGTAGATAAAGAAAAAAAAAAGAAAAGAAGGGGGATGTAATGTATGCGGGTGTTGCACTAATTAAATGTATGTGTGGTACTAACTGGTCTCTGTGGGCACCCGTAGTTGCATGTATGTATACCAGAAGCCGGAACCGGCAAAGAGATCGAAAACAGTGAGTAAACCAGCTTGCTACACACACCACTGTTTCGTGTGAGTCCTTTCAGAACACAACAGTGGTAAGTTAGCGCATGTGTTTTTCTCTCTTACATCCCAAACGGTTTATTTACTGTTTTTTTCGTGCTTCCCATGTCAGCACAATGTGCCTTCATGATATTATTATTTTCCGCCCTGATCAAGCGAAGCAGACGAAGGAATAGCTAGCTCGCCTCACATTTTAAAACCTGCTTTAGTGATCAGCCTGAAATTATGAGGATGCAGAACTTTTAGTTCAAGTGATCTCTTAATAAATCAGCTTGTATGTTGGGTATAAGTACGCTCTTGGGTTGTTAGCCGTTGCCTAGAAATTGGCTTGTTTGGAGTGGATATAGCTCATCAAAAGTATGGGTGGGTTGGGAATGCAAGCGTTGCAGGTATTGATGTTTGCTAAATGTGACAATAAATGAAATGGGGTGATGGTTTTGAATATTTGGAGTGAGGGGAAATGAATTATTTCCCCTCACTTGGGATCCTGTGGCATTTTATTGGGAATAGTGGGATCCTGTGGGCACTTAATTTTTTGTGCATTTTGTTTTTTTAATACTTTGATTGTAGTTAAAATTTCTTTATTCTTATCATAGTGTTGTCCGTTGGACAATAGGACTGAAAATTGTTTGCACTTTATGGTACAATTTGTGACTGTCCTTGTGAGGAAGTATGTTCCTGAGCCCAAGTGATCTTTTGCAAGTGTGGATGTGCACTTTAATACACCTCGAAATCGATTAAAACAACTTGTACTGAATTAGATTCATGACTCATCCTTTTTTGCATTAAGAAACTGAAAGTAATTAAGTAACTTTTACTCAAATTACATTTTAAATGAAGTAATTTTGTACTTTTACTCAAGTATATTTTGAGATGGGTAATTTTACTTTTACTCTGAGTAGAATTTAGGCAAAGTACAGATACTTTTACTTAATTACAATTTTTCAGTACTCTTTCCACCTCTGATTGCAGCTCACACAGACTTCATTACACAGTTCATCTGGGTTATTGTTGACCTTTGCAGTTTGCAGAGAGAGTAAAAGTTCACCTTGAGAGCTGATCCTGGGCCACCTTCAGTGCACAGAGGTCCACATAAGCATTAAATTTGCTCCAAATCAATTTAGTCAGTTTTCGGATTGGCCTATTGATCACTCGATTGATCAGCTGCCCTTTCAGATAATGAATTTAGCCCTGTATGAAGCACTCACACTTTTATGGAGTCTTGCACATTGAAGGAGCAAACAGAGGGATTCAGCTCCTTGTGTTATCTGATGGAGTTTTCTCTGAACTATGAATAAAATCTTTTTTGGAAACTCGTCAGTAAACAAACATCTGAAAAAGAATTCAGATAATTTCGAAGTTTGAATAATTTACGGGAGTTTTTTTTTTTGTCTTTGAAGAATTGTTGTCCCTCAGAGCTAAAGTTATTCAGGTTTTAATAAAATATTCTGCATTATGTTCTGTCTCTGTGATGGATTCACAGTAATTGGTTCCTTTTTGGAAGAATCTGTCAAGTAGATCTGGCTTATTTATGCCGAGAGCTTCAAGGACGGAATCAACTTCTGAACAACAAGTAGAAAAACCATAAAAGAATAAGTGTTAGCTGAGGGATTTGAGGCCAGAACTCTTCAAATTCGGCCTTGCTGTTGGACTGAAGGCTTTTCTCACTTATTAATGGCTTATTAAATGTCTTGTTTTTATTCATGTCGTCTATCCCACAGTGAATAACACAAACCGGCGCAGTGGTGAATAAAAACAGACGGGACTGGAGAAAGGACAGTTAATAGTCTAATTCTCGTCACTGTTCTGAAATGTGTGTGATTTTCAAAAGGACTTAATATAAAGGATTAAAATTAGAGTGATAAGTTGGTGGCTACAATGCCTGTAACATCCCCTCATTACTCCTATGATTTGATTAACGGTCTGGTTAATTTACTAAAGATTGATAGTTTTGATTGGGCAATCAAATACGAATTAAATGCTTTGACTCTGTAATTAATGTCAATTCAAATTTTTCTTCTGTACAAATCTGCTGCTGCCCACAGAACTTTTTCATTTCAGAGGGACAAATTATAAATGGTACATATCTTTTTCACTGTTGCTTTGTTTGGGCCTTCCTCAGAGTAGAAATCTGTCTGTCAGTGATCGGTTTAGATCTACAGGTTCCGTTACATCCCAGGTCCAGCTCGGAGTGGAACCATCAGCCATCATCTGCATTCACTGAGCCCCAGAAGTGGGAAGTTGAAACTTGTCACACCCACGGGACTCTGCCCATGTTTTAAAGGGACAGTTCGCCTCTTCTGACATGAAGCTATGTAACATCCCATATCAGCAGCATCATTTCTGAACATCTTCTTACCCCCTGCTGCGTCCTGTGAGCAGAGTTCCAGCCTCGTTTTGGTGTTGATGAAGGTAGTCCGGCTAGTTGGCTGGGGTTTAAAAAATAAAGCCTTTTGCTTCTCAGAACAATATGCGTTCAACAGAGTAATACATTTGCATCACAAAATGGTTCTCCAGGAAAAAGTCAGACCTCGCATCGCTTGGCACTATTTTTTGCCTCCCTTGATATCAATGCTGTGGAGGGGGCGTGGTGCATCAGCTGCAGGAGAGAGGTGTGGAGAGAGCTCAGGGGAGCAGCACCAGCTGAGTGATTAGTACACCAGCATCCACTTGTCTAATCACTCTCCTTTATAAACACAGTAGCGTGCTGGAAACAGGAGAGAGGAGGAGAACGAGCCGGCTGACAGCGCAGGAAGCGCAGGAGGGAGGCCGTGCTAAGGAAAAACCACAGAAAGAATCACTGAAAGAGTGAACAGAATAAAGTATTATACCTCATCTCAGGTCTCAGTCATACTTGCCGGCTGAAAAGAACCCGCAGTGGCTGTGATTACGCCACTAATGCGTACAGCCACCTAGCGACAGCCGCACCTGTTACAGTGTTTGCTGCTCGGTCTGCTCTTCGATCTGCACAGTTTACATTGGACGCATTGATATCAAGGGAGGCAAAAATAGGGCCAAGCGATGCGAGGTCTGACTTTTTCATGCAAAACCATTTTGTGATGCAAATGTATTACTCTTTAGAACGCATATTGTTCTGAGAAGCACAACGCTTTATTTTTTAAACCCCAGCCAACTAGCCGGACTACCTTCATCATGGGCCCGTTGCACAAAAGTAGGATTTTTTTTACCGTGTGGTTACACGTACTTTAATAATGTGACTCATATCTGATTCACGCGATGACACTTGCCTATCACCTGAAACATGGCGCATGCCTACTGAAGTGTTCACCGAACTCTGCTGCTGAGGCAGATGGACGACGTTGACGTCGGTGTGATGCTAGTGTTGCGGTACATGAGAAGTTCGCCCAACATCGGCAGGATTTTAAGGCAGAGAAGGAGGAAAAGGGCCATCATTGCCTCCTGTGCAGCTCCTCAGCTGTTCAGAGGAGTGTCTGGCTGCCAGACCGATCCCAGGACTGGTGGGAGAATGTTGTGGCGACAAACTTTTGATATGCTGTGCGAGAGTTTGTCCCCATTCTTCTCCTACCAAGACACCACATTTCATCGGGCGATTCCACTGAATATCCGATCTGCCCGTTTACACGGCGGTCGCATCGTCACATATCCGATTCGTATCTGATAAATTTCCACATATGAAGGAGGCCTGTATCCGATCTCAAAATATCCGAATGCATGCGTCCTTGTCCTATTTACGTGGTCAAAAAACATCTGTGTCACATGAGAGCAAAAAATGGGAATTGGGTAACATTTAGCTGACAGTGTACATGTAGCCTTAGTTTCCAGTCTCCCCTGTCAGTTTGTCGGATCTTTGCCCTCTTACCCATGTTACCTTCCTACCTTGCTCCTGATTTTCACCCCCTCATGCCATGCCACGAAGTCACGTTCAAGTTAAATATTTATCCCTGCCATGATAAGTCTTTTGTTTTTTCTTGTCAAGTATTTATTCCTAAGTTTAGTTTTTTGATTTCCGGCTCAGCCGCGCCTTTTGTTTGAACTTTTTTTTTTTTATTTGTGAAATAAACCCAGTTTTCTTTTGAAAGTCCGCATCCATGTCCTACCTCACCACCCCACCCTGACAAAACTCTTCCTTTTTGCTTTCTGTGAACAGAACATTTTTCTTGGCATTTATATGATGTTGTTTTTTTCAACTAAAAGGACAAATATTCTGCCTGTTTTTAACAAGATAACAATTTTATGAGGTTTCATGAAGTTTTTTACAGCTGGTGTCCATCTTTGGACAGTACTCAACTTGTCAGAGTAAAAAGTGCTTAGTAGTGGAGTCAGAGATAAAATTAATTTCATTGCGGGTTAGGGTTAGAAAAGACACGGCAATTGTTCCTCCACAAATAATAATAAGAAAAACTAGGCATCCATATCTGTGTCCATCGGAAATGATTTAAATCTAAACTGAGCTGGTGTTTTTGTGGTGAAACCTGCTACAAATGTGTTTTTTTTATAAAAACTTTTTTGGTGACTTTGATTAAAAATCTGGAAAAATGTCACATATTAAACTTCTCACTTTCCACCCTTTAAAAGGAGATCTGGAGATTAACTTTGACATGAAGAACATGTCACATGTAGTTGGATGCCTCAGGAGAAGAAATTCGTTTGAAAGGTTATTTTCTCGACTCTCCACCATTGCTGTTGTTTTTCTGTCCCCTCGTTGACTTGCTTAATCAGGGTATAAAACATTTCTGCCAATTTCAAGGCTCTGAAGCTTGGAGGGGATGATGAGAACATCATGTGCATGCACACCGTTAATCCAGCCGCCTGAAACACTTCAGCTTTCAGCCGGTCTGGTTCTGCTTTGCTGCTCATCTCGTCTCTAAGACCAGAACAAACAGACTTTCTCTGTGCAAAGCTCGGTCTCAGAGGCCGTGCTACACTCTGTGTGTCTGCCTGCTGAGTGTCAGGATGACAGGAGTGTACTCTGTGAGAGCTTTTTATCCTCTGGAGCTGCGGGAGGATGTTTACACAAGGTGAGAAACTGCAGATGATGCCCTCAGGTTGCCATGGCGATGCTAACGTTTACCACCTCACAAAGAGAGACTCGTCTCCGTGTCGTCCTTCGGCTGATTACTTTAAAACAACTCTGAGAGCAGGTTCAATTACTTTAAACATTTACACACACACACGTGTCTTATCCGTCATTAACGGATCAATCATGAAGCAGAGGTCAATTACTCTACACCTTCCTTAATGATTAGTTTGCACCCTCTTGGTATCTGCAGCCAATGACGGATCGTCCCCCTGGTCTATGGTGTGTCACACAGGTCATTTTAAAAGAGATACTGTATTGTATAGTTTTTAATGGCAAGTTAAAGGGGCCCATCACCTCCAAATCTAAGGAGAAAGTTCAGAGCTCGAATATAATGTTAGTTTGGGTGGGTGCACCCTGTGATCTGAGGTGGTTTGAAAGGAGGATTTTTACAGGGTCAAAGTTTAGAATGTGTGAAAGTGTTGCAAATAAGCTGAAGATTCAGCTGAAAAATCCCCCAAAACTGTAAAACTTAAACTGATCGTATGAGACACTGTAAAAGTAGATAGATAGATGATAGATAAGTACTTTCTTCATCCCAATTTGGGAAATTGTTGTGTTGCAGCAGCATACAGTAAATTATATGTAAACAATTAAAGTGAAAACAAGCAAATAGAATAGAATAAAATAAAATAAATATAAAATAAATATAAAATAAAATAAAATAAAATAAAATAAAATAAAAAAAAGTAGTAAATAAAAATTAGGTATATACAACAAAAGATGAAAGGATAAAGTTTCAGTCAGTGAAAGTCCAACTTCCTGTGACACATTTAAGTTTTGAATGTTGTTTCCACTGTAAGGTCTGTCTAAGCTAATATATATATAATATATAAAGAGTTCTGAACAGGACCAGATTAATTAAGAGAGTTTGGTTTTATGCCGCAAGCTTCAACATCCTGTTAGCTCTGGAAGAGATAACAAGCTTCAGATGTTAGCGTAAGCTCATAGATACTAGCGTTAGCTCGTACATCCTAACGTTAGCTCTTACAGGCTAGCGTTAGCTCGTACATGCTAGCGTTAGCTCGTACGTGGTAGCATTAGCGCACTCCATGGCTTCAGGCAGTTTTTTATATTTTTATATTTTTGGCGTCAACGTCTTTGACGTAATCAAGTACGCTTCCGTTCCAAATGCACAATGAGCGTTCTTGCGTACTTCTGTACTCAGAAGTCCGTACTTGTGTGTACTTGGCGTACTTGGTATTGAGAAACGGCCCGTGACTTCGGGCAGTAATGCATGATGGTCTAAACTGACTGAGTAGTGTCCAGCTATTTAAGCTTCTAATGAAAAGTTTCAGTTGAACTACAAAATGTCTGACTCACTACATGGTGAACGAGTGGATAATCTAGAATTAGCATTCAGCAGCACATTACTAACTGTCATCTTAGGCTGTGTTCCAAACCGCATACTTCTCCTACTACTCCTACTAACTTTCTGAGTTAGTATGCGAGTTTGAGTAAGCAGAAGTTCCCGGATGCATACTAGATTCTCCTAAATGTTGGGTATGCATCATGAGGTTACTACTCATACTCAAACTACCCAAGATGCAACGTAACGTGACGTCGCCGATCGTCATTTCCTGTCAAAACGGCAGTTTCAAGCTAGCTACAACGAGGGTAGGTTCACTTCCTGTTTTCAAAACAAAAGCACCAATTGTATGGTAATGTCTTTCCCTATGATAAAAGGCAACGGGTATTTTATTTTGTGAAAACAACCGGAAGTGCGTTAGCTCACTGCGGCTAGCTTTAGTAGCGCCGAATTCATGGGAACAAAATTGTAAACAGCCGGTATTTTGTCAGGTTTTCAACACGTTGGGGATCTAAACGACTACTTTCTCACCTGAAAATGTTTCAAATGTTGCTAAAGTTTACAGAATTTAGAGCTTAAGGGAAATCAGCTTCAGGCCGGCTGATTTCGGCTCGGGCAGGAGCGAAATGCATTGTGGGTAAACGCTCTGCATACTGTCTGATCGATGAGTATGCAGTATGTAGTATGGAAGTATGCAGTATGTAGTGTGTAGCAGAGATGGGACCAAGTCACACATGTGCAAGTCCCAAGTAATTTTTTTCTTGGTCAAGTCAAAGTCAAAGTCACCTTATTATTGCAATTTTACCTGCAGAATCTGATTTTAATAAAGTGAAAACACAAAGATATAAGTAACTGTCAGTAAACATCATTGGCCAATGTGTCCAACCTGTCCACCCCGTATCATATCAAGCTAACGTTAGCTAACTACCGACTAGGCTAACAGGATAATATTAGCTAATTTGACAAGCACTTACTGGTCAGAATGGATCTTTAAATGATTATGCTCGATGCTTAACACTCAAGTCATCCGAGTCATCGTGTCTCATGTCAAGTCAAGTCCCAAGTCTTTAACTTCCAAGTCCGAGTCGAATCTCAAGTCTTTTATTCGATGTCAAGTCAAGTCACAAGTCATCAAAACAGCGACTCAAGTCGACTTGAATCCCCATCTCTGGTATGTAGTATGTAGTATGCAGTATGTAGTATGCAGTATGTAGTATGCAGTATGCAGTATGTAGTATGTAGTATGCAGTATGTAAGTATGTAGTATGCAGTATGCAGTATGTAAGTATGTAGTATGCAGTATGTAGTATGCAGTATGTAAGTATGTAGTATGCAGTATGTAAGTATGTAGTATGCAGTATGCAGTATTCAGTATGTAGTATGTAGTGTGTAGTATGCAGTATGTAGTATGTAAGTATGTAGTATGCAGTATGTAGTATGCAGTATGTAGTATGTAGTATGCAGTATTTAGTATGTAGTATGCAGTATGCAGTATATAGTATGCAGTATGTAGTATGTTGTATGCAGTATGCAGTATGTAGTATGCAGTATGTAGTATGTAGTATGCAGTATGTAGTATGTTGTATGTAGTATGTAGTATGCAGTATGCAGTATGTAGTATGCAGTATGCAGTATGTAGTATGCAGTATGTAGTATGCAGTATGTAGTATGCAGTATGTAGTATGTTGTATGTAGTATGCAGTATTTAGTATGCAGTATGTAGTATGCAGTATGCAGTATATAGTATGCAGTATGTAGTATGTTGTATGTAGTATGCAGTATGTAGTATACAGTATGCAGTATGTAGTATGCAGTATTTAGTATGCAATATGGAAGTATGCAGTATGTAGTATGCAGTATGCAGTATGTAGTATGTAGTGTGTAGTATGCAGTATGTAGTATGCAGTATTTAGTATGCAGTATGCAGAATATAGTATGCAGTATGTAGTATGTTGTATGTAGTATGCAGTATGTAGTATGCAGTATGCAGTATGTAGTATGCAGTATTTAGTATGCAGTATGCAGTATGCAATATGGAAGTATGCAGTATGCAGTATGTAGTATGTAATATGTAGTATGCAGTATGCAATATGGAAGTATGTAGTATGTAGTATGTAGTATTTAGTATGCAGTATGCAGTATGTAGTATGTAGTATGTAGTATGCAGTATGTAGTATGCAGTATTTAGTATGCAGTATGCAGAATATAGTATGCAGTATGTAGTATGTTGTATGTAGTATGCAGTATGTAGTATGCAGTATGCAGTATGTAGTATGCAGTATTTAGTATGCAGTATGCAGTATGCAATATGGAAGTATGCAGTATGCAGTATGTAGTATGCAGTATGTAGTATGCAGTATGCAGTATATAGTATGCAGTATGTAGTATGTTGTATGTAGTATGCAGTATGTAGTATACAGTATGCAGTATGTAGTATGCAGTATTTAGTATGCAATATGGAAGTATGCAGTATGTAGTATGCAGTATGCAGTATGTAGTATGTAGTGTGTAGTATGCAGTATGTAGTATGCAGTATTTAGTATGCAGTATGCAGAATATAGTATGCAGTATGTAGTATGTTGTATGTAGTATGCAGTATGTAGTATGCAGTATGCAGTATGTAGTATGCAGTATTTAGTATGCAGTATGCAGTATGCAATATGGAAGTATGCAGTATGCAGTATGTAGTATGTAAGTATGTAGTATGCAGTATGCAATATGGAAGTATGCAGTATGTAGTATGCAGTATTTAGTATGCAGTATGCAGTATGCAATATGGAAGTATGTAGTATGTAGTATGTAGTATGCAGTATGTAGTATGCAGTATATAGTATGCAGTATGTAGTATGTTGTATGTAGTATGTTGTATGTAGTATGTAGTATGCAGTATGTAGTATGCAGTATGTAGTATGCAATATGCAGTATGTAGTATGCAGTATTTAGTATGCAGTATGCAATATGGAAGTATGCTGTATGTAGTATGCAGTATATAGTATGCAGTATGCAATATGGAAGTATGCTGTATGTAGTATGCAGTATATAGTATGCAGTATGTAGTATGGTGTATGCAGTATTTAGTATGCAGTATATAGTGTGCAGTATGTAGTATGCAATATGCAGTATGTAGTATGCAGTATGTAGTATGCAGTATGGAGTATGCAATATGGAAGTATGCTGTATGTAGTATGCAGTATATAGTATGCAGTATGTAGTATGCAGTATTTAGTATGCAGTATATAGTGTGCAGTATGTAGTATGCAGTATGTAGTATGCAATATGCAGTATGTAGTATGGAGTATGTAGTATGCAGTATGGAGTATGCAATATGGAAGTATGCTGTATGTAGTATGCAGTATATAGTATGCAGTATGTAGTATGCAGTATTTAGTATGCAGTATGTAGTATGCAGTATGTAGTATGCAGTATGTAGTATGCAGTATGTAGTATGCAGTATGCAGTATGTAGTATGCAGTATGCAGTATGTAGTATGCAGTATGTAGTATGCAGTATTTAGTATGCAGTATGTAGTATGCAGTATTTAGTATGCAGTATGTAGTATGTAGTATGCAGTATATAGTATGCAGTATGTAGTATGCAGTATGCAGTATGTAGTATGCAGTATGCAGTATGTAGTATGCAGTATGTAGTATGCAGTATTTAGTATGCAGTATGTAGTATGTAGTATGCAGTATATGGTATGCAGTATGTAGTATGCAGTATTTAGTATGCAGTATGCTGTATGTAGTATGCAGTATATGGTATGCAGTATGTAGTATGCAGTATTTAGTATGCAGTATGTAGTATGCAGTATGCAGTATGTAGTATGCAGTATGTAGTATGCAGTATGTAGTATGCAGTATGCAGTATGTAGTATGCAGTATTTAGTATGCAGTATGCAGTATGTAGTATGTAGTATGCAGTATGCAGTATGTAGTATGTAGTATGCAGTATGTAGTATGCAGTATGCAGTATGTAGTATGCAGTATGCAGTATGTAGTATGTAGTATGCAGTATGTAGTATGCAGTATGTAGTATGCAGTATTTAGTATGCAGTATGTAGTATGCAGTATGCAGTATTTAGTATGCAGTATGTAGTATGCAGTATGTAGTATGTAGTATGCAGTATGCAGTATGTAGTATGCAGTATGTAGTATGTAGTATGCAGTATGTAGTATGCAGTATGCAGTATGTAGTATGTAGTATGCAGTATGCGGTTTCGAACACAGCCTAGGTTAAGTGGAAGGCTCATTCAGCTTCATGAGTTTGGATTTCTGCTGTATTCTTGTGAATGTGTGAGAATAGTTTGATGGTCGCTGTACTACAAAGTTTACGCGGAGGTCAACTCCAGTCAGTGCGCCTGAGGAAGGAAAACATGAGGATACAGCTCATCATTTCGCTGTAAACGCACCAAAAAGCAAGTGGTTTCAGGAGCTGGATTAAGACGGATTAAGCAGATGTAAGCAGGAAAAATCTAAATCTTCCTCGGTGTTACGTCTGCATCATCAGAGGAGCAGACGGGCTTCCTGCAGCTGCAGAGCGCTGGGAATTAGCTGCACGCCAGCGTGGAGGTGAAACACGGGGCTCATTTGCATCTTCACAGATCCCCGAATACTAAACCAGGCAACGTTTTATTATTTTAAAGACATAAAGGTATTATTTCAAAGGGAAAACATCTGAATTTGTAGCTAAAATTGACAGTTTTTGTAGGGGTTTAATCAAAGAAACTCTTGCTTATGGTCCTATCTGTGGATTGCTTTCTGTTATTTTCATCTAAACTTGTTATTTAGCAAACAGAAGAAGAAAAAGGACACACGTGTCTATACATAGTAATAAAAAGGAAGTTTTACAGAGACGTTGCAGTAAATAACACGCTGCTAAGTGAGGACGAGCTCCACATATTTGGATCAAAGAATACATTTTTAGCTCTATAGAAATATATCTCGAGCCTTAGATTCTGAGATCGTTTACAAACCGTATCCAATCTAGTTTTTCACAGCTGTTATTCCTTGTTGTGAAGTTAATTTGATGTGGTCCCTTTCATAGAAAATATCTCGCTGCAGCTGGCCCCGGTTCGAGTCCCGGATTGGACGGCCCTGTGCTGCATGTTGTTCCCCCTCTCTCTGCCAAAATTTTTTTTTAATTTTCTTTTTTTTAATTTTCAATTATAAAATTAAAAAATAATAATATTAATTTAAAAAAAATTCTCTTTAATTTTTTTTATAATTTTGTTTTTTAAATTTAAAATTTTGTTTTTTTTAATTTAAAAATTTGTAAAAAATAAATGAATAAATAAAGATCGCTGTGTTAACGGATAATAATGAGTTAACGAAACACCTGCTTGAGGAAGGTTACCTCCTGATAGAAGCATTAAACAAATGATTTGTGGCTCTACCCTGTAAGTGGAGGGGCATACCTGCGATGCGATCGATTCCCCCGTTTCATTAGTGCTCTGTGTGGCTGCGTGTGCATATTTGTGTCCATCTTTCAGCACATCTGTCAGTCAGCTGGGAAACAATCCCTTTAGTCAGGTAAGTCACCTCTCCAAATTGATTGGGTCTCCTAAAAATGTGTTTTCCATTGATTGACACCGGAGTAATTAAATGATGGAGAAGGAGCCCGCGGCGCCCCGCATTGATTGGCTCCAGCAGGTTTAGCTGTAAACCTCAAGGCCTATTTAATAAGCTGAGAAATTGTATTTTTATGGTGAATCATTGACAACAATGGGCAGCAATCATTCGCCGGTAATTGCTGCTTGTGACTGTCCTCCTTGGACTTCAGAGCAGAGGATCAGAGGCAGACGCAGGCAGAACTCGTCGTCAGTGACTTCCCTCCTCTCGTTATCTCGGTGGCCTCGCTATGAACCCACATTGGCAGCAACCCCCTCCAAACATGTTTTTTTTTTTCTTGCTGAATTTTTTTGTGTGTGAAGAGATGAAATGAAACGCAGCGGATCGGATTCGCTCTCGCAACACTCCGAGGCCCCCGCCGCCGTGGAGCTGGTGACCGGAGTTTGACTCCTACATTTGTCAAATCCCGAAAATAACCGATTCTCACAAGGAGATGGAGAAGATGAGGGCATGGAGGAGGGGGTGGAGGGGGGATTAAATGAAAGGAAGGAGCAGAAAGTGCAGAAAAAGCTCTTTTCTAACTTGTACTTTCTGTCTGCTGCTCGTTATTTGTGGTCCTTGAAGCTCTTTTGTTTGTTAGAATAAAAAGATGAAGGCAAACACTGACAGTGGTTTGTTTAGGTCAGCCCGTTTATAATGCAAACCACTTCCCCCCCGGGGGGGAGACTTCCCAGCCAAATTTACACGCTTCAAAACATCAAACATGGCAACGTTTGTTTTTCACAGCTTTTCAAAGTATTTTTTTTATTGTATCTTTAGGCACTTTGTCCCCAGCAGCCTGTCACAGAGACACATCATTTGTTCCCATTTCTTTAGCTGCATGTGTGAAAAACAGCAAAGATAACACAGTGTGACAGACAGAAAACAGGATTTCTGCAGCAACAAGGTGATTCCCAAAGAGCTGTTAGCTGAAAACTTGGCATATCTCAGCATATCCAAGCAAAAAAATCCTAGGGGGCCCTGCCGACCAGTGTTCGTCACCAAAACATCTGACACCAACGAAAAATGTACGAAATAAAACCTCTTTTTATTCCAAACATGAAAAACATTGTTATTTTTACATGTAAAGAATAAATAAATAACTAAAAAAGACTACGTTGTCTACGTTGGCACTTGATATTCGCCCGTTGCTATTTATCTACCGGGTGTAGCTGGCCATCCAATAATAATTGTGTTCATTTAAAGATTCTTTGTGACAAGTAAAGCTGTTCATGATATCGATTTCATAAGTATGGTTTTTATTTTCCACTAGCCTTGAATTTCCGGCGAACGTTGCCAACAATCGCAAACACTCTGAGGGGCTAGTTCTCCGCAAACATAGCCTACAGTGGAACTCTACGTGAGTTTGACGAAGTCAACAATGCAATTATGGAATTATAGAACGGCATGTTAACTAGACAATCTTTGACTAAATCATTTAAATTTAACTGCTCAAAGAAAACATGTTCACCACGAACGTTCGCCACTGTTTGAGACCGTTTATAAAGTAACGAGACAATATTTGATTGGATGCACCTCAGCTCTCCGGGGCCCCCTAGTGGCTCGGGGCTCCAAGCAGTTGCCTGTTGACAAGGTGCGCCTCTGTCTACATGCACTTAATAACTCAGTCTGATTGTAATTTAGCCAATAATCCGATCCTTTTAGAGTCATGTGACCCCACTGAGTGGCAGCAGGTCTGATGGAGGGATGAATCCTCCCCAGAGCCCGGAGCTCAACATTACTGAAGCAGTGTGGGATCATGTTGGCAGAGAACGCAACAAAAGGCAGCCCACATCCAAAGAAGAGCTTTGGGAAAGCTTCTGAAAAATACCACTAAACCATGATATTCACTAATGATTTTAAAGAAAACTAGTTGGAAGGATTCACTATATGTCAGATGACAGGATTTTAATTTTTATTTTCAGAGCTTTGTTAATGAAAAGTAAAGAAGAAAGGCTTTTGGTTATATATAAAACACAGAGGCAGTGAGCTGAAACCCTGAGAGAGATGGAGCGCTGTGGGAACAGCCTGGAAGCATGGAGATGGCCGGGGTTACAGCAGGTTACCCCTGACAGATGTAATAAGGCCTCCGTATGGCTGCTCCACTCTCTCTGCAGATGATTATAATCAGAGCTGAAGCCGGCCGGGTGGATGGACTGATGTGTGGAGAACCTCCCTCTTTGATAAGCAACCATTCAGACTCTCGACCAGCCTGAAGCCGACGGGCTGCTTTATATTCAGCAGCAACACCAAGCCTCCTTCGCTGCACTGGAAAAAATGCCCCTCCAAAAATAAGTAAGAAAAACAACAAATAAAAGACGTTTTTGCTTGAAATAAACAAAAAAATCTGCCAATGGAACTAGTGCAAATCGGCTTGTCCAGATTTCTTAAAATAAGATGTGATATTTAGGACTTTTGAGATAAAAGTGATCTTGAAATTAGCTTAAAGCGGCACAATGCAACTTTTTCATGGTCATAAAATTGCTTGGCAATCATCAGATAGCTTGGCTGACCCGTTCTGATGAAAACGGTGACATTTCCATCTCCATCTGGTGGCCCTAGACCGAAACAGCGCTTGCAACTTTGCCTGTGGCGCCGCGTGCTTTGTTTACCTCTGGAAGTCTCGCGACACACGAGAGCCGAGAACTACTGCTTCACGGCAGGTCGTGAAGGGCTCTGAGCCGAGCCAGGCAGCCTGATAAGACACACCCCCTCTCCATTAGCTGTCGACGGCTCTCCAACTCTCTGCCAGTGTCTTGAAAAATAAACCGTAAATTGCCTCTGGTGGGTTTACGACAGTCTGGCTAGACTGTCGCCTTATTTTCTACGGAGCTCCCCCTACAGCTTTGGGGTATGTATTGCATGGTAAACAAACCCCGTATTACTGAAAGTTGCATAGCGCCGCTTTAAAAACCTCTTCAAATGTCAAAAAAAGCTTGTTTCATGTGATATGTGACTCAAAACAATTTGTTTTCAAGACTTTTTCACTTAACAAGATATTCCAGATGTATTGTCATCAAACAAGTCCCTATATCTGGCTGAAATGGTAGGCAAGTGTCTTATATTAAGTGTAATGAGATACTCAATGAGACAAATATACTTGATAAGATTTAGATTTTTCACTGGAAAAAATGCCCCTCCAAAAATAAGTTAAAAACAACAAATAAAAGACGTTTTTGCTTGAAATAAGCAAAAAAATCTGCCAATGGAACTGGTGAAAATCGGCTTGTCAAGATTTCTTGAGATGAGATGTGATATTTAGGACTTTTGAGATAAAAGTGATCTTGAAATTAGTTAAAAAAAAAGCTTACTTCATAAGATATGTGACTCAAAACAATTTGTTTTCAAGATTTTTACACTTAACAAGATATTCCAGATGTATTGTATTAAAACAAGTCCCTATATCTGGGAAAGCAGCACCACTCTGATCAGACTTCTCAGGGTGCAGCTTCCCACCGGGGCCTGTTTAAAGCTTTGATGGAAACAAGAATGAAATATTTACAGGTTTACACACTGGCAGCTGCAGGAATAATAAGATTGACGTGTAAACTTTGTGTTTGTGTGTTTGTGCGTCAGCGCTGACCTGAATATGAACCGTGGCTGGTTCAGAGCGTCGCAGCTCGGTTCCATACGAGAGGGAAGCAGAACAAGTTCAGATGTTCAGACACTCAAAGCGCTTCAGAAAACAGGTTAACACCTCAAACGTCTACAGGATCAGAGGTTTACACGTGTTTTAGTTGTATGTTCTGGCTCCAGCTGGCTTATCTTATCCACCACAACCATTTTAAAATTGGAAGGTTTTGTGATCAATCCACCGTGATTTCTCACAGCGCATCCGTTTTTTTGGCTGAGGGTTGAAGTCCCTAAACATCCTGGAACAGGGGAGCAGTTAGTTTTTCCTGCCTGCAACACAGCAACAGAAATGTTTCCGTTTTTCCGCATGGATGAGTTTCTCCTGGTCTTTTTGGGAGAGGAAACCTTTAATTCTGTTGATGTTTCTGAGGTGGTAAAAAGCTGCCTTGGTGACAGCTTTGATGTGGCTGCTGAAAGTCAGATCTGAGTCTATCAACACTCCGAGGTTACGAACTTGGTCAGTGATTGTAAGGTCCCGAGTCTCAAGATATTTACCAACGCTGACCCTCTTCTCTTTGCTACCAAACAGAATGATCTCAGTTTTGTCTTCATTTAATTGTAGAAAATTCTCTCTCATCCAGGTGTTTACTTCCTCCAGACACTGACACAGTACGTCTGCTGGGCTGCAGTCGCCATGGTGACAGAGACACATAAAGTTGTGTATCGTCTGCATAAACTGTGATAATTGATGTTAAAGTTCTGCAATATCTGACCCAAAGGGAGCATATACAAGTTAAACAGAAGAGGTCCAAGAATCGACCCCTGGGGGACTCCACAAGTCATGGCCACTCGCTCAGATTCATAGCTGCCAATTGTAACAAAACTTTAAATGGGTCACAAGACATTCAGCTATTACCAATTGTTTCAGCTTTTTTAAATCTTCAGCCAATTTTGAAATATGACAGTTTCAAAAACATGAACATTTTGCTCCTTCTTGATTTTTATGAATGAGCACACAGTTGAGTGCGTGCTGATAAGTTTAAAAATTTTCAGTTTTTTCATACAAATTCCTCTAACTTTCATACAGTTTAACTTAGAGAAACAAATTATATCTTAAAATGTAGGAAAAATTGTCCTCTTTCAGCCAATGTAACTACTAAAGAGCTCACATTAACAGAATTGCAATATCTGATCCAAAGGGAGCATATACAAGCTAAACAGAAGAGGTCCAAGAATTGACCCCTGGGGGACTCCAGAAGTCCGGCCTTCTAAGTAGGACCTGAACCAGTTAAGGACCGCTCCAGAAAGTCCAACCCAGTTTTCCAGCCTGTACAGACAAACATTCTGCAGTTCAGCTCAGATTTATTCATAATAGCTCTAGAACACAACAAACGTCATCTCAAGGCACTTCATAGATCCGGTTCAATTCAAGCCAATTCATCGTAAAACAATCTAAATCAAATTATAGATACTGGTAGCGACATCCATCTATCGATTGATTCATTAATTTCCATCATCAAAGGTTCATAATTAGCTTCAACAATGTTTTCCAATCTTGGCAAAATCTGTACCCCCAAATATTTCAACTGATCCACAACATTAAATTGAATTACGTTTGGAATTGGATTATTTTCTTTCATTTGAGTTGAGGAGTAATATAGAAGATTTTGTATTATTAACCTTATATCCTGAAATATCACCAAATGCTTTAATTAACTGTAAGACAGCTGGTGCTGATTTGTTTAATTTTGATATGAATAGAATAACGTCATCAGCATATAAGGATATTCCGTGTTCTGTCACTGTTATGCCACAAAATTGCTTATGCGAACGTACTCCGATTCCAAGAGGTTCATCGTCACATTTTTAATGTTAAAAACTGTTAACTTTGAGATCCGTAACATAAACGCAGCCAAAGTGGGACTCCTGGTAGCTGAAGACGTTTTTCTCAGGAGTTGGAAACCAAAAGGAGAAGGAACTGGACTAATGATCACAGCTGTGGCTACGATGCAAACACGGGTGATGGAGTGTTTTCTATTCAGTTTGGAGGTTCTGAATAGAATAGAAAAATACTTTATTCATCCCCCAATGGGGGAAATTCAAATTAGTAAAGTAGCTAAATTTTTTTTTAAATATTTACAATGATTGTATTAACAACAACAATAATAATACCAATTCTAGTAAAAAATAATACTACTAACTAATAATAATGATAAATGACTAAATAAAGGTTCCTATAGGTCCGTAGTGAATATGGACTAACCGGCATTGGGGGAATAAAGATGCTATCTCAGCTGGTTGATTGAGTCAAACGGTTTGTAGCATATATGCAACAACAGGCGTTAAGGGGATAAAAAAATGAAAAATAAAAAAAATAAAACAATGAATTTGAGAATAACTCAAATTGAAGAATTTGAGAAAATTCTTGGTAAAAAAAATTTTACCAAGAAAAAAAAGAAGCAGCCTGAATAAGAGGCGACAGAGTTTATTTCTTGGCTGGTTACACACAGAACCGGCTGAAAAACGCAGCTCTTTGTTTCCACGATGCCATCGAGCGTCCGACCCAGTTTGTTTCACAGCCGACTGCTTTTCTGTTGGTGTGTTCGATGCTTTTTTTCACTTTTTATTTCACGTATTTTCTCCCTGAACCCTGCTCTGTGCCAGAATCTGCTCAAACTAAGCAATTTAAAAGCTATTCTAATCCCACCTGCCTGTGTCAAAGTCATCTTTTTAAATTACATACTGCTATAGAAAATCTCCTCCGACTCTGGCTTGCATTGTGGCTTGAGTGGCAGCACGTCTGGTTTTAGGGGTTGTCAACCACCTCATTTAATATCATGAGAAAACGCTGCTCGGTGTGCGGAGGAAAAAGCAGCAATCACAGCTCCAGAGCTGCAGAGCTGCAGAGCTGCAGAGGCTGTGAGATAATAACGGGGCTGTTACGCTCCCACATCTCCTCCACAGACTGTTCGTAAAAGGCAGACGTGGCCCGAGGCTCTGAGAGGCTGAAGTGCCTTAAATCTGAGTTCTTTCTCACAGCCAGCAGCAGATCTGACACTTTAGAGCTCTTTCAGAGAATTGCCCTACTTATCGCTCGATTTATTACTCCAGCAAACATTTTCAGGTCTTCAACACCGCATTACGATCCTCATTTAGGACATTACGGTCCCTTTCACAAGCAGTTTGCAGGCATCTCGTGGAGGGCAGGAGAAAAAAAAAAGAAAGATACATGCGCCGGATCATTGGAAGTGACACTTGTGCATCATCCAGTTAATTAGTCAACACATTAATCATTCCACCTTAACTGCTGCAGAAATAAACCGATTTAGTGTACAGAAATAACGAGGTGCTGTTTCATATCAGGGGGTATTTATATTAAGTGATTCATTTATGACGAATTAACCAAAAATCCTCTTTAACCAAATGATTTATTTCTCTTCATTAACATATTTGGTTTTAAATAAAACAGATACTTCCTGTAAATTGTACGTAGATTGCCAATCATTTATTTATTTTAGTTATAAAGTAAAAATGTTGAGGTTATATTATTAATTCTACTGGAAACAAATTAAACACTGGAAAAAAAATCTAAATCTTACCAAGTATATTTGTCTCATTGAGTATCTCATTACACTTAATATAAGACACAACTGCCTAACAAGCACCATTTCAGCCAGATATAGGGACTTGTTTTAATACAATACATCTGGAATATCTTGTTAAGTGAAAAAGTCTTGAAAACAAATTGTTTTGAGTCACATATCATATGAAACAAGCTTTTTTTTTTTCATTTGAAGAGGTTTTTAAGCTAATTTCAAGATCACTTTTATCTCAAAAGTCCTAAATATCACATGTTATTTCAAGAAATCTGGACAAGCCGATTTTCACTAGTTCCACTGGCAGATTTATTTGCTTATTTCAAGCAAAAACGTCTTTTATTTGTTGTTTTTCTAACTTAGGGGGGCATTTTTTCCAGTGAACAAAAATCCTCTTTAACCAAATGATTTATTTCTCTTCATTAACATATTATACGAATAGATACGAAGGGAGAGAAAATAGTGCCAAGCGATGTGAGTTCTGACTTTTTCCTGGAGAACCATTTTGTGATGCAAATGTATTACTCTGTTGAACGCATATTGTTCTGAGAAGCAAAACGCTTTATCTTTTAAACCCCAGCCAACTAGCCGGACTACCTTCATCAGCACCAAAACGAGGCTGGAACTCTGCTCACAGGACGCAGCAGGGGGTAAGAAGATGTTCAGAAATGATGCTGCTGATATGGGATGTTACACAGCTTCATGTCAGAAGAGGCGAACTGGCCCTTTAAAGAGGCGAACTGTCCCTTTAAGGAGCCTTTGTTTGCATCTTACATCCCAGGGTTGTAGAAGTAAAGGGATTTAAATAATTAGGGTCAAAATGTTGCTTTATATAGACTCTTTGCACTATAAGTATGTCGCTGTGGATTATAAAGAGTCTGGCTTTAAAGTCTAAACCGCGTCTTTACGAGTGCTGGTTGCTGCTTCTGGATGGGCTCTGTTGCTTTCCTGTCACATCAGACTAATTACTGGACTGCAGCACAGTCGCACATTCAGCATCTGGATCTGTGTTTAACTGGAAACGCACGAGGCTCAGCGGCGCTGAGGCGTGAAACGACGCGGCCTGAGCTGCACACGGCGGGAGAATGGCAGCCTTAAAGCCGCTCATGCAGGACGAGGCCGGCTCACACCAGGACCAACAAAAAGCCATAAATGAGACGTCCATGCCCTGTCCTGTGTGTTCAGGGTTTGGTGGATGGGGGGCGCTGCCCCTCGGCCTTGTGAAACTGGCCCTCGTGCATTAGTTTGCCTTTTTTTAATCGATTCCTTGTGCATTGATTTCAGCCCGTGTGACTCCAGACTTCAGACTTCAGAAGCTGAGAGCTCTGAACATTCTGTGAAACATGGGACTCTAACCTTGTTTACATTTGTCCACCATTACTTTCCCCATTGTCTTCAAACTGCTTTTTTTTATTTTATTTCTCTGATTCAGAAAGCATTCATTATGTGTCCCAGACTGCTGAGACAGCAGATTTTTTCCGTCTGCCCAACTCCCGTAAATGGAATTTTAATTAACAGTAAAAACCATGTAATGACTTGGAAAAGGCGTAATGAAGTTTTTAACCCACCGAGCAATTTATGACGTGTGGTTTGGATGGTTCATTGATATAATGAAGGGGGGGGGGGGTGCCAGGAGAACTGTTAAGGAAGAAGTTGTAAAGAATTGTAGGTTTAATTTCATCATCATTTAATTTCAATCATTATTTTTCTTTCTTTTTCTTTCTTTCTTTCTTTTATTTATTTATTTATTTTTATTTATTTATTTATTATTTTATTTTATTTGTTTTTGTTTTTACTTCTTCTTCTCTTTATTTATTACCTGCTGTAAAGCACTTTGGTTCACCGTAAGGATTGTCTGTAAAGGGCTGTAGAAATAAAGTACATTTACATCTGACAGAAACGGGAAGTTAAAGCTGGTGTTGACGTTGTTTAATGGTTCAGATGAACTTTTACAGCCTGCAGGTGGACAGATTAGAGGACTAAAGTGCTCAAAATGTTGTTAACCGCTGCCTTAAAGGGCCATTTCAACACATTTTTCTACTAATGACTGCATGGTTTAATGTTTAATTCTTATTTTCGTGCCTTTACACTGCTGGTTGCAGGCGGTATTTAGCTCAGCTGAGCTTCAACAGAACTGTGGAAGTGATGAATGAGTGAAAGAGAGATAAATTTAAGGCTAATGTTTACACCGATATGTAAAGAACAATCCCCCCTGCAATTTAAAAACCTTTCCCCCAGAATCTATTACAGAAAGATGATTGCAATGAAACATCCAGAGTACTTGTAATGCTCAAGTAACACGTACATACACGGTTTCATTTTTAAAAAACACTAATTCAACTCAATTATTCAACTAAATGGGAAAAAATGCAAGCTATGAAATGTGGCTCATTAAAATGTGTGATAGGTTTGTTTGTCCATTTGTAAAAATTATAACTGTGTTCCAATCCACTGTTTGGACGCCTAATCACATATGTTTTTCTGAACATATTAATTATGGGTGCCACACATATTACTCTTGTGTATACTTCATATTATTTTCCCGTTTCCGTCATGAATTTTGGCGCGCTACTAGTCTAGCGCCGATGGTCCGACCGGCATAAAAAGCACGCCGCTGCGTGCGCAACGACCTCAATCGGTGTGCTATTCCGTTTGGCTCTCATTAGTTGAAAGGAATTCCGGCAAAATGGGAAAAAGTTGGAAAATTGTGGATGGGAAAATGCATTGAAAAGCACTTAACGAGGCATTTTCGGGCTCCCAGAGGCCCAAAATTCAATGGAAAAATCGATTGAAAAGCACTTAACGAGCCCCAAAATGCATTTTGAAAATGCCATAAAAGCTGTATTTTAAATGGGACCTTGATAAAAATGACATGTCTTTTGCATTTTGGCAGCCACAGACGCCCAAAATTCAATGGGAAAATCGATTGAAAAGCACTGCCCTATTTTGGAGGCCTCATAACTCAGCCATACGACATCACAGAGACCTCATTCAAAGTTTATGACAGGAGACTATCAGCTTTAACTGAGTGATAGGGCGGGCAGTAGATTGGCACCCATCAAAATTTCTTTAGAAATGAAAAGTGCTGCACATCCACAGTCTTTAGCTAACTCTGCTGGAACATTAGCCTCAGATAGAGTTTATCCACAGTCTTTAGCTAACTCTGCTGGAACATTAGCCTCAGATAGAGTTTATCCACAGTCTTTAGCTAACTCTGCTGGAACATTAGCCTCAGATAGAGTTTATCCACAGTCTTTAGCTAACTCTGCTGGAACATTAGCCTCAGATAGAGTTTATCCACAGTCTTTAGCTAACTCTGCTGGAACATTAGCCTCAGGTAGAGTTTATCCACAGTCTGTAGCTAACTCTGCTGGAACATTAGCCTCAGATAGAGTTTATCCACAGTCTTTAGCTAACTCTGCTGGAACATTAGCCTCAGATAGAGTTTATCCACAGTCTTTAGCTAACTCTGCTGGAACATTAGCCTCAGATAGAGTTTATCCACAGTCTTTAGCTAACTCTGCTGGAACATTAGCCTCAGGTAGAGTTTATCCACAGTCTTTAGCTAACTCTGCTGGAACATTAGCCTCAGATAGAGTTTATCCACAGTCTTTAGCTAGTCGAGATGAAGATGTGAATGCAGGATAAAACCTAAATAAATTTTTACCTGCCGCCCTCCTCTGGGGATGAAACTGAGGAGGCTAAACAGTGAAGCAGTGGGTGGAGTCGGCAAAGAAACCGCAGGAAGCTCGTGCAGAGCAGCGCGACACATGGAAGCTAACATGTCTTATGTCGAGTTAATGGGCAGAACCTTTAAACCTTGTGTCCGGTTCTCCTGAATGCATCCTCCGTGCTTCCATCCATCATTTTTCAATACGGCGAAAACATGTCCCAGTGGAAGGACTCTGGCTGCAGTGAGTAACCCGCCGGCTGCATTAAGTCAGAGTGCATCATGTCTGGTCTGAACTGTCACTTTTTCCAAAAGTCCAGCTGAATTCATCAGTGTTGGTGTTGGGATGTTTCTGGATGGGTGTGATTGCTCCATGTTTGTAGCAACTTAACAAACATGACCTGTAGCTTCTTTAACTCGAGGATTAACACTTCATTCATTCAGTCAAGCTGATGGCAGAGCGTCCTCTGCTGGTTCACTGAGATTCACTGAAACATGTTCCAACATGAACATAAACCCAGAATCTGAGGCAGAACCAGAGTTAGTTCAGCTCTGAGCAGCTTTAAAGTGAATATCTGAAGATGTTTCCATGGTAACAGCTGCAGAGATTCACTGAAACATGTTCCAACATGAACATAAACCCAGAATCTGAGGCAGAACCAGAGTTAGTTCAGTTCTGAGCAGCTTTAAAGTGAATATCTGAAGATGTTTCCATGGTAACAGCTGCAGAGAGTCACTGAAACATGTTCCAACATGAACATAAACCCAGAATCTGAGGCAGAACCAGAGTTAGTTCAGTTCTGAGCAGCTTTAAAGTGAATATCTGAAGATGTTTCCATGGTAACAGCTGCAGAGATTCACTGAAACATGTTCCAACATGAACATAAACCCAGAATCTGAGGCAGAACCAGAGTTAGTTCAGTTCTGAGCAGCTTTAAAGTGAATATCTGCAGATGTTTCCATGGTAACAGCTGCAGAGATTCACTGAAACATGTTCCAACATGAACATAAACCCAGAATCTGAGGCAGAGCCAGAGTTAGTTCAGTTCTGAGCAGCTTTAAAGTGAATATCTGCAGATGTTTCCATGGTAACAGCTGCAGAGATTCACTGAAACATGTTCCAACATGAACATAAACCCAGAATCTGAGGCAGAACCAGAGTTAGTTCAGTTCTGAGCAGCTTTATGTTCATGTTGGAACATGTTTCAGTGGATCAGCTGCTTCCTGTTTTTATGGAACTAAAGGAAGAATCGAGGTGTGGCTTAAAACCTTTGCAAACAAAGTTAGATTTAACTTTAATTTTAAGCTTTGAGTACACCAAGGCCTCGACGATAACTTACACTGAAGAGTATATCATTAGTTTGAGGAAATGCAAAAATAGTTGGGGTCTAACTAAAACATTTACCGACCCTTTTTCTTGCTGACCAAGGTTAAATCTGCCTAAAACCACCAATGAAAACGTAATAAATCTAAATCACCTTTTATGCTGAAGCTCTGTTGTTATTATGTCTGGATTTTATCCCTTTTTTCTCCTCGCCCATGTATTCATAAGTGCCCCCCCGCCTCCTCGCTGTGGGGCGGGGCTGAGTGGAAACATCAGAGGCAGAAATCCCACCATGACGCCTTGTTTCATCCCTGGGACTCACATGATGAGAACAGCGGGCGGCGCCCCGCAGAGTGCTGAACTTTGGAAGGAACGCTGTCAGGAAGATGTTCCCCTGCTGCACGGCCGTGTTAAACCGCCGCCGTTAAGCCAGGACGCCGAGAAGCCAGAACACCGATAAGCCGGGATGCCGTGAAGCCAGGACGCAGTGAAGCCGGGACGCCGTGAAGAAGCCGGGTCGCCGAGAAGCCGGGACGCCGAGAAGCCGGGACGCCGTGAAGCCGGGACGCCGAGAAGCCGGGACGCCGAGAAGCCGGGACGCCGTGAAGCCAGGACGCCGTGAAGCCAGGACGGCGAGAAGCCGGGATGCCGTGAAGCCAGAACACCGATAAGCCGGGATGCCGTGAAGCCGGGACGCCGAGAAGCCGGGACGCTGAGAAGCCGGGACGCCGTGAAGAAGCCGGGACGCCGAGAAGCCGGGACGCCGAGAAGCCAGGACGCCGGGACGCCGAGAAGCCGGGACGCCGTGAAGAAGCCAGGAGCCGAGAAGCCGGGACGCCGAGAAGCCGGGACGCCGAGAAGCCGGGACGCCGAGAAGCCGGGACGCTGCGAAGCCGGGACGCTGCGAAGCCGGGACGCCGAGAAGCCGGGACGCCGTGAAGAAGCCGGGACGCTGAGAAGCCAGGACGCCGAGAAGCCAGGACGCCGAGAAGCCGAGACGCCGTGAAGCCGAGACGCCGTGAAGCCGGGACGCCGTGAAGAAGCCGGGACGCTGAGAAGCCGGGACGCCGTGAAGAAGCCGGGACGCTGAGAAGCCAGGACGCCGAGAAGCCAGGACGCCGTGAAGCCGAGACGCCGTGAAGAAGCCAGGAGCCGAGAAGCCAGGAGCCGAGAAGCCGGGACGCTGAGATGCCGAGAAGCCGGGACGACGTGAAGAAGATGGGACGCCGAGAAGCCGGGGCGCCGAGAAGCCGGGACGCCGAGAAGCCGGGACGCCGAGAAGCCAGGACGCCGGGACGCCGTGAAGCCGGGACGCCGAGAAGCCGGGACGCCGAGAAGCCGGGACGCCGAGAAGCCGGGACGCCGCGAAGCCGGGACGCCGCGAAGCCGGGACGCTGCGAAGCCGGGACGCCGAGAAGCCGGGACGCCGTGAAGAAGCCGGGACGCCGAGAAGCCGGGACGCCGTGAAGAAGCCGGGACGGCAAGAAGCCAGGACGCCGAAAAGCCGGGACGCCGAGAAGCCGGGACGCCGAGAAGCCGGGACACTGAGAAGCCGGGACGCCGAGAAGCCGGGACACTGAGAAGCCGGGACGCTGCGAAGCTGGGACGCCGAGAAGCCGGGACGCCGAGAAGCCGAGACGCCGTGAAGAAGCCAGGAGCCGAGAAGCCGGGACGCCGTGAAGAAGCCGGGACGGCAAGAAGCCAGGACGCCGAAAAGCCGGGACGCCGAGAAGCCGGGACGCCGAGAAGCCGGGACACTGAGAAGCCGGGACGCCGAGAAGCCGGGACACTGAGAAGCCGGGACGCTGCGAAGCTGGGACGCCGAGAAGCCGGGACGCCGAGAAGCCGGGACGCCGTGAAGAAGCCGGGACGGCAAGAAGCCGGGACGCCGAGAAGCCGAGACGCCGTGAAGAAGCCAGGAGCCGAGAAGCCGGGACGCTGAGAAGCCAGGACGCCGAGAAGCCGAGACGCCGTGAAGAAGCCAGGAGCCGAGAAGCCGGGACGCTGAGAAGCCAGAACGCCGTGAAGTCAGAACGCCGTGAAGCCAGAAGCCTTTTGTGCCGGCGTCACGCTCCTTAAAACCTGCGTTTGCCTCTTTGTTCAAATGTTTTTTTCTGTCACACTTCTGAGAATAAAAGCAGACGGTAATTACAGGATTACCATAAACATGGAGCATCATTAACATCAGGATGAAAGAATAAGCAGAGCAGTTCAGACGGGATAGAGTTTACTCTTCTTCTGAACTCATCCTGATAAACGGTAAAGCGTGAAAAGGCCTCAGATTACGGTGTGTTTGACACGGGTCACGCATGCTGTTCAGGCTAAAGTTCGACCTCGGGTCAAAGCGAGGTCGACTCATTTAACTCGGCTCATTGACCCGTTGGTGTCAGATGTTTATTCTGTCAGAGAGGCGGCTTCACGTGGAGTCTGTAAGGACACTTTCTGCTGAGTTCAGGTTCTCAGCTCCACACTCTGCTTCCTGCTGTTTCAATTCCATTTCAAAATAATCCAATTCATTCATATAGAGCCAATTCAAAAACAGTTTCCTAGCTAAGGAAACCAACAGATTGCACCGAAACTTGTCTTCAGTCCAATCTCCCGTCCTGAGCGTGCCTGAGGCGACCAGAACCAGGAAGGGTGGCCATCAGAACCAGAATCAGAACCAGGAAGGGGGGCCATCAGAACCAGAATCAGAACCAGGAAGGGTGGCCATCAGAACTGTCACTTTTTCCAAAAGTCCAGCTGAATTCATCAGTGTTGGTGTTGGGATGTTTCTGGATGGGTGTGATTGCTCCATGTTTGTAGCAACTTAACAAACATGACCTGTAGCTTCTTTAACTCGAGGATTAACACTTCATTCATTCAGTCAAGCTGATGGCAGAGCGTCCTCTGCTGGTTCACTGAGATTCACTGAAACATGTTCCAACATGAACATAAACCCAGAATCTGAGGCAGAACCAGAGTTAGTTCAGCTCTGAGCAGCTTTAAAGTGAATATCTGAAGATGTTTCCATGGTAACAGCTGCAGAGATTCACTGAAACATGTTCCAACATGAACATAAACCCAGAATCTGAGGCAGAACCAGAGTTAGTTCAGTTCTGAGCAGCTTTAAAGTGAATATCTGCAGATGTTTCCATGGTAACAGCTGCAGAGATTCACTGAAACATGTTCCAACATGAACATAAACCCAGAATCTGAGGCAGAACCAGAGTTAGTTCAGTTCTGAGCAGCTTTAAAGTGAATATCTGAAGATGTTTCCATGGTAACAGCTGCAGAGAGTCACTGAAACATGTTCCAACATGAACATAAACCCAGAATCTGAGGCAGAACCAGAGTTAGTTCAGTTCTGAGCAGCTTTAAAGTGAATATCTGAAGATGTTTCCATGGTAACAGCTGCAGAGATTCACTGAAACATGTTCCAACATGAACATAAACCCAGAATCTGAGGCAGAACCAGAGTTAGTTCAGTTCTGAGCAGCTTTAAAGTGAATATCTGCAGATGTTTCCATGGTAACAGCTGCAGAGATTCCCTGAAACATGTTCCAACATGAACATAAACCCAGAATCTGAGTCAGAACCAGAGTTAGTTCAGTTCTGAGCAGCTTTAAAGTGAATATCTGCAGATGTTTCCATGGTAACAGCTGCAGAGATTCACTGAAACATGTTCCAACATGAACATAAACCCAGAATCTGAGGCAGAACCAGAGTTAGTTCAGTTCTGAGCAGCTTTAAAGTGAATATCTGCAGATGTTTCCATGGTAACAGCTGCAGAGATTCACTGAAACATGTTCCAACATGAACATAAACCCAGAATCTGAGGCAGAGCCAGAGTTAGTTCAGTTCTGAGCAGCTTTAAAGTGAATATCTGCAGATGTTTCCATGGTAACAGCTGCAGAGATTCACTGAAACATGTTCCAACATGAACATAAACCCAGAATCTGAGGCAGAACCAGAGTTAGTTCAGTTCTGAGCAGCTTTATGTTCATGTTGGAACATGTTTCAGTGGATCAGCTGCTTCCTGTTTTTATGGAACTAAAGGAAGAATCGAGGTGTGGCTTAAAACCTTTGCAAACAAAGTTAGATTTAACTTTAATTTTAAGCTTTGAGTACACCAAGGCCTCGACGATAACTTACACTGAAGAGTATATCATTAGTTTGAGGAAATGCAAAAATAGTTGGGGTCTAACTAAAACATTTACCGACCCTTTTTCTTGCTGACCAAGGTTAAATCTGCCTAAAACCACCAATGAAAACGTAATAAATCTAAATCACCTTTTATGCTGAAGCTCTGTTGTTATTATGTCTGGATTTTATCCCTTTTTTCTCCTCGCCCATGTATTCATAAGTGCCCCCCCGCCTCCTCGCTGTGGGGCGGGGCTGAGTGGAAACATCAGAGGCAGAAATCCCACCATGACGCCTTGTTTCATCCCTGGGACTCACATGATGAGAACAGCGGGCGGCGCCCCGCAGAGTGCTGAACTTTGGAAGGAACGCTGTCAGGAAGATGTTCCCCTGCTGCACGGCCGTGTTAAACCGCCGCCGTTAAGCCAGGACGCCGAGAAGCCAGAACACCGATAAGCCGGGATGCCGTGAAGCCAGGACGCAGTGAAGCCGGGACGCAGTGAAGCCAGAACACCGATAAGCCGGGATGCCGTGAAGCCAGGACGCAGTGAAGCCGGGACGCCGTGAAGAAGCCGGGTCGCCGAGAAGCCGGGACGCCGAGAAGCCGGGACGCCGTGAAGCCGGGACGCCGAGAAGCCGGGACGCCGAGAAGCCGGGACGCCGTGAAGCCAGGACGCCGTGAAGCCAGGACGGCGAGAAGCCGGGATGCCGTGAAGCCAGAACACCGATAAGCCGGGATGCCGTGAAGCCGGGACGCCGAGAAGCCGGGACGCTGAGAAGCCGGGACGCCGTGAAGAAGCCGGGACGCCGAGAAGCCGGGACGCCGAGAAGCCAGGACGCCGGGACGCCGAGAAGCCGGGACGCCGTGAAGAAGCCAGGAGCCGAGAAGCCGGGACGCCGAGAAGCCGGGACGCCGAGAAGCCGGGACGCCGAGAAGCCGGGACGCTGCGAAGCCGGGACGCTGCGAAGCCGGGACGCCGAGAAGCCGGGACGCCGTGAAGAAGCCAGGACGCCGAGAAGCCAGGACGCCGAGAAGCCGAGACGCCGTGAAGCCGAGACGCCGTGAAGCCGGGACGCCGTGAAGCCGAGACGCCGTGAAGCCGGGACGCCGTGAAGAAGCCGGGACGCTGAGAAGCCGAGACGCCGTGAAGCCGAGACGCCGTGAAGCCGAGACGCCGTGAAGCCGGGACGCCGTGAAGAAGCCGGGACGCTGAGAAGCCGGGACGCCGTGAAGAAGCCGGGACGCTGAGAAGCCAGGACGCCGAGAAGCCAGGACGCCGTGAAGCCGAGACGCCGTGAAGAAGCCAGGAGCCGAGAAGCCAGGAGCCGAGAAGCCGGGACGCTGAGATGCCGAGAAGCCGGGACGACGTGAAGAAGATGGGACGCCGAGAAGCCGGGGCGCCGAGAAGCCGGGACGCCGAGAAGCCGGGACGCCGAGAAGCCAGGACGCCGGGACGCCGTGAAGCCGGGACGCCGAGAAGCCGGGACGCCGAGAAGCCGGGACGCCGAGAAGCCGGGACGCCGCGAAGCCGGGACGCTGCGAAGCCGGGACGCTGCGAAGCCGGGACGCCGAGAAGCCGGGACGCCGTGAAGAAGCCGGGACGCCGAGAAGCCGGGACGCCGTGAAGAAGCCGGGACGGCAAGAAGCCAGGACGCCGAAAAGCCGGGACGCCGAGAAGCCGGGACGCCGAGAAGCCGGGACACTGAGAAGCCGGGACGCCGAGAAGCCGGGACACTGAGAAGCCGGGACGCTGCGAAGCTGGGACGCCGAGAAGCCGGGACGCCGAGAAGCCGAGACGCCGTGAAGAAGCCAGGAGCCGAGAAGCCGGGACGCCGTGAAGAAGCCGGGACGGCAAGAAGCCAGGACGCCGAAAAGCCGGGACGCCGAGAAGCCGGGACGCCGAGAAGCCGGGACACTGAGAAGCCGGGACGCCGAGAAGCCGGGACACTGAGAAGCCGGGACGCTGCGAAGCTGGGACGCCGAGAAGCCGGGACGCCGAGAAGCCGGGACGCCGTGAAGAAGCCGGGACGGCAAGAAGCCGGGACGCCGAGAAGCCGAGACGCCGTGAAGAAGCCAGGAGCCGAGAAGCCGGGACGCTGAGAAGCCAGGACGCCGAGAAGCCGAGACGCCGTGAAGAAGCCAGGAGCCGAGAAGCCGGGACGCTGAGAAGCCAGAACGCCGTGAAGTCAGAACGCCGTGAAGCCAGAAGCCTTTTGTGCCGGCGTCACGCTCCTTAAAACCTGCGTTTGCCTCTTTGTTCAAATGTTTTTTTCTGTCACACTTCTGAGAATAAAAGCAGACGGTAATTACAGGATTACCATAAACATGGAGCATCATTAACATCAGGATGAAAGAATAAGCAGAGCAGTTCAGACGGGATAGAGTTTACTCTTCTTCTGAACTCATCCTGATAAACGGTAAAGCGTGAAAAGGCCTCAGATTACGGTGTGTTTGACACGGGTCACGCATGCTGTTCAGGCTAAAGTTCGACCTCGGGTCAAAGCGAGGTCGACTCATTTAACTCGGCTCATTGACCCGTTGGTGTCAGATGTTTATTCTGTCAGAGAGGCGGCTTCACGTGGAGTCTGTAAGGACACTTTCTGCTGAGTTCAGGTTCTCAGCTCCACACTCTGCTTCCTGCTGTTTCAATTCCATTTCAAAATAATCCAATTCATTCATATAGAGCCAATTCAAAAACAGTTTCCTAGCTAAGGAAACCAACAGATTGCACCGAAACTTGTCTTCAGTCCAATCTCCCGTCCTGAGCGTGCCTGAGGCGACCAGAACCAGGAAGGGTGGCCATCAGAACCAGAATCAGAACCAGGAAGGGGGGCCATCAGAACCAGAATCAGAACCAGGAAGGGTGGCCATCAGAACTGTCACTTTTTCCAAAAGTCCAGCTGAATTCATCAGTGTTGGTGTTGGGATGTTTCTGGATGGGTGTGATTGCTCCATGTTTGTAGCAACTTAACAAACATGACCTGTAGCTTCTTTAACTCGAGGATTAACACTTCATTCATTCAGTCAAGCTGATGGCAGAGCGTCCTCTGCTGGTTCACTGAGATTCACTGAAACATGTTCCAACATGAACATAAACCCAGAATCTGAGGCAGAACCAGAGTTAGTTCAGCTCTGAGCAGCTTTAAAGTGAATATCTGAAGATGTTTCCATGGTAACAGCTGCAGAGATTCACTGAAACATGTTCCAACATGAACATAAACCCAGAATCTGAGGCAGAACCAGAGTTAGTTCAGTTCTGAGCAGCTTTAAAGTGAATATCTGCAGATGTTTCCATGGTAACAGCTGCAGAGAGTCACTGAAACATGTTCCAACATGAACATAAACCCAGAATCTGAGGCAGAACCAGAGTTAGTTCAGTTCTGAGCAGCTTTAAAGTGAATATCTGAAGATGTTTCCATGGTAACAGCTGCAGAGATTCACTGAAACATGTTCCAACATGAACATAAACCCAGAATCTGAGGCAGAACCAGAGTTAGTTCAGTTCTGAGCAGCTTTAAAGTGAATATCTGCAGATGTTTCCATGGTAACAGCTGCAGAGATTCCCTGAAACATGTTCCAACATGAACATAAACCCAGAATCTGAGTCAGAACCAGAGTTAGTTCAGTTCTGAGCAGCTTTAAAGTGAATATCTGCAGATGTTTCCATGGTAACAGCTGCAGAGATTCACTGAAACATGTTCCAACATGAACATAAACCCAGAATCTGAGTCAGAACCAGAGTTAGTTCAGCTCTGAGCAGCTTTAAAGTGAATAGCTGCAGATGTTTCCATGGTAACAGCTGCAGAGATTCACTGAAACATGTTCCAACATGAACATAAACCCAGAATCTGAGGCAGAACCAGAGTTAGTTCAGTTCTGAGCAGCTTTATGTTCATGTTGGAACATGTTTCAGTGGATCAGCTGCTTCCTGTTTTTATGGAACTAAAGGAAGAATCGAGGTGTGGCTTAAAACCTTTGCAAACAAAGTTAGATTTAACTTTAATTTTAAGCTTTGAGTACACCAAGGCCTCGACGATAACTTACACTGAAGAGTATATCATTAGTTTGAGGAAATGCAAAAATAGTTGGGGTCTAACTAAAACATTTACCGACCCTTTTTCTTGCTGACCAAGGTTAAATCTGCCTAAAACCACCAATGAAAACGTAATAAATCTAAATCACCTTTTATGCTGAAGCTCTGTTGTTATTATGTCTGGATTTTATCCCTTTTTTCTCCTCGCCCATGTATTCATAAGTGCCCCCCCGCCTCCTCGCTGTGGGGCGGGGCTGAGTGGAAACATCAGAGGCAGAAATCCCACCATGACGCCTTGTTTCATCCCTGGGACTCACATGATGAGAACAGCGGGCGGCGCCCCGCAGAGTGCTGAACTTTGGAAGGAACGCTGTCAGGAAGATGTT
This sequence comes from Odontesthes bonariensis, assembly GCF_027942865.1. Classification (NCBI taxonomy): domain Eukaryota; kingdom Metazoa; phylum Chordata; class Actinopteri; order Atheriniformes; family Atherinopsidae; genus Odontesthes; species Odontesthes bonariensis. Next base: position 36,653,012 of record NC_134520.1, on the reverse strand, counting down.
CCCCTGCTGCACGGCCGTGTTAAACCGCCGCCGTTAAGCCAGGACGCCGAGAAGCCAGAACACCGATAAGCCGGGATGCCGTGAAGCCAGGACGCAGTGAAGCCGGGACGCAGTGAAGCCAGAACACCGATAAGCCGGGATGCCGTGAAGCCAGGACGCAGTGAAGCCGGGACGCCGTGAAGAAGCCGGGTCGCCGAGAAGCCGGGACGCCGAGAAGCCGGGACGCCGTGAAGCCGGGACGCCGAGAAGCCGGGACGCCGAGAAGCCGGGACGCCGTGAAGCCAGGACGCCGTGAAGCCAGGACGGCGAGAAGCCGGGATGCCGTGAAGCCAGAACACCGATAAGCCGGGATGCCGTGAAGCCGGGACGCCGAGAAGCCGCGACGCTGAGAAGCCGGGACGCCGTGAAGAAGCCGGGACGCCGAGAAGCCGGGACGCCGAGAAGCCAGGACGCCGGGACGCCGAGAAGCCGGGACGCCGTGAAGAAGCCAGGAGCCGAGAAGCCGGGACGCCGAGAAGCCGGGACGCCGAGAAGCCGGGACGCCGAGAAGCCGGGACGCTGCGAAGCCGGGACGCTGCGAAGCCGGGACGCCGAGAAGCCGGGACGCCGTGAAGAAGCCGGGACGCTGAGAAGCCAGGACGCCGAGAAGCCAGGACGCCGAGAAGCCGAGACGCCGTGAAGCCGAGACGCCGTGAAGCCGGGACGCCGTGAAGAAGCCGGGACGCTGAGAAGCCGGGACGCCGTGAAGAAGCCGGGACGCTGAGAAGCCAGGACGCCGAGAAGCCAGGACGCCGTGAAGCCGAGACGCCGTGAAGAAGCCAGGAGCCGAGAAGCCAGGAGCCGAGAAGCCGGGACGCTGAGATGCCGAGAAGCCGGGACGACGTGAAGAAGATGGGACGCCGAGAAGCCGGGGCGCCGAGAAGCCGGGACGCCGAGAAGCCGGGACGCCGAGAAGCCAGGACGCCGGGACGCCGTGAAGCCGGGACGCCGAGAAGCCGGGACGCCGAGAAGCCGGGACGCCGAGAAGCCGGGACGCCGCGAAGCCGGGACGCTGCGAAGCCGGGACGCTGCGAAGCCGGGACGCCGAGAAGCCGGGACGCCGTGAAGAAGCCGGGACGCCGAGAAGCCGGGACGCCGTGAAGAAGCCGGGACGGCAAGAAGCCAGGACGCCGAAAAGCCGGGACGCCGAGAAGCCGGGACGCCGAGAAGCCGGGACACTGAGAAGCCGGGACGCCGAGAAGCCGGGACACTGAGAAGCCGGGACGCTGCGAAGCTGGGACGCCGAGAAGCCGGGACGCCGAGAAGCCGAGACGCCGTGAAGAAGCCAGGAGCCGAGAAGCCGGGACGCCGTGAAGAAGCCGGGACGGCAAGAAGCCAGGACGCCGAAAAGCCGGGACGCCGAGAAGCCGGGACGCCGAGAAGCCGGGACACTGAGAAGCCGGGACGCCGAGAAGCCGGGACACTGAGAAGCCGGGACGCTGCGAAGCTGGGACGCCGAGAAGCCGGGACGCCGAGAAGCCGGGACGCCGTGAAGAAGCCGGGACGGCAAGAAGCCGGGACGCCGAGAAGCCGAGACGCCGTGAAGAAGCCAGGAGCCGAGAAGCCGGGACGCTGAGAAGCCAGGACGCCGAGAAGCCGAGACGCCGTGAAGAAGCCAGGAGCCGAGAAGCCGGGACGCTGAGAAGCCAGAACGCCGTGAAGTCAGAACGCCGTGAAGCCAGAAGCCTTTTGTGCCGGCGTCACGCTCCTTAAAACCTGCGTTTGCCTCTTTGTTCAAATGTTTTTTTCTGTCACACTTCTGAGAATAAAAGCAGACGGTAATTACAGGATTACCATAAACATGGAGCATCATTAACATCAGGATGAAAGAATAAGCAGAGCAGTTCAGACGGGATAGAGTTTACTCTTCTTCTGAACTCATCCTGATAAACGGTAAAGCGTGAAAAGGCCTCAGATTACGGTGTGTTTGACACGGGTCACGCATGCTGTTCAGGCTAAAGTTCGACCTCGGGTCAAAGCGAGGTCGACTCATTTAACTCGGCTCATTGACCCGTTGGTGTCAGATGTTTATTCTGTCAGAGAGGCGGCTTCACGTGGAGTCTGTAAGGACACTTTCTGCTGAGTTCAGGTTCTCAGCTCCACACTCTGCTTCCTGCTGTTTCAATTCCATTTCAAAATAATCCAATTCATTCATATAGAGCCAATTCAAAAACAGTTTCCTAGCTAAGGAAACCAACAGATTGCACCGAAACTTGTCTTCAGTCCAATCTCCCGTCCTGAGCGTGCCTGAGGCGACCAGAACCAGGAAGGGTGGCCATCAGAACCAGAATCAGAACCAGGAAGGGGGGCCATCAGAACCAGAATCAGAACCAGGAAGGGTGGCCATCAGAACCAGAATCAGAACCAGGAAGGGTGGCCATCAGAACCAGAATCAGAACCAGGAAGGGTGGCCATCCGCCTCGACCAGCTGGGGTTTGAGAGGACAGAAAGGGGGGAACAACAAACACTGTAACACCATTCAAAGGATATCTGTTGGAACAGGGAAACACGAGTTAATGACCACAATAATGTCACATGTACATAAAGAGAGTAAAGTGAGGAAAGGTGTGACAGATGAGGCCCCCCAGCAGTCTAGGCCTATAGCAGCTTAACTATGGGATGTTTCAGGATCACCTGAGCCATCCCTAACTATAAGCTTCATAAAAAAGGAAAGTTTTAAGCCTGGTCTTAAAAGTGGAAAGGGTGTCTGCTTCCTGAAGCCAAACTGGCAGCTGGTTCCACAGAGAGGGGCCTGATAACTGAAGGCTCTGCCTCCCAAACTGGCAGCTGTTTCCACAGAGAGGGGCCCGATAACTGAAGGCTCTGCCTCCCAAACTGGCAGCTGTTTCCACAGAGAGGGGCCCGATAACTGAAGGCTCTGCCTCCCAAACTGGCAGCTGGTTCCACAGAGAGGGGCCTGATAACTGAAGGCTCTGCCTCCCAAACTGGCAGCTGGTTCCACAGAGAGGGGCCTGATAACTGAAGGCTCTGCCTCCCAAACTGGCAGCTGGTTCCACAGAGAGGGGCCTGATAACTGAAGGCTCTGCCTCCCAAACTGGCAGCTGGTTCCACAGAGAGGGGCCTGATAACTGAAGGCTCTTCCTCCCAAACTGGCAGCTGGTTCCTCAGAGAGGGGCCTGATAACTGAAGGCTCTGCCTCCCAAACTGGCAGCTGGTTCCTCAGAGAGGGGCCTGATAACTGAAGGCTCTGCCTCCCAAACTGGCAGCTGGTTCCACAGAGAGGGGCCTGATAACTGAAGGCTCTTCCTCAGTTACCCTAGTGGGCTGTACACCACTAGGGTACAAAGATTGTCTTATGACATTTTATGTTCCGACAGTTGTCACAGCATCGTTTTCTTGGCTCAGTGAATCACACTCTGCTTTGCGGTGGTCTGTTCTAGTTGGTTCTGCTCTCGTTTGGTGTGGTCAGCTTTGTCCACCTTTCACAGCGCTAATGGGAGCTCAGGTCTCCAAATTGTATTATTACAAAATGAATCAGGAAAGCCCACAGCTGCAAATATGCAACATTGCCTAAAATGATCAAAAATAGCCCACTTCCAAGAATTCCAAAAATATTGGTTTATTCCCACCCAAAATGATTTTTTTCAATGATTATTCATATGCTTGGGTGCTACAAGGATAAATCATTATTTCCAACAGGAGGAAATTCACTCTTCAAAAAGCTCTCCGAGTGTTTTGTAAGATGATTAAAAATTAAAAGCTTCTTTTCATATTTCCCTTGGATGTAAAATCATTCCCAGAAAGAGTTCCTGCTTTCTTCTTCTTCTGCGACTAAATGTCCTTGAAGAGCCGCTGTGTGTCACAACAATGAGTTCATTCAGCCAGATAAGCACGAGGAGCTCGGACCACCGAGCGGTCGACCTGTGAACGGAGCCGGTAATCCTCCAGAGATCCGGGCCTTTTGTTTCTGCCCACTCTGTAAAATAACAGTAAAATACTGGCAAAATTTTACTGTTATTTTACAGTGCAACTACTCTTATTTATTTAACAGTATAATACTGTTTGATGAATAATCAAAATATAATAATATATTAAAAAATATATTAATATAATATAATAAATATATAATATATATTTAAATATAAAGATAATATATAATAAATATATAATATATATTTAAATATAAATAATAAAAATAATGCTGCAAAAAATAAAACTGCAAAACAGTGCAACTACTGTTTTTTATCAAACAGAATAATACTGTTTGATAAAGAATCAAAATAATAATAAAAATATAATAATATATAAAATATATAAATATAATATAATAAATATATAATATATATTTAAATATAAATAATCAAAATAATGCTGCAAAAAAATTTAACTGCAAAACAGTGCAACTACTGTTATTTATTTTAACAGTATATTACCATTTTTTTGGATTACAGTACAAGACGGTAGGATAACTGTGTTTTAGTAATTTTACAGCGCATCTACCGTCATTTATTTAACAGTATAATAACGTATTTTGGATTTGGACATTAATTCATTACAAATACTATTTTATGCTGTTAAATTACAGTTATCTACTGGTATTATTAAATGACTGATTTAACTGTTAATTTACATGTGAGGGATGAATATTCAATATTTTTATATATATATATTTTTTTTTAGTATTTAACAATTATTGTAAAATACAGTCAATTGTAATACAATAAATAATAAATCAATAAAACAATCAATAAATAAAATAATAAATAAATAAATAAATACAATTATTGTAAAATACAGTCGGATACTGTTGTAAATCCACCGTAAATGTACAGCAATTCGTTACAGTGCAGATAAAACGCAGACAAATATATGTTGAATTCCTTCAGAGGAAGGTGGAGAGTTCATCGATTTTCCAACATTTCTGATTAAAATGCAGGAGAACTGAACCAGTCACGAGTTCCTGAAAGCAGAACTTCGGCTGGTGAGCTTCGGCTTTGTTAGCAGAATTATACAGAACAGCTGAATTTAATGAACGCTGCGGTGGAGCTGGAGCAGAAAAGGGTCATAAACACTGCTGTGGTTTGTCCTGGCTCAGGTCGGATTGACCTTTGGGGTTTTTGGGGTTTTTCCTGCCGGACTGATTCTGCTGGAGTCTGATCTGTGGGTAGGTGACACAACTAAAAACAGGAGGCCTCTGAACGCATGGCGGAGTGAAGCCGGGCCGTGGGAGTGAGTGAGCGTTCGGTGTCGCTGAGTTCAGAGCTAAAAGTGAAAACTGGATGGTGGTGAGTCAGCGAGGCGAGGACACGGGTCAGCTTATATAAAGCTGAGCGCACGGCGAGAGGCTGCAACAGAAAACATCACAGAGCAGAGCGGTGAATCCTCCCGGGGCGCACGGTGTGCATGAGCTGCACGGTGTGCACGGTGTGCACGGTGTGCAGGAAATAACAAAAGGAAAGCAAAGGAAAAAAACAAAAGTAAAGGAAAAGAAAGGAAATGAAAGGAAAGATCATGACTTAAAGGGATAATCCGGAGTAAAATGCACTTTAGATCAATTTACGGGATGTTGGGAGTACATACGTTGAGTTGACATCAAAATCATGTCATTCGGATGCGTTTTGAGAATTTCGATTTGACCGTTTTTAGCCAAAAGTCGTTAGCCTGGAAGTGAGAGGGGCATATCATGTCGCCGCTACAAAACGCTATTTTTATACCTCTTCTACAGCTCCAAACAACATAAGACTTACGTGGTAGTGAGTAGAGGGTCCCTAAAGCCAAACCGAAGTGTCCCGAGGTCTTCATGTGGTCGGATAGAGAGTCCAGAATGAATTTAATCAAGCCAGTACCTTTCCGGAAATGTGTCTGCTGCAGCTGCCGCTACAGACCGTGCTGAAGTTGGTTTGATATTGGGTATTTGACAGATATTCACAATAAGGAAATAAGGTGTCTTTTTTTTCAAACCAATATCAAACCAACTTCACCACGGTCTGTAGCGGCAGCTGCAGCAGACACATTTCCGGAAAGGTACTGGCTTGATTAAATTCATTCTGGACTCTCTATCCGACCACATGAAGACCTCGGGACACTTCGGTTTGGCTTTAGGGACCCTCTACTCACTACCACGTAAGTGTTATGTTGTTTGGAGCTGTAGAAGAGGTATAAAAATAGCGTTTTGTAGCGGTGACATGATATGCCCCTCTGACTTCCAGGCTAACGACTTTTGGCTAAAAACGGTCAAATCGAAATTCTCAAAACACATCCGAATGACATGATTTTGATGTCAACTCAACGTATGTACTCCCAACATCCCGTAAATTGATCTAAAGTGCATTTTACTCCGGATTATCACTTTAAAGGCGGGGTAGGGGTTCTTTTCTGGAGCATTTTTTTACATATTGCTTGAAATACTCTTCACACCCCCATTGGAACCAATTAATTAAAAGTTTTGACACAAATATGAAAAGTTTTAGTGGCCTCTAGGACGAACAATCTAGGAAAAACACTATCCAATCATACTGAACGGACCGTTCACAATGATTGGATACTGATGCCGTCTATCAAACTGCAATCTGCTCCTCCCTCCCCCTCCTGCCCCCTGTGCGCGTACCCTGCTCCGTGAACGAATTACGCGTCCAGAAGCTTGGCAGGAAGCTAAACTAGAGCCAGCTTGGCTAGCACCTAGCATTATTAAACGGTTCATTATGATGTTGAAAGGTATTTTCTTACCTGTGAATCCGCCATGAGAAAAAGTTAGCAAAAGTTAGCCAAACCAACCGATGCTTGCTGTCAGAACAGTGCTCGTGCACCTTCGTGCTCGTGAACAAGCATTGCGCGTTCATGTACTCTAGAGGCGCGGCTTCGAGGGGATATTCTGAAGAAAAGGGTTGGGATTTTCCTGTGAGCAGAGTTCCAGCCTCATTTTGGTGTTGATGAAGGTAGTCCGGCTAGTTGGCTGGGGTTTAAAAAATAAAGCGTTTTGCTTCTCAGAACAATATGCGTTCAACAGAGTAATACATTTGCATCACAAAATGGTTCTCCAGGAAAAAGTCAGACCTCACAATCTCTAAAGGTTAAAGGTCAGAAACCCAAGAGCTATTGAAATTAAATTAAATTAAAATAGATATAAAATTAAATAACTTGAAACATTTGAACACTTATTCAACATATTGTCAGGAGCAGAACTAACTGGGACTGCAGCCAGCAGGAATCTGATCCAGTCTTTGGAAACTCGCTGAGTGGAAAATAGTTTAACTTTCCAAAAAGAAATCTTCATCATCCTCTGTGCTCTGTCTTTGGCTTCGCTGCCATCTTTTCTGCTAACCTCGTCTTTCTTTCCACTTCCCCACACCTCTGCTCTGCTTCTGTGTAAACAGACACAGTCTGTCTTTCTCCTCTCGGCATACCTGCAGCGTCTGCTTTGTGTGACACGGATCCTCGCAGTTTCCAGCACGGCTCTTATAAACATGTCGCTGAGAGGGAAGTTAAATAATCTTTTAGTCTGGCGTTCTGCTCGTGTGTTTAACTGTGAATGAGTTCAGGCTCATCAAACCACATGTAGAAGAGCTCGAAACGTGTGCACGAGAAGGCTGATATTTATTATATTTACGTATACACAGGGTACGCACAGCTGTGCCCCGTCAGGAGGGATGAATACAACATTTCATACAGCTGCCTACCTACCAGCTCATGAACATAAGCACACATCCCAAATCCACCCGATGCGGAGAACCACTTCCCTCCTGAAGGGGTTAGCATACTTACTTTGGTTTTAGGGGAAAGAAAACCAACAAAAAGCTTCAATTAACAAAATAGAACTAATAAAAGTTGAATATTATCTCTTCCAGGCTGTCAAAAAACTTGAAAAAGAGGAAACTTGGACAAAGAAGTCCAAGAAATGGGAAAGTAAAGAAGAGCGATAGTTTCCTTGCATTCGGATATATGATGAGAAGTGACTGACTGTTGCAGAACATCTGAGAAACCGATCCTACATGCCTGCTCTGTGGAGCTGGACGGATATTTGAGATGCACTGTGGAGCTAGCGGAAGCTACGAGGAGCTAGCAGAAGCTAGCAGAAGCTAGGAGAAGCTAGGAGAAGCTACTTGCGGTCTTTGCTTTTGCTGTAAGAATGGCAGATGTAACATTTCCTTTTCTGACTTTGGTGGCATGAAATTGGACTCTGTGAGCCTTCAGAAGTTCAGCTGCAACACGAGTGGATTCAGTTTATCTGTCGACATCTCAGGGCGATGAGGCAGAAAAACAAACGTGTGTTTTTGGTAGTAGTTTACCGTTAACGTTACCCTGAACTGTGTTAGCTAGCGAGTTGTTAGCTCCAGCGCTAGCATCTCGCTAGCTTGTTTACGTTCCCACTTTAGCTCACTGCCAGCTGACATCCAAGCTTCACAACATATTCCTGGCATCTTTCAAATAACGCCAATGTTCAGTGATCGCTGATTTTCTTCCTGCTCCACTTGTTCTGGTAACGCGACAACGCTGTGACCTGAGTGCTGCGGGCGGAAACAAATATGGCGGCGCGAGGTAGACAGTTTTTTTTTTTTTACAGAGTTGGAACAGTCCCGTGATCTCAGTTGTTTGGTCAAAAAAAAACTTCTGGCTGTGTTAAGGCGGTATTTCTCAAATCAAAATCAAACCCGTTTAATATCATCAGAAGTCTTTGGTTTTGTTTTGTGTCATTCAGCGACTCATTCTGAGTTTCCGAATAACACGTGCGCTGTTGTCACTTCCAAACAGGAAGCAGGGGAGGCTGCGGTAACCATGGCGATGAGGCAGAAAAACGTTCGGTTCAGTTGGACCGAACAGAAGGAGGAGCAGCTAGCTGCTTCATGGAAACAGCATGAGCGTTTCTACAGGTACAGGTACGTTTCTACAATGTTTCATCTGAACGTAAAGATGCAGCTGTGGCTGAAAGCAGCTTATCGGCCGACTTCATCGTTGTTAAGAGCTTCAACCAGGTGCAACAAATACAACACAAGGGACACTAATCATTCAATATAAAACAAATTAAGATTAAAAGTGAAAATAAAAGAGTAAGAAGGATAAAAAGAAAGCGAGAGAGCCAAGATTTAAGATTATATATAATAAAATAATACGACAGGGCGTTCGCCCAGGGCGTAAATCAATCCAGGTCCGCCTCTGGTTGGTGTTCACCACAACGGAGCCGTTATTTGACTTTCTGTGGTACATTTTTCATGTTTTTTCTGTGACAGAAGGTTAGTTTCCACCATTTTTACACATGTATTTTTTTTATATATTTTTTTAAAATTTTTTTATAGATATATTTTTTTATTTATTTTATTATTATTATTATTATTATTATTATTATTATTATTTTAAATTATATAGCTATTTTATGTCTTTTAATTTATTCTTGTATTTTATTCTTTTTAGTTATTCTTTTTCTGTACAGCACTTTGGTCAACTGAGGTTGTTGTAAAGTGCTTTATAAATAAAATTGGATGTATATGAGCAGGATGTCTGTTGTAATAATTAACTGATTATTTGGTATCTATGTCGCTGTAGAAATGAACTTTTTTTTGCCTGAGACTGTGCCTCCTGTGTGCAGATTCTTGTTGTTTTACTGCCATTCAAGGACGAGTTTGATTCCTCACATGACCGGCCGGGCCGAGTCAGAGCAGCAGGACGGCCAGTACGACCGACTCTCAGCTGACTCCCTCTTTTCATCCAACATAAAGACAGGCGCGCACAGACAGTTTCATTCAGTGGACAATAAGCAGAGTGACTGTGGAGCGGCCATGTGACTCCCAGCTGATGTCAGCTTCATTAAGAAAGGGAAACGGGCAGCTGGCCGTCTCTGAGTGTCTCAGCTGCTCTTCCAACGTGGATCCTGGATGGAAAGGACATGAACTGTTTGGCAGCAGAATCAGCCTTTTCCCCTGGAAACAGTTCCAGAAAGTGAAATATAGTGAAATAACTCTGGGGTTACCTTTAATATTCTTTTTATTATTTTATGTAGATTGAATGCCAACCTACACTGTAAAAACCTTTAAATTAACGGTAAAATACTGGTGGAAAAGACGCAGTTTTGTGGCTGTTATTGATTTAAACAGTATATTAGTGTAACATATATATTTGTATGTAATACTAATATCAGAATCAGAACCAGAAAAAGTTTTATTGCCAAGTAATTTTTACATCACGAGAAATTTGGCCCGGTCTGTTTGGTGCCATAAAAACAAAAAATATAATAATAATGATAAAATAAAGTATTAAAATGTAAAAATATATGTACAAAGTATTTGTAAGCTGAGGGCAGCGGAGTGCGTTAATATAACTATTCAACTGTAAATCTTAAACTCTGAAACTTTAAGGTTTTGGGACAGTTTCACAAACACTGTAAAGAACTTTTTTAAGTAAATCTTATGAGTTGTTTTTTTCAGTGTAGAAAGAATTTCTTTTCCTGTGTGAAAGAAACAAACAAACATGCTTGTAAAGACACTGGCTGTGTTCCAAACCGCCTACTTCTTCTACTACTCCTACTAACTTTAACTTTTTTAAGTTCCCAGATGCATACTAGATTCTCTGAAATGTTGGGTATGCATCATGAGGTTACTACTCATACTCAAACTACCCAAGATGCAACGTAACGTGACGTCGCCGATCGTCATTTCCTGTCAAAACGGCAGTTTCAAGCTAGCTACAACGAGGGTAGGTTCACTTCCTGTTTTCAAAACAAAAGCACCAATTGTATGGTAATGGCTTTCCCTATGATAAAAGGCAACGGGTATTTTATTTTGTGAGAATAACAGGAAGTGCGTTAGCTCACTGCGGCTAGCTTTAGTAGCGCTGAATTCGTGGGAACAAAATTGTAAACAGTCGGTATTTTGTCAGGTTTTCAACACGTTGGGGATCTAAACGACTACTTTCTCACCTGAAAATGTTTCAAATGTTGCTAAAGTTTACAGAGTTTAGAGCTTAAGGGAAATCAGCTTCAGGCCGGCTGATTTCAGCTCGGGCAGGAGCGAAATGCATTGTGGGTAAACGCTCTGCATACTGTCTGATCGATGAGTATGCAGTATGTAGTATGCAGTATGCAGTATGTAGTATGTAGTATGTAGTATGTAGTATGCAGTATGTAGTATGCAGTATGCAGTATGTAGTATGCAGTGTGCAGTATGTAGTATGCAGTATGTAGTATGCAGTATGTAGTATGCAGTATGTAGTATGCAGTATGCAGTATGTAGTATGCAGTATGTAGTATGCAGTATGCTGTATGTAGTATGCAGTATGCAGTATGCAGTATGTAGTATGTAGTATATCAGAGGTGTTACCCGAGAAAGGGTGGAAAAAAACAACTCGTAAGATTTACTTAAAAAACCCTTTGTAAGTATTTGCACTCAAATGATTTAAGTAATATTTAATGCTGCAATATCAAGTAAATTTTACTTACCATGAAACATAATAGTTTGGAAGATGTTAAGTAACATTTACTTAATTACATCTAAGTTATAAGTTGTATTTATTTAAACAAATTAAGTAAACTTGTTTTTCACTGGCAGGAACATCATTTTACTCAAAATTTTAAGTAAATTTTATATATTTGTGGTATTTGCTGCTATGAAGTAACTTAGTAGATTTTAACGATACACTTTCAGAGTAAAGTTTATGTAGTATTTCTAGGTTTTGTCATGGGACTATGTTTTAGATCATATTTTGTTTTTAGATCATGTCTTAGTTTAGTTCTTAGTTTTCTCATGTTTAAGGTTCAGGTCTTGTGTTTAGTTTTTTCATGTCATGCCACCCTCTCCTGCCCTGCCATCAGCCTCACGTCCCTCACCTGTGTTTTCCCCTTCAGCTGCACTCAATCCCTAATCACCCTCCACAGTATTTAGTTTCCAGGTTCCCTTTCAGTTATCGTGAGATCCATGTACCAGTCAACACCCGCCACGCCACGCCACGCCACGCCACGCCACGCCACGCCACGCCACGCCACGCCACGCCACGCCACGCCACGCCACGCCACGCCACGCCACGCCACGCCAAAGATAAGTTTTCTTTCTCCATGCTATGCCAAGTGTTTTGTTTTGCTCAATAATTATTCCACAGTTTAGGTTTTTTCTGAATCCGGCTCAGCCGCGCTTTTTGTTTGAACTTTGTGTTTTTTGTTAATAAATCCAGTTTTCCTTTCAAAAAGGTCTGCATCCGTGTCCTTCCCTACACCACCTTTGACAGGTTTATGTACATACAACTATTAAACATTTAAATTAAATGAGGAAACCTAAGTAAAACTTACTCTTCCCCCATAATTTTTCATGGAGTGGTCAATTTTTAGATTTTGGGCCAGCCTACTCCTTCAATATGTGTTATTTCAAAACATAAATTAAAATGTTTATTTCATCGCATTTTGTTTAATCGCGGCAGTACGTTTCGCCCAAATTTACCAAAATGAATTCCCCTATTTAAATCTTTAAATGCCGTTTTCTCAAAATCAGTTTTTTGTATTTTTCCAGTATCAATATCTCAGCCTATGGAGCACCTACTAACACCAAACTTTCCAGTTATACACTTAGCAGTATTCTGAAGATATTTACTGAAGGATTTGTTGATAAATCATTCCTGGCCTGATTTATGTGACATTATAATAAAAAAATATGGTAAAAATCGATGTTTTTTAGGCTATGGACAGTATATTTTGATTTCCTAGGAAATGAAAGCAGATATCCTGAAATCCCTCTGTAATATTATTTTCATTTTGTGTGTAAACAAAATGAAAAAAGAATTTTGCACCTGGCTTTATCATATGTTCAGATCTATCTTCCGGAAATATATGCAAATGTGCGCATATTTAATGAGATAATGCCTCATTTTCATAATTAAACATACAAATTTATAAAACTTGTAATACATTTGTTTTTCATACTTGTATAAGTAATCAACTGAGGAAGTTTCATGGTGATATCTATTATTTTAAAATATTACCCTTATTCACCTGTAGTGTCTCGCCTTAAAAAGCTCTAGTTCTTACTAAATCTTAAAAATAATACAAGATAGAAATGATGACAGTTACTCTAATACAGTTTACTTAACCAAAAAGTCACTTTTTTCAGGGTGGAGGAAAGATGCTCACTTCTTCTTCCACATGGTGAAAGGTGTTTTATTTCCAGTACATTTCCATCCTCATGTTTGACTACATTTAGAATTCCATTCACTCATCTCCACCTCTCCTCCCCTCCTTTAATTTCTTCACTTTCATCCTCTGGATATTATTCTCCTGAATTTAAACTCAAACTCTCGTTTGAAACCTTGTTCTTTGTGTTATTTCTAAACTTGAAAGAAGGCAGAACTTCTGTTTGGAAACCCTGAATCCACACAGTCTTCGCTCTCGGCATCTTGGAAAATCAGTCGGATTACAGCGGGCTGTATTTTTAGCTGCGTGGTTAAAACTTCTTTTACAACAAAAACAACAGTGGAATTTTACTATGAGTCGGACTCACACTCCCACCTCGCTCTCACTTCTGGGTGCAGAGGCCAGAAATCTGTAAACCAGAAACACGAGCATTACCGCCTTTAAAACTGTCGCATGCACTCGTTTGCTGATGATTCGGTTTAAAGTCACACATCACAGCGACCGGCAGAATTACTCTGACACGATAAAGCAACAGATATAAGACCAACTGGTCCTGATGGAGCTGAAAAAAGTCCCAGTTTACTCACCTTTAAAAGGACTCTGAATAAATGGAAAGAATGAATAAAAATGTGGTGTCAATGCAAAACTAAAAGAGGACAAAGTAATGTTTGTTATTTTCTGATATTTTTCACGTATTTTGCTGCACTTAAAGATGTGGACCATTTTTCCCTGGTGGCTGCTGTGCTCTGGTTCTGCCTCAGATTCTGGGTTTATGTTCATGTTGGAACATGTTTCAGTGAATCTCTGCAGCTGTTACCATGGAAACATCTGCAGATATTCACTTTAAAGCTGCTCAGAACTGAACTAACTCTGCTTCTGCCTCAGATTCTGGGTTTATGTTCATGTTGGAACATGTTTCAGTGAATCTCTGCAGCTGTTACCATGGAAACATCTGCAGATATTCACTTTAAAGCTGCTCAGAACTGAACTAACTCTGGTTCTGCCTCAGATTCTGGGTTTATGTTCATGTTGGAACATGTTTCAGTGAATCAGCTGCAGCTGTTACCATGGAAACATCTGCAGATATTCACTTTAAAGCTGCTCAGAACTGAACTAACTCTGGTTCTGCCTCAGATTCTGGGTTTATGTTCATGTTGGAACATGTTTCAGTGAATCTCTGCAGCTGTTACCATGGAAACATCTGCAGATATTCACTTTAAAGCTGCTCAGAACTGAACTAACTCTGGTTCTGCCTCAGATTCTGGGTTTATGTTCATGTTGGAACATGTTTCAGTGAATCGGCTGCTTCCTGTTTTCATATAAAATGGTGTAACATAAATCCTTCCCAATCAAAGCCTCGGCTGCTTTCTCCTGTCAGTCACAAACTGTGTTTGTCCTGCCGTCATAAAACCAAATTCCCAGCAGATATAAAATACCCTTTTCTGTCTTTTTTTCTCACATCCTGCACTTTCCTCTTCTGTTGGTCTAACGGCGAAGGTTCCCGCCCTGCAGAACACTGACCTCCATTCAGGTGTGTGTTTGTGTGTGACGGGCAGCGGTTAACAGGGGGGGCATTGATGGTGACGGCGGGGTCAGCTCTATCTTTACCAACATTACTAAGCAGATTCTGTGAAGCCGCCTGACCGCACATCCTGTCGTTTGCTCGCAGGCCACTGACCTGCCTCTCAAACCCCACTCGCCTTAGTCAAACACAAACACACACACCAGCCGGCCACACGCCGAAGAAGCCTTAAAAATAGATGCTGCTGACACACCGGAGACTATTGAGCACCAACATAATTACTGACCAGGACGTTTTTTTACAGAGTGACAATGTTATTCCTATAAAAATGAGATCTTATGTTTCTGTTTTATATCGGACTATAATTACAGGCTCTCGTAAAAACGTGTGACCAAATATAAAGTCATTACCTGCTTACAGTAAAAGCCCAAATAGAGTCAGTGTATGCGGACTAAGCAGAATTAAGCAGAACAGGCTGATTGTGACAGTCGGGTCTCTGTTCTCTGAGCGTCGTCGGGGTTTTTCCGGAGCTCGACGCAGACGGTGAAAGGAGAATTCGCGCTCCGGTCAACACAAAGTTAGACGGAAACATTACCGATGAAGCTTTGGAGAGATTGTTCTGCATGTTTGTAGAAAGAAAGTAAATGTTTTATGGAGTTAAAGCAAATTTAAACCTTGAACAACCTGAACAACCTTCAGTAAGAAACACCTGGGGTGTATTGTGAAATATTATAGTCAGGGAGCCAAAGTCTCAAAGATGGTCTGCCATACTTTTTATTTGTGTTTCTTATGTTCACTTTGACCCTAAGAAGCAATAATCAGAGGGTCTGCTCTGCCGGAAACATGGCGAAAAAAAAATTGTGGCCATTTTAGTGTATGTACCCTTCATTTTTTTTTATTTAAAAAATTATAATTTTCCACAAATCCTCAGTGGGTTCGGTAAGCTGTCAATAAATGCATTCCAGATGCACAGAACACATGTGGAGACAACATCCAATGAAATTATAACTCTTAAAATACATTTCTACATGATTTTGGCTCAATTTAATGCAAAGAAATCAGGCGGTTTTTTTCACTTTTTTCCAATATTTTCTTCTTTACTTCATTGGCAATCAATTATTTGTTTCAGAGTTTGGGGACAGGTCAGGACTGCAGGCAGGCCAGTCCAGCACCCGGCCTTCTTCCTCAGAATGTTCTTTTCCATGGTCTACTTGAACAGTGCACGGACACGTTCCATAATCTTCAATTACTTATTTACATCGTATATATAGTGTATATATTTAGTCTGTATATATTATGTACATATTATTTATTCTGTATATATAAAAGTGCACCTTTGCACTTCTGGTTGGATGCTAACTGCATTTCATTGGCTTGTACCTGTACTTGCTCTTTGACAATAAAGTTAAATCTAATCTAATCAAATTTCCTATGAAAATGTACGTTAACATTATATAAAGACTGTATGACTGGTGAAAGAAAGTGAACCCATCATTAGTTATAGTCAATTAATGCTGATAAATTGCAAAAATATGAACCTAAAAGGCAAATAACTGCTGGCAGGATTAGGTCCAGAGAGGGCTTCTCTAAATAAAAGAAACAGGAACACTAACTGAGATCTAACGCGTATTTACCTGGATCTGCTGTGGTTTAACCACTGACCAACACAACCAATCCATGGGTACCGGTGACGTCACCGCCGCCATATTTGTGTCCAATTTGATTGACAGTTCTCCTGAAGGCTACAAAGAGCACGGATTCCTACCGGTAAGCTGTTTGCTGTTGAAGAAGTTCTGGAAAGACATTGTTGCTCTGACATCCAACTATATCCAACCAGATTTCCTTCTTTTCTTTGAAAATTTTTTGTTTGGTATCACAGATTTCAAGGCGAAAGATTCCTCTCCCACATACCTTATCAATCTAATATTGTTGGTTGCTAAATTTCATATTCATAAAAGTAAAATAATGCACAGGAAACCACTTTTTGACCTCTTCGTAATAGATGTAAAATTGTATCTTGACTCAAACTCGAATTCAATTAACAAAAAGGCTATAAAAACAATAAGTATTTGGAAAGACTATAACTTATTTTTGTAACTCGCATTTACTTGTGTCATTTTTTTCTTTTTTCTCTCTCTTCTATTCTAACAGTTTTCTATCGTTGTATTTTTTTTTAACTATGTTCTTCTTTCATTTTATGTCCTTTGTTTATTACTGTACACTATTTCTTTCATGACTACTGTTACTGTGATATTGTGAAGATAAATAAAGTTTGTTTAAAAAAGCTGTTTGCTGGACGGGTGAAGGAATCCCGGATATGGCTCCTGGAGCCAAATAAATTATGTCATCACAGCACCTGTAAGTAATTCAATAACAGTTTTCAAACGTGTGGTTTTTGTTGTAGTTTACCGTTAACTTTACCCTGACTGTGTTAGCTAGCGAGTTGTTAGCTCCAGCGCTAGCATCTCGCTAGCTTGTTTACGTTCCAACTTTAGCTTTAGCTTTACAAGATATTCCTGGCATCTTTCATCTTTTTCTGGCATCATTACTCAAGTAAAAGTAAGAGGTAGTCATCCAAATAATTACTTGAGTAAGAGTAAAAAAGTGTTTGGTGAAAAAACTACTCAAGTACTGAGTAACTGTTGAGTAACGTCTGATTTATTTGTTAACACAAGCATTCAATCAGACAGACAAAAATACTAAATAATCATCTTAACCATAACCAGCAAATTAGAGTTCATCCAACTGATAAAAATTAATTAAAATTAATTCATTCTCACGGAGGAGTACCAGTAAACCAAAACTCATCAACTGGGTTAAGGAAATATCCACAACTTTACCTATGGAGAAGATAACTTACATTATAAAAGGGAAAATATCACTATTTCAAAACATTTGGGGTCCTTTTATAGAATATATGGAGAGTGTAGATTTAAGTAATGTGGGTAACGAAGACGAAGAGGCGTAGTTGTTGGTAGTCCTTTCTGTGATCTATTTTCTTTTGATATTTGATTTTTTTTATTCTGTATGGATTGTACATCTGAATCTGTATTTTTGGGCTTATTCTTGACAAGATAGAGAAACGTTTATTGTTCTGGTTGTTGTTGTTTCTTTTCTTTTGTTTTTGTTTTTATACTTGTTTTGCTCTATATTATCTCATAAATATCTGACTTGCAAGGAAGGGCAATTTGAATGTTGGATAATAACTTTTGCCCCTGATGTCTCCTTGGATATGAGAGCACTCTTACGTCTTTTCTTGCGTGAAGTTTAGAAAATTGAGGTGACACACGCAAGCTCGCAATGGGGGGCTTGCAACCGCGCAAGGGCTTGCGTTGCGTCTTGCGTCTTGCTTTGCGTCTTGCGTCACCGACTATAAACCAGGCTTAAGCGAGAAGTTCCCAGATGCATACTAGATTCTCTGAAATGTTGGGTATGCATCATGAGGTTACTACTCATACTCAAACTACCCAAGATGTAACGTAACGTGACGTCGCCGATCGTCATTTCCTGTCAAAACGGCAGTTTCAAGCTAGCTACAACGAGGGTAGGTTCACTTCCTGTTTTCAAAACAAAAGCACCAATTGTATGGTAATGGCTTTCCCTATGATAAAAGGCAACGGGTATTTTATTTTGTGAAAAAAAACGGAAGTGCGTTAGCTCACTGCGGCTAGCTTTAGTAGCGCCGAATTCGTGGGAACAAAATTGTAAACAGCCGGTATTTTGTCAGGTTTTCAACACGTTGGGGATCTAAACGACTACTTTCTCTCCTGAAAATGTTTCAAATGTTGCTAAAGTTTACAGAGACTGATAGATGAGTATGTAGTATGGAAGTATGTAGTAGGCGGTATCGAACACAGTCAGGTGGTAGAGCCTTTGGCGGAAGTCTCTCTCTCTGTCAGAATAAAACATTAAAATGAGGCGGACGCGGGGGGATAAAAATAATGAGGCGTAGAATACCAAAGAGGTAAGAAGAAAAGTAAAGGCCCTGTCACACTGTTGCGTATGAGAGAAGCATATGAGTTGCGTATGAAAATTATCACTCATACGCTGGTATACGCTGACATACGCCAGGGGAACGTTAGGCATAGGTTGTATACGTTTCAAGCACGCTGGCATACGTTGGCATACGCTGAGGCAGAAATAAATTTTTGAACATGCTCAAAACTTTTGTGCGTATGGTTAATACGCTAAGCATACGCTAGGCATACGCTGAATACGCTAGAGGTACGATATAGGTACGTTACTGATAGGTCGAGAACGCTGGACATAAATTGCCATATGTTGGCATGAAGGTGTACTGTACAGCTAGCGTATTTATAGCCTCCGCCCGTCTGCCGCCTCCATCTCCGCAAGACGGGCGGAGATGGAGGCGGCAGGCAACCGACGATTCACGGGAGCGGTCAGGAGGAGGAGTTGGGGACCTTGATCGCTCAGAAGCATGTAACTCATCAGCCGCAGGTTTGGGTGAGAATGATTCTTGTGTTTTTTTGCCTTTTCCTCGGCCCAGGGCCCGGGCAAACGACGATTGCTTCTTGGGAGGCATGATCGAGATGAATGTCTCGAGAGATGTTGATAGCGCGTCGTCTACTGCAATAATGGAGCAATGTGGAAAGGCTGCTGATATAGGCGCGTTGAAACGTACGCTGGGCATGCGCAGTTCATATGCTACTCATACGCTAGTCATTCTTTATTTTCAAGGACTTTTCGTGCGTATGAAAATTATATTATTAATTTTCATACGCAACTCATACGCTTCTCTCATACGCAACAGTGTGACAGGGCCATAACCAGCTCATTGTAGCCTAATGTAGCGGAGTAAGAGGACAGTTTCTGCTGCACACATCTACTCAAGTAAAAGTAAAAAGTATAGAGATTTAAAACTACTCCTGGAAGTATAATGTTTTCAAAAACTTACTCGAGTAAATGTAACTCGTTACTACCCCCCTCTGTAACTAACTGCATGATGGAAACAGCACGAACGTCTCTACGATGTTTCAACTGAACTTAAAGATGCAGCTGTGGCTAAAAGCTGCTTATCGGCCAACTTCATCGTTTTTAAGAGTTTCCACCTGGTGCATGATGGGAAATAATATCAGAAAAATCCAGCTGTGGTCTTAAAAACAGTGACCCTGTAAGATATGGATTGTTTGTTAAATAACTTTAGTCAGTAACTTTAGAGGTTAGGGGAGCTCATCTGTTAACGTGTCCAGACTAAACATGGAGAAGCAGCATTTAGCTGTTATGCTGCAAACAAGTGGAACAAACTGCCAGTGGAGATTAAACTTTCACCAAATGGAGACATTTTTAAATCCAGGTTAAAGACATTTCTGTTCTCATGTGTTTATACATGAAATCTGCACGATATCTTTGAACTTATCTGGACTGTTGCTGGTTTTTAAATTCATTTAAATGATTTTATTTGTTTCTCTTTATATTCTTTTATGTATTTTAATGCTTCTTCCACTCCCTGCTGCAATGCTTTTATTTTATGTAAAGCACTTTGAACTGTTTGTACATGAAATGTGCTATATAAATAAATTTGATTTGATTTGATTTGAATGTTAAAGCGACTTTAAAAAGGTTTTTAATTGTTTTAACACCTGAGGGTTCATTTAGTTTCTTCTGTGTTAAAGGGACCTGAGTTTTGTCTGTCAGGGCTGTAAACGAATGAACCCTCAGAGGTGAAAATGCAGGATGCAAACACACCTTCAGGTACGTCAGGCAGCAGCAGCTGAAGCAGATTTTCTTTCTGCTGCCAAACCCAACTTCCTCACCTCTGCAGCCCCTCCTTTCTTCCCCTCAGACTCCCATTCTGTGTAAACAAGGTTCAAAGTTTGTGAACTCCTAAGTGCAGCTTTCCTGTCTTAGACACGTTCCCGACTGCACAAACACGTAATGTTTGCAGAGTCTGCAGGTTCCTCTCAGCACAAACTTTGAACTGTTGAACCAGGTTCAGCTCCGGCTCTGAGGTCCAGATCATTAAAACATGAAGTTTCACCATTAAATATTAAGCTGAATGTGTTGTGAGGATGCTCAGGAGAGGTCAGCGCATTCCCCAGAACTCCAACAAATTAACTGAATGTGTTCCGACCCCTCGGAGACATGATGTTTGAAATGGTAAAAAAATTTATAATGATTCTTTTGCAGATACTTTTTTTTTTTTAAATTCAAATATTTATTAGTGTTTTAGTTGGTACGAGACAGATACAGTATCACAGACCACATGTTTACATTCTGAAGATGAAAAGAAAAAGTCAGTTGGAACGGGGGCTGCCACATGAAAAACCAAGTGTATGCACGTCCAAAACAAACCAAAACAAAATTAAAAAAAAAAGCATACATCATTAAATACACCTCTCAGGTACCAGTAACAATATATTCAACACATATTTAACATTTTGTTCGGCTTATTTTCCAATCTAATAACTATTTATTGTGATATTTGACCAGAAATGATTCCAAACTGATACTATAGTTTTGTCCCTATTTTTAAGCTTGTTGAGCATGCATTCATAAGAAGCCATTTTTGTCATTTTATTAGCCCATTCCTTAATTTTTGGAGCAGTTTGTGTTTTAGCCATTTAGCTTTTCTATTCCTCCTTCTGTAGCTCATCAAACATAATCAAGTCAGCCTTTAACAAGAGGAAATATTACTAAAAAACACTAAGATACTAAATAATGAACAATATTTCAGTCCAGGAACTGAACATGTTTTAATCTTACTGCAGCACAGTCAATAAATACTTCAGCAAGAGGGAATATTGCAAAATAAAAAGTCAGAATCATTAAATTAAGAGTACCTGATATGGTAAGTAAGTTATTCCCTGATTGAGTAGCCTTTTAAACTAGCCTACCCACATTTTACCCATTTATAATAAGCTTGTTGAGCATGCATTCATAAGAAGCCATTTTTGTCATTTTATTAGCCCATTCCTTAATTTTTGGAGCAGTTTGTGTTTTCCAGTGGGTTTTTTGCAGTTATTTTATGAACTTGTGTGATTCTGAGTGGAATTTTACAATAAAGGAGAAGCCTTGAAGTAATAAAAGGTGCAGAAAATGTTCACTCCAGCTTAAACAAAGACACAATGAAGTAAGGAGAGCCCATTGAAAGAGGAATTCTTCAAAGCTATAACATTTTTTTTTACAAATAATGTTGATGACAAGTCTTTGAATTGTGTTTTAGAAGATTAGGGACGGATGGAGAAAATGAAAGCTTAATGATATAACTAGCGCTGGGCGAGTAAACTTGTTATTATCGCGTTAACGACTTAATTATTTTAACGCCGATAAATATTTTATCGCGCATTTGTTTTATTTTTTATTATTATTGTTTTTGTTTTTTTTTATTAGTTATATTTTTTTTAATTTGAGGGTTATTGTGCCTTTATTGGATAGGAAAGTTCAGAGAGACAGGAACCAGGGGGCAGAGAGAGGGGGAACCAGCTGCGGAACCGGAAAAGAAAGTAATCGGCGGATCCACCAAACATGGAGAAGGGTACGGAACTTTTATCTGCAGAGTCTGAGATGTAGCTCTTGGGTTTCTGACCTTGGGGTGACCTTTAACATGCTAACAACCCTTCCCAGGTCGATGGGCAGCAAACAAATTCTCAGATTTTCTTCGTGTGAAACTGTTCAAAAGAAATAAACTTAAAGTGTCCTGGAAAAAGAGGGTTCACAAACTCTAATGGAGAAATCTCCTCATCTGGTGAGCTGTGCTTTTTGTTGTTTCTGAGGCTGGAAAAGGACGATGCCTGTTCAGCTGGGTCAGGACCAGGTGACGAATGGTTTGACCAATCAGGACGGAGATTCTTACTGAGCGCCCTCCAACCTGAAATCCTTCAACGCAGGATGATTATTTGGACTGATGTTGTGTTTATTTACGCTCGTTTTGCCCTCTGAGGAGCCTCGGGCCCCCTCAGGAAAATCTTACCTCATGTCTTTAATGTGCTCTGAATCCTTCGGTTGCACAAGTGTTTCCTTATTTTTGCCAATTATCTCATTTATTTTTTATTTTACGTTTCTGCTCTGTTTTCTCCCCAAACACTTTGTGGTCTCATGGAGGTCAGTGGTGGAGCAGCAAGCACCAAATTGAGGGGAAACACATTTTATTCTTACTCATAACTAAATTTAGAAGTGGTATTTCTGAGCAAATGAACCTCTCCTGTGTTGGTGTTTGTTAAATGTACCAGCAGCTCTGTGTTTGGACTCAGCGGGGGAAAGAAGGCCGACAGGCGCTGATGCATTTCATAATTATGTGTCAGTGACGCACAAACAAACACTGACAGGATGGGTGAGACACCAAATCTGCTGTTTTCACTTCAGAACACGTTGTAATTAGCATCTCTCTCCGAAACTCTGAGCGGACCTGAACTCGTTGAAAAGTTACAGGATCCCGCTTTGAAAGCAGCGACAACGATGTGATTCTTTCCCAGGAGAATACGTCATTCCTGATCAGGCTGCACGCTCTATTGTACTTCTTCTGTGTTTTCTCAAAGCTGTGGGTCGAGTTAAGTGTCAAAAATTCTTTAACACGATAGTAAAACATGAGCTCAGAGAGTTTAATCTATACGTTCAGACCTTAAAGGTGACATTTTGTGTAAAACTCCTTCTTACTGTTCCTGGGAGCATATATCAGGGCGTCTGAGGTGTAAAACTCCTTCTTCCTGTTCCTGGGAGCATATATCAGGGCGTCTGAGGTGTAAAACTCCTTCTTCCTGTTCCTGGGAGCATATATCAGGGCGTCTGAGGTGTAAAACTCCTTCCTGTTCCTGGGATCATATATCAGGGCGTCTGAGGTGTAAAACTCCTTCTTCCTGTTCCTGGGAGCATATATCAGGGCGTCTGAGGTGTAAAACTCCTTCTTCCTGTTCCTGGGAGCATATATCAGGGCGTCTGAGGTGTAAAACTCCTTCTTCCTGTTCCTGGGAGCATATATCAGGGCGTCTGAGGAGTAAAACTCCTTCTTCCTGTTCCTGGGAGCATATATCAGGACGTCTGAGGTGTAAAACCCCTTCTTCCTGTTCTTGGGAGCGTATATCAGGGCGTCTGAAGTGTAAAACTCCTTCTTCCTGTTCCTGGGAGCATATATCAGGGCGTCTGAGGTGTAAAACTCCTTCTTCCTGTTCCTGGGAGCGTATATCAGGGCGTCTGAGGTGTAAAACTCCTTCTTCCTGTTCCTGGGAGCATATATCAGGGCGTCTGAGGTGTAAAACTCCTTCTTCCTGTTCCTGGGAGCATATATCAGGGCGTCTGAGGTGTAAAACTCCTTCTTCTTGCTCCTGGGAGCATATATCGGGGCGTCTGAGGTGTAAAACTCCTTCTTCCTGTTCCTGGGAGCATATATCGGGGCGTCTGAAGTGTAAAACTCCTTCTTCCTGTTCCTGGGAGCATATATCGGGGCGTCTGAGGTGTAAAACTCCTTCTTCCTGTTCCTGGGAGCATATATCAGGGCGTCTGAGGGGTAAAACTCCTTCTTCCTGTTCCTGGGAGCATATATCAGGGCGTCTGAGGTGTAAAACTCCTTCTTCCTGTTCCTGGGAGCATATATCAGGGCGTCTGAGGTGTAAAACTCCTTCTTCCTGTTCCTGGGAGCATATATCAGGGCGTCTGAGGTGTAAAACTCCTTCTTCCTGTTCCTGGGAGCGTATATCAGGGCGTCTGAGGTGTAAAACTCCTTCTTCCTGTTCCTGGGAGCGTATATCAGGGCGTCTGAAGTGTAAAACTCCTTCTTCCTGTTCCTGGGAGCATATATCAGGGCGTCTGAGGTGTAAAACTCCTTCTTCTTGCTCCTGGGAGCATATATCAGGGCGTCTGAGGTGTAAAACTCCTTCTTCCTGTTCCTGGGAGCATATATCAGGGCGTCTGAGGTGTAAAACTCCTTCTTCCTGTTCCTGGGAGCATATATCAGGGCGTCTGAGGTGTAAAACTCCTTCTTCCTGTTCCTGGGAGCATATATCAGGGCGTCTGAGGTGTAAAACTCCTTCTTCCTGTTCCTGGGAGCATATATCAGGGCGTCTGAGTGTAAAACTCCTTCTTCCTGTTCCTGGGAGCATATATCGGGGCGTCTGAGGTGTAAAACTCCTTCTTCCTGTTCCTGGGAGCATATATCAGGGCGTCTGAGGTGTAAAACTCCTTCTTCCTGTTCCTGGGAGCATATATCAGGGCGTCTGAGTGTAAAACTCCTTCTTCCTGTTCCTGGGAGCATATATCGGGGCGTCTGAGTGTAAAACTCCTTCTTCCTGTTCCTGGGAGCATATATCGGGGCGTCTGAGGTGTAAAACTCCTTCTTCCTGTTCCTGGGAGCATATATCAGGGCGTC
This sequence comes from Odontesthes bonariensis, assembly GCF_027942865.1. Classification (NCBI taxonomy): domain Eukaryota; kingdom Metazoa; phylum Chordata; class Actinopteri; order Atheriniformes; family Atherinopsidae; genus Odontesthes; species Odontesthes bonariensis. The sequence continues at coordinate 36,628,070 of NC_134520.1, read as the reverse complement.
TGAGGTGTAAAACTCCTTCTTCCTGTTCCTGGGAGCATATATCAGGGCGTCTGAGGTGTAAAACTCCTTCTTCCTGTTCCTGGGAGCATATATCAGGGCGTCTGAGGTGTAAAACTCCTCCTTCCTGTTCCTGGGAGCATATATCAGGGCGTCTGAAGTGTAAAACTCCTTCTTCCTGTTCCTGGGAGCATATATCAGGGCGTCTGAGGTCACCAGCAGGTGTAAAACTCCCCAAAAACACAACCCTGGTATGTATTTACTTCCCCTTTGTTTGAAAGTTCCTCATTTAACGAGCTAAAGTACGTTGACTCCGCCTCCTCTGCTAAGCCCCGCCCACTCACATCCACCCTGCTGGACGGATGAAGCCAGCTTCTGGTGGAAATGTTCAGACCCGATCCAACTGCACGAATATATCTGTTGGGTTTTTCTCAGCATTTGAACTTTATCTTCAACAATACGACTTTATTCTTGAAATGGAAAATAAAAGATAAATCTTAATTTTTCTCACTTCCTCAGTTCCTCCGGGTCCTTTCATGCCATCCAATGAGACCTCCTGATCAAACATTGATTGTTTGAGCTGCGTTTCCTCCGTTTTATCAAAGCTTCTCATTCGACGCCACCTGCTAACTCAACTGAAGCCTTTAGCGCGCAGCATGATGTCTGCGTTCATGCTGAAGTCTGCACTTCTTAATCGGTGTCTGGTGACACATCTCTGCCTCCTGCTTCGCCTCCACAGGACCTCCGCCTGAAGGCTGATCGCCCACTGCAAGGCCTTCGCAAAAAATAGGCCACACTCAGCGCTCAAGATAGTCGCGGTGATGAGTGATGTCGGCCCGGCTGTCGAGCCTTGAAGCGGATCAGTGGAAGGAGGGGGTGGACTGACATGAGTCAGAGCTGAGTCAGCAGTTTGGCTGCAAACGTGAAGGACATCACTCAAACCGGCACACCAACACATCTGATGTGTTTTACAGGGTTTGGTGTTTATGAGGCAGGACGGTTTGCAGGTTTATCTGCTGGAAATCTTCGTGTTCTCCAGAGGATAGCTGTGTTCGAAACCGCATACTTCTCCTACTACTCCTACTACTCATACTCGACTTTTTTCCTGGATGCATACTAGATTCTCCTAAATGTTGGGTATGCATCATGAGGTTACTACTCATACTCAAACTACCCAAGATACAACGTAACGTGACGTCGCCGATCGTCATTTCCTGTCAAAGCGTCAGTTTCAAGCTAGCTACAACGAGGGTAGGTTCACTTCCTGTTTTCAAAACAAAAGCACCAATTGTATGGAAAGCCATTACCATTCTAGATGTATTGTCTTCAAACAAGTCCCTATATCTGGCTGAAATGGTACTTGTTAGGCAATTGTGTCTTATATCAACACTGGAAAAAAATGCCCCTCCGAAAATAAGTAAAAAAACAACAAATAAAAGACGTTTTTGCTTGAAATAAGCAACAAAATAAATCTGCCAATGGAACTAGTGAAAATCGGCTTGTCAAGATTTCTTGAAATAAAATGTGATATTTAGGACTTTTGAGATAAAAGTGATCTTGAAATTAGCTTAAAAACCTCTTCAAATGTCAAAAAAAGCTTGTTTCATGTGATATGTGACTCAAAACAATTTGTTTTCAAGACTTTTTCATTTAACAAGATATTCCAGATGTGTTGTATTAAAACAAGTCCCTATATCTGGCTGAAATGGTGCTTGTTAGGCAGTTGTGTCTTATATTAAGTGTAATGAGATATTTGGACTAGAAATGAGACGAATATACTTGGTAAGACTTTGATTTTTTCCAGTGTGTCTGATTAAAAACACAACAACGAGGCGTTTTCTTTCCCTGGAACTGCACATATCTGCATTATTAGCATCTGATTTATGTAAAAATCCCTCTTCAAAATGTATAAGGACATGATAATAAAAATCATCTGGTTTTAAAATGGAATCCAACCTCAGAGTAACAACAACACGTATAATTTAAGTGAAGCCTTAAGCTGTGTTCCAAACCGCATACTACTCCTACTAACTTTCTGAGTTAGTATGCGAGTTTGAGTAAGCGAGAAGTTCCCGGATGCATACTAGATTCTCCTAAATGTTGGGTATGCATCATGAGGTTACTACTCATACTCAAACTACCCAAGATGCAACGTAACGTGACGTCGCCGATCGTCATTTCCTGTCAAAACGGCAGTTTCAAGCTAGCTACAACGAGGGTAGGTTCACTTCCTGTTTTCAAAACAAAAGCACCAATTGTATGGTAATGGCTTTCCCTATGATAAAAGGCAACGGGTATTTTATTTTGTGAAAATAACCGGAAGTGCGTTAGCTCACTGCGGCTAGCTTTAGTAGCGCCGAATTCGTGGGAACAAAATTGTAAACAGCCGGTATTTTGTCAGGTTTTCAACACGTTGGGGATCTAAACGACTACTTTCTCACCTGAAAATGTTTCAAATGTTGCTAAAGTTTACAGAGTTTAGAGCTTAAGGGAAATCAGCTTCAGGCCGGCTGTTAATGTTGTAGAGGAAGAAGAAGAGGCCAGAGTCATACCTGCTGTTTGATTGGACTGTTTTTATCTTTTATCTGAACATTTTTTCTTCCCTTCTCCTTCCAGCTGCCCAACAGTAACATCTTCAGCGTCCCGGCCGTCATCGCAGGGATCAGACCCAACTACCTGTACAGGTGAGGAGGGAACACTTAAAGTTAAAGATTTCTTTTAGAACCTGGACCGCTCTTCACCAAAGTGGCCTTTTCATGTATTTAAACCCTGACCCAGCTTCACCGACAGATCCAAGCAAAGCAAACGGGTCAGAACCAGAGAGCTGATTAATTATTACTAACATCTCTGAGCTCTCTCCAGCAGTAAAATCTGATCTGATGTTTGTTCCTGTCTTCCTCGTACTTCTCCTTCCTCTCTGAGCGTCGGATCTTGGACTTTTTTCCTTGTGAAAAGGTTTTTTTCTCCCGTTTTTTACTTAATTTATTGTGGAAAAAGTGTGCATCTTAGCTGGTGAAACGTACAGGGAGGCAGAAATTAGAGGCAGAGGCAGGTAGTTTAGTTCCAAACAGCCGGTGGAATTATTCCTCCAGCTCTGCGGAGGACCAGGGCCTCATTAAGGAATTCAGCAGAACCAAAAATAGAGTCAACATTTATTGAGCGTTAAGAGAAACCCGACTATGAGGGGAAAAGACGGGGGGGTGGAGGTGGGCTCTTGTTGTTTTTGGGAGCTGTGAATGGAGCTGTTGTGGCGCAGCTCTGGGCGGTGTGCACGTTAGGAGCTGGCATGTGAGGAGGAACACCTGTGACGCTTTCCTTTTAGAGCCACGGAGCTTCAGATGGAGCCCAGGAGACACGAGGCAGACCTGCCCAGAATGTGCAGTCGGAGTGTAAAAGCCTACATGGTGACATGTTGAACCTGATTCAAAACCATTCGCTTCCAGTCTGAGCTGAATATTAGCTCCAGTTGTCACGCCATGGACTCATGTTTTTAGTTTTAGGTTACGTTTTTGTGTTTCTTAGTCCATGTTTAGTTTTTAGTTTTGCCATGCCTGTTTCCCTGCACTCTGTTTAAGTTTTATGTTTTAGTTATCATGTTTTAGGTCACGTTTTGATTTTCAGTTCATTTTAGTTGCTTGTTAATTAGTTAATTCCCCTCACCTGTCTGTCATTGCCTCCAATCACTCCCAGCCCTCTATTTAGTCTCCTGTCTCCCCTGTCTTGTCGCCGGATCTTTGCTTTACACTGCCCTGTTTACCCCATGTTCCTCGTTTTCCAAAGTTAAGTATTTATTTATTTATTCCATGCCATGTACTTTTGTTAGTTTAAGCTACGTTTTTGATTCCGGCTCAGCCACGATGTTGATACTTTGTTTTTTTTGTTAATAACCCAAACTTTCTTTTGAAAAGTCAGCATCCGTGTCCTTCCCCTAAACCCCACCTTGACACCAGTTGCTGGTTCCAAACTCAACAGAAAGCCTCAGATCAGCTGAAACACTCAGGCTGTGTTCGAAACTGCATACTGCATACTGCATACTACATACTGCATACTACATACTGCATACTGCATACTACATACTGCATACTGCATACTACATACTACATACTGCATACTGCATACTACATACTACATACTGCATACTGCATACTACATACTGCATACTACATACTGCATACTACATACTGCATACTGCATACTACATACTGCATACTGCATACTACATACTGCATACTGCATACTACATACTGCATACTACATACTACATACTGCATACTACATACTGCATACTACATACTGCATACTGCATACTACATACTGCATACTACATACTACATACTGCATACTACATACTGCATACTACATACTGCATACTGCATACTACATACTGCATACTACATACTTCATACTGCATACTACATACTGCATACTGCATACTACATACTGCATACTGCATACTACATACTGCATACTGCATACTACATACTACATACTGCATACTGCATACTACATACTGCATACTACATACTACATACTGCATACTACATACTGCATACTGCATACTACATACTGCATACTGCATACTACATACTACATACTGCATACTACATACTGCATACTACATACTACATACTGCATACTACATACTGCATACTACATACTGCATACTGCATACTACATACTGCATACTACATACTTCATACTGCATACTACATACTGCATACTGCATACTGCATACTACATACTGCATACTACATACTGCATACTACATACTGCATACTACATACTGCACACTGCATACTACATACTGCATACTGCATACTACATACTGCATACTACATACTGCACACTACATACTGCATACTACATACTGCATACTGCATACTACATACTGCATACTACATACTACATACTGCATACTACATACTGCATACTGCATACTACATACTGTATACTGCATACTACATACTGCATACTACATACTGCATACTACATACTACATACTACATACTGCAATACTACATACTACATACTCATCGATCAGACAGTATGCAGAGCGTTTACCCACAATGCATTTGGCTCCTGCCCGAGCCGAAATCAGCCGGCCTGAAGCATATTTATATTTATATCCGTATATTTGTCTCATTTCTAGTCCAAATATCTCATTACACTTAATATCAGACAGAACTGCCTAACAAGCACCATTTCAGCCAGATATAGGGACTTGTTTGAAGACAATACATCTGGAATATCTTGTTAAATGAAAAAGTCTTGAAAACAAATTGTTTTGAGTCATATTTCATATGAAACAAGCTTTTTTTGACATTTAAAGAGGTTTTTAAGCTTATTTCAAGCAAAAACGTCTTTTATTTGTTGTTTTTCTTACTTATTTATGGAGGGGCATTTTTTCCAGTGCACGTGCACAGCGTGGCAGTTTTTATTGTATGAACTCATCTGTGGGCGCTGAACATGCAGATAAATCTTTGTTTCCTCTGCTGGGTTCGCAGCTCTGCAGTGTAACCACAACACCCCCCCTTCCTCCTCCTCCTTTCTGCCTCTCGCTGCCCAGTAACCCTCCCTGGCATGCCGGCTGATTAGTTCTTGCCATGACTTATTAGCAGGATGGTAAATATTCTCTGGGCTGTGCCCTAAGTTGGCACGTCAGCTGGCTGCAAACTCATTGTGGCTTTATTATTCTGTGCGTCTGCCTCTAATTTATTCCCCTGCTGCCGCCACGGCGCTCGGGGCCGGCCTGCTGTACCTGGAGAGCTCGCTCGGACCCCCCCGCAACGCAGCCTCTCCTGAGATGGTCGGGCTGGGAACAATTGAGCGAGGGATGGAGTGAGAAAACAGTGGTGACCGGGGAGAGGTGGAGGCAGAGCGGGAGCTCATTACGATGATGCTGATTTGGCCGTGGGCGCCGACCCTGAGAGAAGCCGGCCGGGTTGGTGCCGCAGAACGAACACGTTTTAACTCCATTAGTGGCCGCACAGCTGTCAATCAACAGGTCAGCCCACATCCACGCGTTGTGGGATAATCGGACCCGCTAACAGACAGCTGAAATAATTAGCACTGTTAGCTGCTGTCAGTTGGAATGTGTCGCCTGGCAATTATCTTTCATTTAAATACAAAGTGATGCAAATCAGCACATCTCTGAATTATTTACTCACCTTGGCAGCGCGTTGCATTTACAGGATTGTGAATTTATTGAATTTTTCTGCACACTTTTACCCTAAAAAGGTCTTCATTTCCATAGAAGCACACGTCCATCACCTATCGGATCATTTCCTCTTATTCCTGACAGGAGGGCGGCAGGTTGTCAGACTCTGCGGTGAAACTCAGGAGGTCCCAGATATTCCTGAAGAAGAGCTCTCCATTCTCCTCTCGTGGATGTCCCCCACAGCTGTTGTTTTTTCCTCCTCCTGGCCAGAGGTGGGTAGTAACGAGTTCTTTGGTCTTTCACCATGATGATGATCCATGATGACTCCACATTATTACCTTTGCTCTCCCCATTAACTTTTATGTAATTTTGTCTCTTTGTTGCTATTCTTTAGTTTTTGTTCCCACTTTGGTGTAATTTTGTCTTTCTTTGTTGCTTTTTCGTTATTTTTTGTTCCCACTTTGGTGTAATTTTGTCTTTCTTTGTTGCTTTTTCGTTATTTTTTGTTCCCACTTTGGTGTAATTTTGTCTTTCTTTGTTGCTTTTTCGTTATTTTTTGTTCCCACTTTGGTGTAATTTTGTCTTTCTTTGTTGCTTTTTCGTTATTTTTTGTTCCCACTTTGGTGTAATTTTGTCTCTTTGTTTTTGCCACAGCAAAAAACGGCCCTGCTCGGAGTCTCTAGAAGCACGTCGGAGGCAGTGGAAGAAGTCATCGGACCCAGGGTTTTTTTTGTGGTGAGGGGGGGGTAAATCATGCTTTGACTTGTTGGAGAAAAGTCGATTTGGGTGTAGTTTTGCTCTCCAGAGCTAGACTTTTCTGCCTGTAATTGTTCCACCAAAAATGACGTTTCATTGATCTTCTTCGTTCAGCTTGAAGCACGAGACGACCCTTTATTTTTATTTTTATTTGACCTGCCTGAACTGTGCAAAAAGGATCCATAAAAGTTACAAAGGAAAACGTATAATGACTTTCTTTGGGATATTTGGAAATGAATCTCAGGATCACTGGCTGGGGGCAGTGCAGCTGCCCCATTTGCTTCCTTTACATCCATTTCTTGTTTTTTGATCTCAGCGTTCACACGGTTCATGTAGTGCAGCCTCGTTCCAGACTCTCTGAGTCTCCTCTTTCAGATGGACGTCGGTAATGATGTCCTCCTGTTGGACGGCCTTTCTTTCCCATGTGAAAGGATCTGGGAATCATCCATCTCTTATCTCTGGTTGTCCAGGTTTATGTCGTGTTTCTGAGCTTCCACATGCTTTCTTTTATTGTTGGCACGAAGCAAACTGCAGCTCTGGCAGCAGTTAATGTTCCTGCTGTCCGTCTGATGGATTAGGATTGTTTTTGCAGCCTGCGTTAACAACAGCAGCTTCCAGATGCAAATCATTTTCAGTCTGTAATGCAAGTTTTCTTGGTGTTGACATGTGTATCAGGTGTATGACCCTGATTCCAGTGAAGTTGGGAAGCTGCAGAAACTGTGAACAGATCTCACAAAACGACATTTAAAGATCAGTTTTAGCTGAATCTGATGGCAGCAACGCATCCCCAAAGAGTTGGGACAGGAGCGGAAAAAGGAAGAGAGAGTAAGCGGTGTGAAAAAGAAACAGCTGGTTAATTATGGAGCTGTAAACCTGCACATCTGGAAAGGCTCCATCACAGCTGAAAGGTATAAACAGCTGTTAGAGCAACATCTGCATCTTCTTCAGGGAAGGCCTTGCTTATTTCAGTAAGTTAAACCACATCCTGCATCTGTTCCAGCAGCACGGCTTCTCCACCTGAAAACATCTGGCCCGACCTGCTTCAGTCCAGATGTTTCACCACCTGAAAACATCTGGCCCGACCTGCTGCAGTCCAGATGTTTCCCCACCTGAAAACATCTGGCCCGACCTGCTTCAGTCCAGATGTTTCACCACCTGAAAACATCTGGCCCGACCTGCTGCAGTCCAGATGTTTCACCACCTGAAAACATCTGGCCCGTCCTGGTTCAGTCCAGATGTTTCACCACCTGAAAACATCTGGCCCGACCTGCTGCAGTCCAGATGTTTCACCACCTGAAAAACAGCTGGACTGACCTGCTGCAGTCCAGATGTTTCTTCACCTGAAAACATCTGGACCGACCTGCTTCAGTCCAGATGTTTCACCGCTTGAAAACATCTGGACCGACCTGCTGCAGTCCAGATGTTTCTCCACCTGAAAACATCTGGAACACAACAAAGGAATCCTCTACCAGAGACATGTTGCTGCCATCAGATTAAAGATGAGCTGATATTTATTTTTAATGTGTTTTTATTTGCATTTTACATAATTCTAAATTAGAAATGATTAAAATTCTAAAACTAAAAGTAGTGATCATGGTCTTAATGGTTAAAAAAAATAGCAGAAAGTGTCTCAGAGAGCCAGTTCCACCACAGAGATGAAATTTCTCATTATTGGACACATAAAAACCTCCAGCTTTAAGAGCAGATTTAGGAGCTCGTATTCCCACCGGATACGAATTTACATTCTCATTAGAGGGAGCTCACTACAAAGCGGGGATCTTTCTCTCCGTCTTTTTGAAAGTGCTCATTAGAAAGTTTTTGAAGGTCCCCAACAAACCTCAGAGCCTTTATTACCAGCCCAGTTAGCCCATTTAAACCAGCACAGCCCTTCTTCTCTCCACTGGTCGAGGCTTCAGTCGCACTTCGGTGTCCTACGAGCTGAGTCAGGAGAAATGTTAGAATCCAAGTAGCTCTCAGATTTATCCTCAGGACAGACTGCTCTGTGGCGTTTTCCTTCCCGTTGTCCATGGGAACACATCACACCCCACTCAGAGACATTTATTGTGTTTATCTTGATTCACGCTCCAACAGGAGATGCTTGCGCAGCCTAAAGGGAGTTCTGGAAGCAGCCGATGACCCTATGATCATTTCAAAGCTTCTCTGCTCTAAATGAGCTTTTATGACTGAACTGAAACTTTAGCAACACAAAGAAGAAGAAAGATGTTTAAAGGAGATTCCGTTTGATGAGAATTACTCGAACTGGAAGAGCTATTACAATCGGTTAAAGTTTTGTAAACATAAAGTTAAACTAGAAAGCTGCGAGCAGCTGTATGCGGGACCGAGATGTGCGCACGTTGGGGTATGCGCTGGATGCCGTAGTCGCGCAGCTCTGCCCACACGCATGATACCCTCTGCGTACGTACGAGCACATAATAACCCCAATGCGGAGGGGTTTTTGAACATTTCTAGGGGGCGCCACTGAGCCATTTTGCTCCACCCACACACGATACCCTTTACATACGTACGAGGTCGTCAGGGTGGACGTGTGTGCCAAGTTTCATGACCTTGCGATGATGATAAGGCTTTCAAATCACAAACGCCATCACACGATTTTCACCGCCTGCCCACGCCCACACCGTTCAGAGTTTGGAAAAGTTTCTCCATGATTTTTTTCCCCCATGTCTTAAGAGTAACCTGGCCAAGATTGAAGCTTTTAGCCTTAAATCTAAATGTTGCTGATATGGGATGTCATACAGATTCATGTCCAAAGAGGCAAACTGTCCCTTTAAGATCCGTTGATGTGGAGGGGTGCATGCTCCACCCCCTGCCGCCTCCTAAAGTCCACGATCATCTCCTTAGTTTTGCTGATGTTGAGAGAGAGGTGGTTCTCCTGACACCATGTTGTTAGGGTGTCCACCTCCTCTCTGTAGGCTGACTCATCACCGTTAGTGATGAGGCCCACGATGGTTGTGTCATCAGCAAACTTCACCATGAGGTTGGAACTGTGCGTTGACGCACAGTCATGTGTGAACGAGGAGAACAGGAGGGGGCCGAGCACACAACCCTGGGGAGTGCCAGTGTTTGTGAGGTGTTTAGTCCCAGGTCTGCAAGCTTGGAGACAAATCTGGAGGGGATGATGGTGCTGAACGCTGAACTGTAATCAATAAACAGCATCCTCACATACGAATCCCTCTTTTCCAGGAGTCACGGGTAGGGATGGGAATTGATAAGATTTTTACAATTCCAATTCCATTTTCGATTCTGCTTAACGATTCGGTTCTTTGTCGGTTCCCTTATCGATTCTCATTTGGAGAAAAAGGACAACAAACCGGTCGGTTAGCATCAACTTTGTTTAGTTTAGAAGTAACACGAGTCATGACCTCACAAACCCAACAACGGTGAGGTCCACATTGGTCTATCCTGGCCTGGGTAATTTAACTCTTCCTGCTCTGGTGAAAGGAGAAGCTGGAGGTAGAGGTGAACTGGGGGTAGTACCACCAGCCTCTGGCTCTGAGCCAGTCAGGCTCTGTCTCTCATGATTTCATCTAAATGTAATGCCTGAGAAGGCATTCATTTAACCTTAACCGTTACTAACAGCAGCTTTTACAATCAGGCAAATGGTGCTAACATGATAGGCAGTGTTAGTTAGTTAGTTACCTGCAGTGTTAGCCGAGGACATGCTAACGTTGCTAACGTTGCTAACGTTGCTGGGTTCAGATTCACCAACGTTAATCATTCATTCATAGTTATTGCATGTTGGTAGTATTTCCTCCCTTTGGTGAAATATTCACTTTGCAAGTTGCCCTGTTGTCGTCTTTTTTAGGGATGTGTAACCAAACTTTCGAGCGTTTGTACCGCTTGGGCGCCATGTTTACTGCTGACTGCTGGCTGCGCTGGACTCGCCACGCAACGCTGCGTGGTGACGTCATTCGCACCCACTGGAATCGATAAGGGAATCGTTTGCAAAGTCGCCAAACGATTCCAAGGAATTGAAACACTGGGAACCGGTTCTCGATTCCCATCCCTACTCACGGGAGAAACGACATAATGAAAGTTTGACAACTTTTTAAGGATTAGGCAGATTTAAAGCTCTTTTGTGAGCAGTTTCCTGACGTTTGTTCACTGCGGTATTGTCAGCTCTATCTTCTTCAGAGCTTGCAGAATTTTAAAAAGTGTTTTTCACCACAACAGACTTTCTTCAGAAGCTCAACTTAAATGGAATGAAGTTCTTTAACTTGTCCGTGTGTGTGCTGGTGAACCTGAAAGGTGAAATCGATAGTGTGAGAGCCTGAGTGATTCCTCCATAAATGATTCCTGCCTGCTGCATTAATTCAGACTCTGCACAGCCTTGAGAACGGTCCTCTCCACCAGCCCTCACTTATTAGAAGACCATTTCTTCCCCATCATTATTCAGCTCTGTATAAAACTTCATTCCGTTGCAAAGGTTTGAAAATGGAGGCCGTGGCCTCTCCGTGGTCTCATAACACTCAATTCTTGAAACAGAGGGTGGAAAAAGCCCTCGGGAGCTGATTCTTAAAAGTGTGGATTTGTATTTGATCTCCTCTCTCCCTCCTTTCAATACAGAACTTTGAATTACAAATTCCATTCAATTTATTTCACGTCTGTGCTCCATTTCACTTTCTTTTATATTTTGGATGTGTTAATTAAAAATGGAGAGAGAGATTCAGAGAGTCTGAAATTAGATCTCTGCAACACATAAAGGAGACTGAGGGCCCAAGTAAACGCACTTTAAACGTTCTTTTTTTCAGCTGACAGACGTGTATGACGAGTGCCAATCAAATATAGCACCGTCGCCTCACAATATGTCAGTTCATGCTTCAATTCAATTCAGTTTTATTAATATTGCGCCAAATCACAACAAATGTCATCTCAAATCACTTCAATAATATATTCCAATTAAAACCAATTAATTAAATTCAAAATCAGTCCAATTCATACATAAAGAGGGTATTCAAAAACAGGTTCCTGCTAAGGAAACCAACAGACTGCACTGAAACTCTCTGATCCAATCCCCCGTCCTGAGCGTGCACGAGGCGACTGTGGGGAGAAAAAACTCCCTTTGGACAGGAAGAAACCTCCATCAGAACCAGAACCATGAACAAACCTCCATCAGAACCAGAACCAGGAAGAAACCTCCATCAGAACCAGAACCAGGAGGAAACCTCCATCAGAACCAGAACTAGGAACAAACCTCCATCAGAACCAGAGCCAGGAACAAACCTCCATCAGAACCAGAACCAGGAACCATCTGCCTGGACCAGCTGGGGGCTGAGAGGACAGGAAGGAGGGGACAACGAACACCGTAACACCAGGCCAGGGACACCTGCTGAGAAAGAGAAACAAGTTAATGACAACAATGATGTCACATGTACATGGAGAGGTGCATGATGGGAGCTCCCCCAGCAGCCTGGGCCTATAGCAGCAGAATTATGGGATGTTCCAGGGTCAGCTGAAACTGTCAAAACTGCTTTCAGAGACTCTGGGAACCACAAGAAAACCAGCAGTTTGATATCTGAATATCTAAAATGGTTATATTAGTGCACAAAAGCATGTGTGTTAGTGCATGTTTAGATTAGTGCACAAAAGCATGTGTGTTAGTACATGTTTATATTAGTGCACAAAAGCACGTGTGTTAGTACATGTTTATATTAGTGCACAAAAGCACGTGTGTTAGTACATGTTTATATTAGTGCACAAAAGCATGTGTGTTAGTACATGTTTATATTAGTGCACAAAAGCACGTGTGTTAGTACATGTTTATATTAGTACACAAAAGCATGTGTGTAAGTACATGTTTATATTAGTGCACAAAAGCATGTGTGTTAGTACATGTTTATATTAGTGCACAAAAGCACGTGTGTTAGTACATGTTTATATTAGTGCACAAAAGCATGTGTGTTAGTACATGTTTATATTAGTGCACAAAAGCACGTGTGTTAGTACATGTTTATATTAGTGCACAAAAGCATGTGTGTTAGTGCATGTTTATATTAGTGCACAAAAGCATGTGTGTTAGTACATGTTTATATTAGTGCACAAAAGCACGTGTGTTAGTACATGTTTATATTAGTGCACAAAAGCACGTGTGTTAGTACATGTTTATATTAGTGCACAAAAGCACTTGTGTTAGTACATGTTTATATTAGTGCACAAAAGCACGTATGTTAGTACATGTTTATATTAGTGCACAAAAGCACGTGTGTAAGTACATGTTTATATTAGTGCACAAAAGCACGTGTGTTAGTACATGTTTATATTAGTGCACAAAAGCACGTGTGTAAGTACACGTTTATATTAGTGCACAAAAGCACGTGTGTTAGTACATGTTTATATTAGTGCACAAAAGCGTGTGTGTTAGTACATGTTTATATGAGAGCACAAAAGCACGTGTGTTAGTACATGTTTATATTAGTGCACAAAAGCGTGTGTGTTAGTACATGTTTATATTAGTGCACAAAAGCACTTGTGTTAGTACATGTTTATATTAGTGCACAAAAGCATGTGTGTTAGTACATGTTTATATTAGTGCACAAAAGCACTTGTGTTAGTACATGTTTATATTAGTGCACAAAAGCGTGTGTGTTAGTACATGTTTATATTAGAGCACAAAAGCACTTGTGTTAGTACATGTTTATATTAGTGCACAAAAGCATGTGTGTTAGTACATGTTTATATTAGTGCACAAAAGCATGTATGTTAGTACATGTTTATATTAGTGCACAAAAGCACTTGTGTTAGTACATGTTTATATTAGTGCACAAAAGCACTTGTGTTAGTACATGTTTATATTAGTGCACAAAAGCATGTGTGTTAGTGCATGTTTATATTAGTGCACAAAAGCACGTGTGTTAGTACATGTTTATATTAGTGCACAAAAGCACGTATGTTAGTACATGTTTATATTAGTGCACAAAAGCACGTGTGTTAGTACATGTTTATATTAGTGCACAAAAGCACTTGTGTTAGTACATGTTTATATTAGTGCACAAAAGCATGTATGTTAGTACATGTTTATATTAGTGCACAAAAGCATGTGTGTTAGTGCATGTTTATATTAGTGCACAAAAGCATGTGTGTTAGTGCATGTTTATATTAGTGCACAAAAGCACGTGTGTTAGTACATGTTTATATTAGTGCACAAAAGCATGTATGTTAGTACATGTTTATATTAGTGCACAAAAGCATGTATGTTAGTACATGTTTTAATTAGTGCACAAAAGCATGTATGTTAGTACATGTTTATATTAGTGCACAAAAGCATGTGTGTTAGTACATGTTTTAATTAGTGCACAAAAGCATGTGTGTTAGTACATGTTTATATTAGTGCACAAAAGCATGTATGTTAGTACATGTTTTAATTAGTGCACAAAAGTGTGTGTTAGTACATGTTTATATTAGTGCACAAAAGCACGTGTGTTAGTACATGTTTATATTAGTGCACAAAAGCACGTATGTTAGTACATGTTTATATTAGTGCACAAAAGCATGTATGTTAGTACATGTTTATATTAGTGCACAAAAGCACGTGTGTTAGTATATTTATATTAGTGCACAAAAGCATGTATGTTAGTACATGTTTATATTAGTGCACAAAAGCATGTGTGTTAGTACATGTTTACATTAGTGCACAAAAGCATGTATGTTAGTACATGTTTTAATTAGTGCACAAAAGCATGTATGTTAGTACATGTTTATATTAGTGCACAAAAGCATGTGTGTTAGTACATGTTTACATTAGTGCACAAAAGCATGTATGTTAGTACATGTTTATATTAGTGCACAAAAGCATGTATGTTAGTACATGTTTTAATTAGTGCACAAAAGCATGTATGTTAGTGCATGTTTATATTAGTGCACAAAAGCATGTATGTTAGTACATGTTTATATTAGTGCACAAAAGCATGTGTGTTAGTACATGTTTACATTAGTGCACAAAAGCATGTATGTTAGTACATGTTTAAATTAGTGCACATAGGCATGTGTGTTAGTACATGTTTATATCAGTGCACATAGGCATGTATGTTAGTACATGTTTATATTAGTGCACAAAAGCATGTGTGTTAGTGCATGTTTATATTAGTGCACAAAAGCATGTGTGTTAGTACATGTTTATATTAGTGCACAAAAGCACGTGTGTTAGTACATGTTTATATTAGTGCACAAAAGCACGTATGTTAGTACATGTTTATATTAGTGCACAAAAGCATGTATGTTAGTACATGTTTATATTAGTGCACAAAAGCATGTATGTTATTACATGTTTTAATTGGTGCACAAAAGTGTGTATGTTAGTACATGTTTTAATTAGTGCACAAAAGCACGTGTGTTAGTGCATGTTTATATTAGTGCACAAAAGCATGTATGTTAGTACATGTTTATATTAGTGCACAAAAGCATGTATGTTAGTACATGTTTATATTAGTGCACATAGGCATGTATGTTAGTACATGTTTAAATTAGTGCACAAAAGCATGTATGTTAGTACATGTTTATATTAGTGCACATAGGCATGTATGTTAGTACATGTTTATATTAGTGCACATAGGCATGTATGTTAGTACATGTTTAAATTAGTGCACATAGGCATGTATGTTAGTACATGTTTATATTAGTGCACATAAGCATGTGTGTTAGTGCATGTTTATATTAGTGCACATAGGCATGTATGTTAGTACATGTTTATATTAGTGCACAACAGCATGTCTGTTAGTACATGTTTAAATTAGTGCACAAAAGCATGTATGTTAGTACATGTTTAAATTAGTGCACAAAAGCATGTATGTTAGTACATGTTTAAATTAGTGCACAAAAGCATGTGTGTTAGTACATGTTTATATTAGTGCACAAAAGCACGTGTGTTAGTACATGTTTATATTAGTGCACAAAAGCATGTGTGTTAGTACATGTTTATATTAGTGCACAAAAGCAAGCGTGTTAGTACATGTTTATATTAGTGCACAAAAGCATGTATGTTAGTACATGTTTATATTAGTGCACAAAAGCATGCGTGTTAGTACATGTTTATATTAGTGCACAAAAGCATGTATGTTAGTACATGTTTATATTAGTGCACAAAAGCACGTGTGTTAGTACATGTTTATATTAGTGCACAAAAGCGTGTATGTTAGTACATGTTTATATTAGTGCACAAAAGCGTGTATGTTAGTACATGTTTATATTAGTGCACAAAAGCATGTATGTTAGTACATGTTTATATTAGTGCACAAAAGCACGTGTGTTAGTACATGTTTATATTAGTGCACAAAAGCGTGTATGTTAGTACATGTTTATATTAGTGCACAAAAGCATGTATGTTAGTACATGTTTATATTAGTGCACAAAAGCATGTATGTTAGTACATGTTTATATTAGTGCACAAAAGCATGTATGTTAGTACATGTTTATATTAGTGCACAAAAGCGTGTATGTTAGTACATGTTTATATTAGTGCACAAAAGCATGTATGTTAGTACATGTTTATATTAGTGCACAAAAGCATGTATGTTAGTACATGTTTATATTAGTGCACAAAAGCATGTATGTTAGTACATGTTTATATTAGTGCACAAAAGCACGTGTGTTAGTACATGTTTATATTAGTGCACAAAAGCGTGTATGTTAGTACATGTTTATATTAGTGCACAAAAGCGTGTATGTTAGTACATATTTTAATTAGTGCACAAAAGCATGTATGTTAGTACATGTTTATATTAGTGCACAAAAGCGTGTATGTTAGTACATGTTTATATGAGTGCACAAAAGCATGTATGTTAGTACATGTTTATATTAGTGCACAAAAGCATGTATGTTAGTACATGTTTATATTAGTGCACAAAAGCATGTATGTTAGTACATGTTTTAATTAGTGCACAAAAGCATGTATGTTAGTACATGTTTTAATTAGTGCACAAAAGCATGTATGTTAGTACATGTTTATATTAGTGCACAAAAGCATGTATGTTAGTACATGTTTATATTAGTGCACAAAAGTGTGTATGTTAGTACATGTTTTAATTAGTGCACAAAAGCGTGTATGTTAGTACATGTTTATATTAGTGCACAAAAGCATGTATGTTAGTACATGTTTTAATTAGTGCACAAAAGCATGTATGTTAGTACATGTTTATATTAGTGCACAAAAGCATGTATGTTAGTACATGTTTATATTAGTGCACAAAAGCATGTATGTTAGTACATGTTTTAATTAGTGCACAAAAGCATGTATGTTAGTACATGTTTATATTAGTGCACAAAAGCATGTATGTTATTACATGTTTATATTAGTGCACAAAAGCATGTATGTTAGTACATGTTTATATTAGTGCACAAAAGCATGTATGTTAGTACATGTTTTAATTAGTGCACAAAAGTGTGTATGTTAGTACATGTTTATATTAGTGCACAAAAGCATGTATGTTAGTACATGTTTATATTAGTGCACAAAAGCGTGTGTGTTAGTGCATGTTTATATTAGTGCACAAAAGCATGTGTGTTAGTACATGTTTATATTAGTGTACAAAAGCATGTGTGTTAGTACATGTTTATATTAGTGCACATAGGCATGTGTGTTAGTACATGTTTATATTAGTGCACAAAAGCACGTGTGTTAGTACATGTTTATATTAGTGCACAAAAGCATGTGTGTTAGTACATGTTTATATTAGTGCACAAAAGCATGTATGTTAGTACATGTTTATATTAGTGCACAAAAGCATGTGTGTTAGTACATGTTTATATTAGTGCACAAAAGCATGTATGTTAGTACATGTTTATATTAGTGCACAAAAGCATGTGTGTTAGTACATGTTTATATTAGTGCACAAAAGCACGTGTGTTAGTACATGTTTATATTAGTGCACAAAAGCATGTGTGTTAGTACATGTTTATATTAGTGCACAAAAGCACGTGTGTTAGTACATGTTTATATTAGTGCACAAAAGCACGTGTGTTAGTACATGTTTATATTAGTGCACAAAAGCATGTGTGTTAGTACATGTTTATATTAGTGCACAAAAGCACGTGTGTTAGTACATGTTTATATTAGTGCACAAAAGCGTGTGTGTTAGTACATGTTTATATTAGTGCACAAAAGCATGTGTGTTAGTACATGTTTATATGAGTGCACAAAAGCACGTGTGATAGTACATGTTTATATTAGTGCACAAAAGCACGTGTGTTAGTACATGTTTATATTAGTGCACAAAAGCACGTGTGTTAGTACATGTTTATATTAGTGCACATAGGCATGTGTGTTAGTACATGTTTATATTAGTGCACAAAAGCACGTGTGTTAGTACATGTTTATATTAGTGCACAAAAGCACGTGTGTTAGTACATGTTTATATTAGTGCACATAGGCATGTGTGTTAGTACATGTTTATATTAGTGCACAAAAGCACGTGTGTTAGTACATGTTTATATTAGTGCACAAAAGCACGTGTGTTAGTACATGTTTATATTAGTGCACAAAAGCATGTGTGTTAGTACATGTTTATATGAGTGCACAAAAGCATGTGTGTTAGTACATGTTTATATTAGTGCACAAAAGCAAATGTGTTAGTACATGTTTATATGAGTGCACAAAAGCATGTGTGTTAGTACATGTTTATATTAGTGCACAAAAGCATGTGTGTTAGTACATGTTTATATGAGTGCACAAAAGCATGTGTGTTAGTACATGTTTATATTAGTGCACAAAAGCAAATGTGTTAGTACATGTTTATATGAGTGCACAAAAGCATGTGTGTTAGTACATGTTTATATGAGTGCACAAAAGCACGTGTGATAGTACATGTTTATATTAGTGCACAAAAGCACATGTGTTAGGACATGTTTATATGAGTGCACAAAAGCACGTGTGTTAGTACATGTTTATATTAGTGCACAAAAGCATGTATGTTAGTGCATGTTTATATTAGTGCACAAAAGCATGTGTGTTAGTGCATGTTTATATTAGTGCACAAAAGCGTGTGTGTTAGTGCATGTTTATATTAGTGCACAAAAGCACGTGTGTTAGTGCATGTTTATATTAGTGCACAAAAGCGTGTGTGTTAGTGCATGTTTATATTAGTGCACAAAAGCATGTATGTTAGTACATGTTTATATTAGTGCACAAAAGCATGTGTGTTAGTACATGTTTATATTAGTGCACAAAAGCATGTGTGTTAGCACATGTTTATATTAGTGCACAAAAGAATGTGTGTAAGTACATGTTTATATTAGTGCACAAAAGCATGTGTGTTAGTACATGTTTATATTAGTGCACAAAAGCATGTGTGTTAGCACATGTTTATATTAGTGCACAAAAGCATGTGTGTAAGTACCTGTTTATATTAGTGCACAAAAGCACTTGTGTTAGTACATGTTTATATTAGTGCACAAAAGCATGTATGTTAGTACATGTTTATATTAGTGCACAAAAGCACTTGTGTTAGTACATGTTTATATTAGTGCACAAAAGCATGTGTGTAAGTACATGTTTATATTAGTGCACAAAAGCACTTGTGTTAGTACATGTTTATATTAGTGCACAAAAGCATGTATGTTAGTGCATGTTTATATTAGTGCACAAACGCACGTGTGTTAGTACATGTTTATATTAGTGCACAAAAGCATGTATGTTAGTACATGTTTATATTAGTGCACAAAAGCATGTATGTTAGTACATGTTTATATTAGTGCACAAACGCACGTGTGTTAGTACATGTTTATATTAGTGCACAAAAGCATGTATGTTAGTACATGTTTATATTAGTGCACAAAAGCATATGTGTTAGTACATCTTTATATTAGTGCACAAAAGCACGTGTGTTAGTACATGTTTATATGAGCGCACAAAAGCGTGTATGTTAGTACATGTTTATATTAGTGCACAAAAGCATATGTGTTAGTACATGTTTATATTAGTGCACAAAAGCATGTATGTTAGTACATGTTTATATTAGTGCACAAAAGCATGTATGTTAGTACATGTTTATATTAGTGCACAAAAGCATGTATGTTAGTACATGTTTATATTAGTGCACAAAAGCATGTGTGTTAGTACATGTTTATATTAGTGCACAAAAGCACGTGTGTTAGTACATGTTTATATGAGCGCACAAAAGCATGTATGTTAGTACATGTTTATATTAGTGCACAAAAGCATGTATGTTAGTACATGTTTATATTAGTGCACAAAAGCATGTATGTTAGTACATGTTTATATTAGTGCACAAAAGCATATGTGTTAGTACATCTTTATATTAGTGCACAAAAGCACGTGTGTTAGTACATGTTCATATGAGTGCACAAAAGCACGTGTGTTAGTGCATGTTTATATTAGTGCACAAAAGCACGTGTGTTAGTGCATGTTTATATTAGTGCACAAAAGCGTGTATGTTAGCACATGTTTATATGAGTGCACAAAAGCACGTGTGTTAGTGCATGTTTATATTAGTGCACAAAAGCACGTGTGTTAGTGCATGTTTATATTAGTGCACAAAAGCATATGTGTTAGTACATGTTTATATTAGTGCACAAAAGCATGTATGTTAGTACATGTTTATATTAGTGCACAAAAGCATGTATGTTAGTACATGTTTATATTAGTGCACAAAAGCATGTATGTTAGTACATGTTTATATGAGTGCACAAAAGCACGTGTGTTAGTGCATGTTTATATTAGTGCACAAAAGCATATGTGTTAGTACATGTTTATATTAGTGCACAAAAGCATGTATGTTAGTACATGTTTATATTAGTGCACAAAAGCATGTATGTTAGTACATGTTTATATTAGTGCACAAAAGCACGTGTGTTAGTACATGTTTATATTAGTGCACAAAAGCACGTGTGTTAGTACATGTTTATATGAGCGCACAAAAGCGTGTGTGTTAGTACATGTTTACATTAGTGCACAAAAGCACGTGTGTTAGTACATGTTTATATTAGTGCACAAAAGCGCGTGTGTTAGTACATGTTTACATTAGTGCACAAAAGCGTGTGTGTTAGTACATGTTTATATTAGTGCACAAAAGCGCGTGTGTTAGTACATGTTTACATTAGTGCACAAAAGCGTGTGTGTTAGTACATGTTTACGTTAGTGCACAAAAGCACGTGTGTTAGTACATGTTTTTATTAGTGCACAAAAGCGCGTGTGTTAGTACATGTTTACATTAGTGCACAAAAGCGTGTGTGTTAGTACATGTTTATATTAGTGCACAAAAGCATGTGTGTTAGTACATGTTTATATTAGTGCACAAAAGCATGTGTGTTAGTACATGTTTATATGAGTGCACAAAAGCGTGTGTGTTAGTACATGTTTATATTAGTGCACAAAAGCATGTATGTTAGTACATGTTTATATTAGTGCACAAAAGCGTGTGTGTTAGTACATGTTTATATTAGTGCACAAAAGCACGTGTGTTAGTACATGTTTATATTAGTGCACAAAAGCGTGTGTGTTAGTACATGTTTATATTAGTGCACAAAAGCACGTGTGTTAGTACATGTTTATATTAGTGCACAAAAGCATGTGTGTTAGTACATGTTTATATGAGTGCACAAAAGCACGTGTGTTAGTACATGTTTATATTAGTGCACAAAAGCACGTGTGTTAGTACATGTTTATATTAGTGCACAAAAGCATGTATGTTAGTACATGTTTATATTAGTGCACAAAAGCATGCATGTTAGTACATGTTTATATTAGTGCACAAAAGCGTGTATGTTAGTACATGTTTATATTAGTGCACAAAAGCGTGTGTGTTAGTACATGTTTATATTAGTGCACAAAAGCACGTGTGTTAGTACATGTTTATATTAGTGCACAAAAGCATGTGTGTTAGTGCATGTTTATATGAGTGCACAAAAGCACGTGTGTTAGTACATGTTTATATTAGTGCACAAAAGCACGTGTGTTAGTACATTTTTATATTAGTGCACAAAAGCATGTGTGTTAGTACATGTTTATATTAGTGCACAAAAGCGTGTATGTTAGTACATGTTTATATGAGTGCACAAAAGCGTGTATGTTAGAACATGTTTACATTAGTGCACAAAAGCACGTGTTAGTACACGTTTACATTAGTGCACAAAAGCATGTGTGTTAGTACATGTTTATATGAGTGCACAAAAGCACTTGTGTTAGTACATGTTTATATTAGTGCACAAAAGCACGTGTGTTAGTACACGTTTACATTAGTGCACAAAAGCACGTGTGTTAGTACATGTTTATATTAGTGCACAAAAGCATGTGTGTTAGTACATGTTTATATTAGTGCACAAAAGCGTGTATGTTAGTACATGTTTACATTAGTGCACAAAAGCATGCATGTTAGTACATGTTTACATTAGTGCACAAAAGCATGCGTGTTAGTACATGTTTATATGAGTGCACAAAAGCATGCGTGTTAGTACATGTTTATATTAGTGCACAAAAGCATGTGTGTTAGTACATGTTTATATTAGTGCACAAAAGCATGTGTGTTAGTACATGTTTATATTAGTGCACAAAAGCGTGTGTGTTAGTACACGTTTATATTAGTGCACAAAAGCATGTGTGTTAGTGCATGTTTATATGAGTGCACAAAAGCACGTGTGTTAGTACATGTTTATATGAGTGCACAAAAGCGTGTGTGTTAGTACACGTTTATATTAGTGCACAAAAGCATGTGTGTTAGTGCATGTTTATATGAGTGCACAAAAGCACGTGTGTTAGTACATGTTTATATTAGTGCACAAAAGCGTGTGTGTTAGTACATGTTTATATGAGTGCACAAAAGCGTGTGTGTTAGTACATGTTTATATGAGTGCACAAAAGCGTGTGTGTTAGTACATGTTTATATTAGTGCACAAAAGCATGTGTGTTAGTACATGTTTATATTAGTGCACAAAAGCGTGTGTGTTAGTACATGTTTATATTAGTGCACAAAAGCGTGTATGTTAGTACATGTTTATATTAGTGCACAAAAGCACGTGTGTTAGTACATGTTTATATGAGTGCACAAAAGCATGTGTGTTAGTACATGTTTATATTAGTGCACAAAAGCACGTGTGTTAGTACATGTTTATATTAGTGCACAAAAGCACGTGTGTTAGTAAATGTTTATATTAGTGCACAAAAGCACGTGTGTTAGTACATGTTTATATTAGTGCACAAAAGCACGTGTGTTATTACATGTTTATATGAGTGCACAAAAGCATGTGTGTTAGTACATGTTTATATTAGTGCACAAAAGCACGTGTGTTAGTACATGTTTATATTAGTGCACAAAAGCGTGTATGTTAGTACATGTTTATATTAGTGCACAAAAGCATGTGTGTTAGTACATGTTTATATTAGTGCACAAAAGCATGTGTGTTAGTACATGTTTATATTAGTGCACAAAAGCAAATGTGTTAGTACATGTTTATATGAGTGCACAAAAGCATGTGTGTTAGTACATGTTTATATGAGTGCACAAAAGCACGTGTGATAGTACATGTTTATATTAGTGCACAAAAGCACATGTGTTAGGACATGTTTATATGAGTGCACAAAAGCACGTGTGTTAGTACATGTTTATATTAGTGCACAAAAGCATGTATGTTAGTGCATGTTTATATTAGTGCACAAAAGCATGTGTGTTAGTGCATGTTTATATTAGTGCACAAAAGCGTGTGTGTTAGTGCATGTTTATATTAGTGCACAAAAGCACGTGTGTTAGTGCATGTTTATATTAGTGCACAAAAGCGTGTGTGTTAGTGCATGTTTATATTAGTGCACAAAAGCATGTATGTTAGTACATGTTTATATTAGTGCACAAAAGCATGTGTGTTAGTACATGTTTATATTAGTGCACAAAAGCATGTGTGTTAGCACATGTTTATATTAGTGCACAAAAGCATGTGTGTAAGTACATGTTTATATTAGTGCACAAAAGCATGTGTGTTAGTACATGTTTATATTAGTGCACAAAAGCATGTGTGTTAGCACATGTTTATATTAGTGCACAAAAGCATGTGTGTAAGTACCTGTTTATATTAGTGCACAAAAGCACTTGTGTTAGTACATGTTTATATTAGTGCACAAAAGCATGTGTGTTAGTACATGTTTATATTAGTGCACAAAAGCACTTGTGTTAGTACATGTTTATATTAGTGCACAAAAGCATGTGTGTAAGTACATGTTTATATTAGTGCACAAAAGCACTTGTGTTAGTACATGTTTATATTAGTGCACAAAAGCATGTATGTTAGTGCATGTTTATATTAGTGCACAAACGCACGTGTGTTAGTACATGTTTATATTAGTGCACAAAAGCATGTATGTTAGTACATGTTTATATTAGTGCACAAAAGCATGTATGTTAGTACATGTTTATATTAGTGCACAAACGCACGTGTGTTAGTACATGTTTATATTAGTGCACAAAAGCATGTATGTTAGTACATGTTTATATTAGTGCACAAAAGCATATGTGTTAGTACATCTTTATATTAGTGCACAAAAGCACGTGTGTTAGTACATGTTTATATGAGCGCACAAAAGCGTGTATGTTAGTACATGTTTATATTAGTGCACAAAAGCATATGTGTTAGTACATGTTTATATTAGTGCACAAAAGCATGTATGTTAGTACATGTTTATATTAGTGCACAAAAGCATGTATGTTAGTACATGTTTATATTAGTGCACAAAAGCATGTATGTTAGTACATGTTTATATTAGTGCACAAAAGCATGTGTGTTAGTACATGTTTATATTAGTGCACAAAAGCACGTGTGTTAGTACATGTTTATATGAGCGCACAAAAGCATGTATGTTAGTACATGTTTATATTAGTGCACAAAAGCATGTATGTTAGTACATGTTTATATTAGTGCACAAAAGCATGTATGTTAGTACATGTTTATATTAGTGCACAAAAGCATATGTGTTAGTACATCTTTATATTAGTGCACAAAAGCACGTGTGTTAGTACATGTTCATATGAGTGCACAAAAGCACGTGTGTTAGTGCATGTTTATATTAGTGCACAAAAGCACGTGTGTTAGTGCATGTTTATATTAGTGCACAAAAGCGTGTATGTTAGTACATGTTTATATGAGTGCACAAAAGCACGTGTGTTAGTGCATGTTTATATTAGTGCACAAAAGCACGTGTGTTAGTGCATGTTTATATTAGTGCACAAAAGCATATGTGTTAGTACATGTTTATATTAGTGCACAAAAGCATGTATGTTAGTACATGTTTATATTAGTGCACAAAAGCATGTATGTTAGTACATGTTTATATTAGTGCACAAAAGCATGTATGTTAGTACATGTTTATATGAGTGCACAAAAGCACGTGTGTTAGTGCATGTTTATATTAGTGCACAAAAGCATATGTGTTAGTACATGTTTATATTAGTGCACAAAAGCATGTATGTTAGTACATGTTTATATTAGTGCACAAAAGCATGTATGTTAGTACATGTTTATATTAGTGCACAAAAGCATGTATGTTAGTACATGTTTATATGAGTGCACAAAAGCACGTGTGTTAGTACATGTTTATATTAGTGCACAAAAGCGCGTGTGTTAGTACATGTTTACATTAGTGCACAAAAGCGTGTGTGTTAGTACATGTTTATATTAGTGCACAAAAGCGCGTGTGTTAGTACATGTTTACATTAGTGCACAAAAGCGTGTGTGTTAGTACATGTTTACGTTAGTGCACAAAAGCACGTGTGTTAGTACATGTTTTTATTAGTGCACAAAAGCGCGTGTGTTAGTACATGTTTACATTAGTGCACAAAAGCGTGTGTGTTAGTACATGTTTATATGAGTGCACAAAAGCGCGTGTGTTAGTACATGTTTATATGAGTGCACAAAAGCGTGTGTGTTAGTACATGTTTATATGAGTGCACAAAAGCGCGTGTGTTAGTACATGTTTACATTAGTGCACAAAAGCGTGTGTGTTAGTACATGTTTATATTAGTGCACAAAAGCATGTGTGTTAGTACATGTTTATATTAGTGCACAAAAGCATGTGTGTTAGTACATGTTTATATGAGTGCACAAAAGCGTGTGTGTTAGTACATGTTTATATTAGTGCACAAAAGCATGTATGTTAGTACATGTTTATATTAGTGCACAAAAGCGTGTGTGTTAGTACATGTTTATATTAGTGCACAAAAGCGTGTGTGTTAGTACATGTTTATATTAGTGCACAAAAGCACGTGTGTTAGTACATGTTTATATTAGTGCACAAAAGCGTGTGTGTTAGTACATGTTTATATTAGTGCACAAAAGCACGTGTGTTAGTACATGTTTATATTAGTGCACAAAAGCATGTGTGTTAGTACATGTTTATATGAGTGCACAAAAGCACGTGTGTTAGTACATGTTTATATTAGTGCACAAAAGCACGTGTGTTAGTACATGTTTATATTAGTGCACAAAAGCACGTATGTTAGTACATGTTTATATTAGTGCACAAAAGCACGTGTGTTAGTAAATGTTTATATTAGTGCACAAAAGCACGTGTGTTAGTACATGTTTATATGAGTGCACAAAAGCATGTGTGTTAGTACATGTTTATATTAGTGCGCAAAAGCACGTGTGTTAGTACATGTTTATATTAGTGCACAAAAGCGTGTATGTTAGTACATGTTTATATTAGTGCACAAAAGCACGTGTGTTAGTACATGTTTATATGAGTGCACAAAAGCGTGTATGTTAGTACATGTTTATATTAGTGCACAAAAGCATGCATGTTAGTACATGTTTATATGAGTGCACAAAAGCACATGTGTTAGTACATGTTTATATTAGTGCACAAAAGCATGTATGTTAGTACATGTTTATATGAGTGCACAAAAGCGTGTATGTTAGTACATGTTTATATTAGTGCACAAAAGCGTGTGTGTTAGTACATGTTTATATGAGTGCACAAAAGCACATGTGTTAGTACATGTTTATATTAGTGCACAAAAGCATGTATGTTAGTACATGTTTATATTAGTGCACAAAAGCGTGTATGTTAGTACATGTTTATATGAGTGCACAAAAGCGTGTATGTTAGAACATGTTTACATTAGTGCACAAAAGCACGTGTTAGTACACGTTTACATTAGTGCACAAAAGCATGTGTGTTAGTACATGTTTATATGAGTGCACAAAAGCACTTGTGTTAGTACATGTTTACATTAGTGCACAAAAGCACGTGTGTTAGTACATGTTTATATTAGTGCACAAAAGCATGTGTGTTAGTACATGTTTATATTAGTGCACAAAAGCGTGTATGTTAGTACATGTTTACATTAGTGCACAAAAGCATGCATGTTAGTACATGTTTACATTAGTGCACAAAAGCATGCGTGTTAGTACATGTTTATATGAGTGCACAAAAGCATGCGTGTTAGTACATGTTTATATTAGTGCACAAAAGCATGTGTGTTAGTACATGTTTATATTAGTGCACAAAAGCGTGTGTGTTAGTACATGTTTATATTAGTGCACAAAAGCATGTGTGTTAGTACACGTTTATATTAGTGCACAAAAGCATGTGTGTTAGTGCATGTTTATATGAGTGCACAAAAGCGTGTGTGTTAGTACACGTTTATATTAGTGCACAAAAGCATGTGTGTTAGTGCATGTTTATATGAGTGCACAAAAGCACGTGTGTTAGTACATGTTTATATTAGTGCACAAAAGCGTGTGTGTTAGTACATGTTTATATGAGTGCACAAAAGCGTGTGTGTTAGTACATGTTTATATGAGTGCACAAAAGCGTGTGTGTTAGTACATGTTTATATTAGTGCACAAAAGCATGTGTGTTAGTACATGTTTATATTAGTGCACAAAAGCGTGTGTGTTAGTACATGTTTATATTAGTGCACAAAAGCGTGTATGTTAGTACATGTTTATATTAGTGCACAAAAGCACGTGTGTTAGTACATGTTTATATGAGTGCACAAAAGCATGTGTGTTAGTACATGTTTATATTAGTGCACAAAAGCACGTGTGTTAGTACATGTTTATATTAGTGCACAAAAGCACGTGTGTTAGTAAATGTTTATATTAGTGCACAAAAGCACGTGTGTTAGTACATGTTTATATTAGTGCACAAAAGCACGTGTGTTATTACATGTTTATATGAGTGCACAAAAGCATGTGTGTTAGTACATGTTTATATTAGTGCACAAAAGCACGTGTGTTAGTACATGTTTATATTAGTGCACAAAAGCGTGTATGTTAGTACATGTTTATATTAGTGCACAAAAGCATGTGTGTTAGTACATGTTTATATGAGTGCACAAAAGCATGTGTGTTAGTACATGTTTATATTAGTGCACAAAAGCAAATGTGTTAGTACATGTTTATATGAGTGCACAAAAGCATGTGTGTTAGTACATGTTTATATGAGTGCACAAAAGCACGTGTGATAGTACATGTTTATATTAGTGCACAAAAGCACATGTGTTAGGACATGTTTATATGAGTGCACAAAAGCACGTGTGTTAGTACATGTTTATATTAGTGCACAAAAGCATGTATGTTAGTGCATGTTTATATTAGTGCACAAAAGCATGTGTGTTAGTGCATGTTTATATTAGTGCACAAAAGCGTGTGTGTTAGTGCATGTTTATATTAGTGCACAAAAGCACGTGTGTTAGTGCATGTTTATATTAGTGCACAAAAGCGTGTGTGTTAGTGCATGTTTATATTAGTGCACAAAAGCATGTATGTTAGTACATGTTTATATTAGTGCACAAAAGCATGTGTGTTAGTACATGTTTATATTAGTGCACAAAAGCATGTGTGTTAGCACATGTTTATATTAGTGCACAAAAGCATGTGTGTAAGTACATGTTTATATTAGTGCACAAAAGCATGTGTGTTAGTACATGTTTATATTAGTGCACAAAAGCATGTGTGTTAGCACATGTTTATATTAGTGCACAAAAGCATGTGTGTAAGTACCTGTTTATATTAGTGCACAAAAGCACTTGTGTTAGTACATGTTTATATTAGTGCACAAAAGCATGTATGTTAGTACATGTTTATATTAGTGCACAAAAGCACTTGTGTTAGTACATGTTTATATTAGTGCACAAAAGCATGTGTGTAAGTACATGTTTATATTAGTGCACAAAAGCACTTGTGTTAGTACATGTTTATATTAGTGCACAAAAGCATGTATGTTAGTGCATGTTTATATTAGTGCACAAACGCACGTGTGTTAGTACATGTTTATATTAGTGCACAAAAGCATGTATGTTAGTACATGTTTATATTAGTGCACAAAAGCATGTATGTTAGTACATGTTTATATTAGTGCACAAACGCACGTGTGTTAGTACATGTTTATATTAGTGCACAAAAGCATGTATGTTAGTACATGTTTATATTAGTGCACAAAAGCATATGTGTTAGTACATCTTTATATTAGTGCACAAAAGCACGTGTGTTAGTACATGTTTATATGAGCGCACAAAAGCGTGTATGTTAGTACATGTTTATATTAGTGCACAAAAGCATATGTGTTAGTACATGTTTATATTAGTGCACAAAAGCATGTATGTTAGTACATGTTTATATTAGTGCACAAAAGCATGTATGTTAGTACATGTTTATATTAGTGCACAAAAGCATGTATGTTAGTACATGTTTATATTAGTGCACAAAAGCATGTATGTTAGTACATGTTTATATTAGTGCACAAAAGCATGTATGTTAGTACATGTTTATATTAGTGCACAAAAGCATGTATGTTAGTACATGTTTATATTAGTGCACAAAAGCATATGTGTTAGTACATCTTTATATTAGTGCACAAAAGCACGTGTGTTAGTACATGTTCATATGAGTGCACAAAAGCACGTGTGTTAGTGCATGTTTATATTAGTGCACAAAAGCACGTGTGTTAGTGCATGTTTATATTAGTGCACAAAAGCGTGTATGTTAGTACATGTTTATATGAGTGCACAAAAGCACGTGTGTTAGTGCATGTTTATATTAGTGCACAAAAGCACGTGTGTTAGTGCATGTTTATATTAGTGCACAAAAGCATATGTGTTAGTACATGTTTATATTAGTGCACAAAAGCATGTATGTTAGTACATGTTTATATTAGTGCACAAAAGCATGTATGTTAGTACATGTTTATATTAGTGCACAAAAGCATGTATGTTAGTACATGTTTATATGAGTGCACAAAAGCACGTGTGTTAGTGCATGTTTATATTAGTGCACAAAAGCATATGTGTTAGTACATGTTTATATTAGTGCACAAAAGCATGTATGTTAGTACATGTTTATATTAGTGCACAAAAGCATGTATGTTAGTACATGTTTATATTAGTGCACAAAAGCACGTGTGTTAGTACATGTTTATATTAGTGCACAAAAGCACGTGTGTTAGTACATGTTTATATGAGCGCACAAAAGCGTGTGTGTTAGTACATGTTTACATTAGTGCACAAAAGCACGTGTGTTAGTACATGTTTATATTAGTGCACAAAAGCGCGTGTGTTAGTACATGTTTACATTAGTGCACAAAAGCGTGTGTGTTAGTACATGTTTATATTAGTGCACAAAAGCGCGTGTGTTAGTACATGTTTACATTAGTGCACAAAAGCGTGTGTGTTAGTACATGTTTACGTTAGTGCACAAAAGCACGTGTGTTAGTACATGTTTTTATTAGTGCACAAAAGCGCGTGTGTTAGTACATGTTTACATTAGTGCACAAAAGCGTGTGTGTTAGTACATGTTT
Source organism: Odontesthes bonariensis (assembly GCF_027942865.1). Lineage (NCBI taxonomy): Eukaryota > Metazoa > Chordata > Actinopteri > Atheriniformes > Atherinopsidae > Odontesthes > Odontesthes bonariensis. The sequence goes on along the minus strand of NC_134520.1, from coordinate 36,597,414 downwards.
ATATGAGTGCACAAAAGCGCGTGTGTTAGTACATGTTTATATGAGTGCACAAAAGCGTGTGTGTTAGTACATGTTTATATGAGTGCACAAAAGCGCGTGTGTTAGTACATGTTTACATTAGTGCACAAAAGCGTGTGTGTTAGTACATGTTTATATTAGTGCACAAAAGCATGTGTGTTAGTACATGTTTATATTAGTGCACAAAAGCATGTGTGTTAGTACATGTTTATATGAGTGCACAAAAGCGTGTGTGTTAGTACATGTTTATATTAGTGCACAAAAGCATGTATGTTAGTACATGTTTATATTAGTGCACAAAAGCGTGTGTGTTAGTACATGTTTATATTAGTGCACAAAAGCGTGTGTGTTAGTACATGTTTATATTAGTGCACAAAAGCACGTGTGTTAGTACATGTTTATATTAGTGCACAAAAGCGTGTGTGTTAGTACATGTTTATATTAGTGCACAAAAGCACGTGTGTTAGTACATGTTTATATTAGTGCACAAAAGCATGTGTGTTAGTACATGTTTATATGAGTGCACAAAAGCACGTGTGTTAGTACATGTTTATATTAGTGCACAAAAGCACGTGTGTTAGTACATGTTTATATTAGTGCACAAAAGCACGTATGTTAGTACATGTTTATATTAGTGCACAAAAGCACGTGTGTTAGTAAATGTTTATATTAGTGCACAAAAGCACGTGTGTTAGTACATGTTTATATGAGTGCACAAAAGCATGTGTGTTAGTACATGTTTATATTAGTGCGCAAAAGCACGTGTGTTAGTACATGTTTATATTAGTGCACAAAAGCGTGTATGTTAGTACATGTTTATATTAGTGCACAAAAGCACGTGTGTTAGTACATGTTTATATGAGTGCACAAAAGCGTGTATGTTAGTACATGTTTATATTAGTGCACAAAAGCATGCATGTTAGTACATGTTTATATGAGTGCACAAAAGCACATGTGTTAGTACATGTTTATATTAGTGCACAAAAGCATGTATGTTAGTACATGTTTATATTAGTGCACAAAAGCACATGTGTTAGTACATGTTTATATTAGTGCACAAAAGCATGTATGTTAGTACATGTTTATATTAGTGCACAAAAGCGTGTATGTTAGTACATGTTTATATTAGTGCACAAAAGCATGCATGTTAGTACATGTTTATATGAGTGCACAAAAGCACATGTGTTAGTACATGTTTATATGAGTGCACAAAAGCGTGTATGTTAGTACATGTTTATATTAGTGCACAAAAGCGTGTGTGTTAGTACATGTTTATATGAGTGCACAAAAGCACATGTGTTAGTACATGTTTATATTAGTGCACAAAAGCATGTATGTTAGTACATGTTTATATTAGTGCACAAAAGCATGCATGTTAGTACATGTTTATATTAGTGCACAAAAGCGTGTATGTTAGTACATGTTTATATTAGTGCACAAAAGCGTGTGTGTTAGTACATGTTTATATTAGTGCACAAAAGCACGTGTGTTAGTACATGTTTATATTAGTGCACAAAAGCATGTGTGTTAGTGCATGTTTATATGAGTGCACAAAAGCACGTGTGTTAGTACATGTTTATATTAGTGCACAAAAGCACGTGTGTTAGTACATTTTTATATTAGTGCACAAAAGCATGCATGTTAGTACATGTTTATATGAGTGCACAAAAGCACGTGTGTTAGTACATGTTTATATTAGTGCACAAAAGCATGTGTGTTAGTACATGTTTATATTAGTGCACAAAAGCGTGTATGTTAGTACATGTTTATATGAGTGCACAAAAGCGTGTATGTTAGAACATGTTTACATTAGTGCACAAAAGCACGTGTTAGTACACGTTTACATTAGTGCACAAAAGCATGTGTGTTAGTACATGTTTATATGAGTGCACAAAAGCACTTGTGTTAGTACATGTTTATATTAGTGCACAAAAGCACGTGTGTTAGTACACGTTTACATTAGTGCACAAAAGCACGTGTGTTAGTACATGTTTATATTAGTGCACAAAAGCATGTGTGTTAGTACATGTTTATATTAGTGCACAAAAGCGTGTATGTTAGTACATGTTTACATTAGTGCACAAAAGCATGCATGTTAGTACATGTTTACATTAGTGCACAAAAGCATGCGTGTTAGTACATGTTTATATGAGTGCACAAAAGCATGCGTGTTAGTACATGTTTATATTAGTGCACAAAAGCATGTGTGTTAGTACATGTTTATATTAGTGCACAAAAGCGTGTGTGTTAGTACACGTTTATATTAGTGCACAAAAGCACGTGTGTTAGTACATGTTTATATGAGTGCACAAAAGCGTGTGTGTTAGTACACGTTTATATTAGTGCACAAAAGCATGTGTGTTAGTGCATGTTTATATGAGTGCACAAAAGCACGTGTGTTAGTACATGTTTATATTAGTGCACAAAAGCGTGTGTGTTAGTACATGTTTATATGAGTGCACAAAAGCGTGTGTGTTAGTACATGTTTATATGAGTGCACAAAAGCGTGTGTGTTAGTACATGTTTATATTAGTGCACAAAAGCATGTGTTAGTACATGTTTATATTAGTGCACAAAAGCGTGTGTGTTAGTACATGTTTATATTAGTGCACAAAAGCGTGTATGTTAGTACATGTTTATATTAGTGCACAAAAGCACGTGTGTTAGTACATGTTTATATGAGTGCACAAAAGCATGTGTGTTAGTACATGTTTATATTAGTGCACAAAAGCACGTGTGTTAGTACATGTTTATATTAGTGCACAAAAGCACGTGTGTTAGTAAATGTTTATATTAGTGCACAAAAGCACGTGTGTTAGTACATGTTTATATTAGTGCACAAAAGCACGTGTGTTATTACATGTTTATATGAGTGCACAAAAGCATGTGTGTTAGTACATGTTTATATTAGTGCACAAAAGCACGTGTGTTAGTACATGTTTATATTAGTGCACAAAAGCGTGTATGTTAGTACATGTTTATATTAGTGCACAAAAGCGTGTATGTTAGTACATGTTTATATTAGTGCACAAAAGCACGTGTGTTAGTACATGTTTATATGAGTGCACAAAAGCATGTGTGTTAGTACATGTTTATATTAGTGCACAAAAGCACGTGTGTTAGTACATGTTTATATTAGTGCACAAAAGCGTGTATGTTAGTACATGTTTATATTAGTGCACAAAAGCGTGTATGTTAGTACATGTTTATATTAGTGCACAAAAGCACGTGTGTTAGTACATGTTTATATTAGTGCACAAAAGCATGTGTGTTAGTACATGTTTATATGAGTGCACAAAAGCGTGTATGTTAGTACATGTTTATATTAGTGCACAAAAGCACGTGTGTTAGTACATGTTTATATTAGTGCACAAAAGCATGTGTGTTAGTACATGTTTATATTAGTGCACAAAAGCATGCGTGTTAGTACATGTTTATATTAGTGCACAAAAGCATGTTTGTTAGTACATGTTTATATGAGTGCACAAAAGCGTGCATGTTAGTACATGTTTATATGAGTGCACAAAAGCGTGCATGTTAGTACATGTTTATATGAGTGCACAAAAGCACGTGTGTTAGTACATGTTTATATTAGTGCACAAAAGCATGCGTGTTAGTACATGTTTATATTAGTGCACAAAAGCATGTGTGTTAGTACATGTTTATATGAGTGCACAAAAGCACGTGTGTTAGTACATGTTTATATTAGTGCACAAAAGCATGTGTGTTAGTACATGTTTATATTAGTGCACAAAAGCGTGTATGTTAGTACATGTTTATATTAGTGCACAAAAGCATGTGTGTTAGTGCATGTTTATATGAGTGCACAAAAGCACGTGTGTTAGTACATGTTTATATTAGTGCACAAAAGCACGTGTGTTAGTACATGTTTATATTAGTGCACAAAAGCATGTATGTTAGTACATGTTTATATTAGTGCACAAAAGCACGTGTGTTAGTACATGTTTATATTAGTGCACAAAAGCATGTATGTTAGTACATGTTTATATTAGTGCACAAAAGCACTTGTGTTAGTGCATGTTTATATTAGTGCACAAAAGCATGTATGTTAGTACATGTTTATATTAGTGCACAAAAGCGTGTGTGTTAGTACATGTTTATATGAGAGCACAAAAGCACGTGTGTTAGTACATGTTTATATTAGTGCACAAAAGCACTTGTGTTAGTACATGTTTATATTAGTGCACAAAAGCATGTGTGTTAGTACATGTTTATATTAGTGCACAAAAGCACTTGTGTTAGTACATGTTTATATTAGTGCACAAAAGCACGTGTGTAAGTACATGTTTATATTAGTGCACAAAAGCGTGTGTGTTAGTACATGTTTATATTAGAGCACAAAAGCACTTGTGTTAGTACATGTTTATATTAGTGCACAAAAGCATGTGTGTTAGTACATGTTTATATTAGTGCACAAAAGCATGTATGTTAGTACATGTTTATATTAGTGCACAAAAGCACTTGTGTTAGTACATGTTTATATTAGTGCACAAAAGCACTTGTGTTAGTACATGTTTATATTAGTGCACAAAAGCATGTGTGTTAGTGCATGTTTATATTAGTGCACAAAAGCACGTGTGTTAGTACATGTTTATATTAGTGCACAAAAGCACGTATGTTAGTACATGTTTATATTAGTGCACAAAAGCATGTATGTTAGTACATGTTTATATTAGTGCACAAAAGCACGTGTGTTAGTACATGTTTATATTAGTGCACAAAAGCACTTGTGTTAGTACATGTTTATATTAGTGCACAAAAGCATGTATGTTAGTACATGTTTATATTAGTGCACAAAAGCATGTGTGTTAGTGCATGTTTATATTAGTGCACAAAAGCATGTGTGTTAGTGCATGTTTATATTAGTGCACAAAAGCACGTATGTTAGTACATGTTTATATTAGTGCACAAAAGCATGTGTGTTAGTGCATGTTTATATTAGTGCACAAAAGCACGTGTGTTAGTACATGTTTATATTAGTGCACAAAAGCATGTGTGTTAGTGCATGTTTATATTAGTGCACAAAAGCACGTATGTTAGTACATGTTTATATTAGTGCACAAAAGCATGTGTGTTAGTGCATGTTTATATTAGTGCACAAAAGCATGTGTGTTAGTGCATGTTTATATTAGTGCACAAAAGCACGTGTGTTAGTACATGTTTATATTAGTGCACAAAAGCATGTATGTTAGTACATGTTTATATTAGTGCACAAAAGCATGTATGTTAGTACATGTTTTAATTAGTGCACAAAAGCATGTGTGTTAGTACATGTTTATATTAGTGCACAAAAGCATGTATGTTAGTACATGTTTTAATTAGTGCACAAAAGTGTGTGTTAGTACATGTTTATATTAGTGCACAAAAGCACGTGTGTTAGTACATGTTTATATTAGTGCACAAAAGCACGTATGTTAGTACATGTTTATATTAGTGCACAAAAGCATGTATGTTAGTACATGTTTATATTAGTGCACAAAAGCACGTGTGTTAGTATATTTATATTAGTGCACAAAAGCATGTATGTTAGTACATGTTTATATTAGTGCACAAAAGCATGTGTGTTAGTACATGTTTACATTAGTGCACAAAAGCATGTATGTTAGTACATGTTTTAATTAGTGCACAAAAGCATGTATGTTAGTACATGTTTATATTAGTGCACCAAAGCATGTGTGTTAGTACATGTTTACATTAGTGCACAAAAGCATGTATGTTAGTACATGTTTATATTAGTGCACAAAAGCATGTATGTTAGTACATGTTTTAATTAGTGCACAAAAGCATGTATGTTAGTGCATGTTTATATTAGTGCACAAAAGCATGTATGTTAGTACATGTTTATATTAGTGCACAAAAGCATGTATGTTAGTACATGTTTATATTAGTGCACAAAAGCATGTGTGTTAGTACATGTTTACATTAGTGCACAAAAGCATGTATGTTAGTACATGTTTAAATTAGTGCACATAGGCATGTGTGTTAGTACATGTTTATATCAGTGCACATAGGCATGTATGTTAGTACATGTTTATATTAGTGCACAAAAGCATGTGTGTTAGTGCATGTTTATATTAGTGCACAAAAGCATGTGTGTTAGTACATGTTTATATTAGTGCACAAAAGCACGTGTGTTAGTACATGTTTATATTAGTGCACAAAAGCACGTATGTTAGTACATGTTTATATTAGTGCACAAAAGCATGTATGTTAGTACATGTTTATATTAGTGCACAAAAGCATGTATGTTATTACATGTTTTAATTGGTGCACAAAAGTGTGTATGTTAGTACATGTTTTAATTAGTGCACAAAAGCACGTGTGTTAGTGCATGTTTATATTAGTGCACAAAAGCATGTATGTTAGTACATGTTTATATTAGTGCACAAAAGCACGTGTGTTAGTGCATGTTTATATTAGTGCACAAAAGCATGTATGTTAGTACATGTTTAAATTAGTGCACAAAAGCATGTATGTTAGTACATGTTTATATTAGTGCACATAGGCATGTATGTTAGTACATGTTTATATTAGTGCACATAGGCATGTATGTTAGTACATGTTTAAATTAGTGCACATAGGCATGTATGTTAGTACATGTTTATATTAGTGCACATAAGCATGTGTGTTAGTGCATGTTTATATTAGTGCACATAGGCATGTATGTTAGTACATGTTTATATTAGTGCACAACAGCATGTCTGTTAGTACATGTTTAAATTAGTGCACAAAAGCATGTATGTTAGTACATGTTTAAATTAGTGCACAAAAGCATGTATGTTAGTACATGTTTAAATTAGTGCACAAAAGCATGTGTGTTAGTACATGTTTATATTAGTGCACAAAAGCACGTGTGTTAGTACATGTTTATATTAGTGCACAAAAGCATGTGTGTTAGTACATGTTTATATTAGTGCACAAAAGCAAGCGTGTTAGTACATGTTTATATTAGTGCACAAAAGCATGTATGTTAGTACATGTTTATATTAGTGCACAAAAGCATGCGTGTTAGTACATGTTTATATTAGTGCACAAAAGCATGTATGTTAGTACATGTTTATATTAGTGCACAAAAGCGTGTATGTTAGTACGTATTTTAATTAGTGCACAAAAGCATGTATGTTAGTACATGTTTATATTAGTGCACAAAAGCGTGTATGTTAGTACATGTTTATATTAGTGCACAAAAGCATGTATGTTAGTACATGTTTATATTAGTGCACAAAAGCACGTGTGTTAGTACATGTTTATATTAGTGCACAAAAGCGTGTATGTTAGTACATGTTTATATTATTGCACAAAAGCGTGTATGTTAGTACATATTTTAATTAGTGCACAAAAGCATGTATGTTAGTACATGTTTATATTAGTGCACAAAAGCGTGTATGTTAGTACATGTTTATATGAGTGCACAAAAGCATGTATGTTAGTACATGTTTATATTAGTGCACAAAAGCATGTATGTTAGTACATGTTTATATTAGTGCACAAAAGCATGTATGTTAGTACATGTTTATATTAGTGCACAAAAGCATGTATGTTAGTACATGTTAATATTAGTGCACAAAAGCATGTATGTTAGTACATGTTTATATTAGTGCACAAAAGCATGTATGTTAGTACATGTTTTAATTAGTGCACAAAAGCATGTATGTTAGTACATGTTTATATTAGTGCACAAAAGCATGTATGTTAGTACATGTTTATATTAGTGCACAAAAGCGTGTATGTTAGTACATGTTTTAATTAGTGCACAAAAGCGTGTATGTTAGTACATGTTTATATTAGTGCACAAAAGCATGTATGTTAGTACATGTTTTAATTAGTGCACAAAAGCATGTATGTTAGTACATGTTTATATTAGTGCACAAAAGCATGTATGTTAGTACATGTTTATATTAGTGCACAAAAGCATGTATGTTAGTACATGTTTTAATTAGTGCACAAAAGCATGTATGTTAGTACATGTTTATATTAGTGCACAAAAGCATGTATGTTATTACATGTTTTAATTGGTGCACAAAAGTGTGTATGTTAGTACATGTTTTAATTAGTGCACAAAAGCACGTGTGTTAGTGCATGTTTATATTAGTGCACAAAAGCATGTATGTTAGTACATGTTTATATTAGTGCACAAAAGCATGTATGTTAGTACATGTTTATATTAGTGCACATAGGCATGTATGTTAGTACATGTTTAAATTAGTGCACAAAAGCATGTATGTTAGTACATGTTTATATTAGTGCACATAGGCATGTATGTTAGTACATGTTTATATTAGTGCACATAGGCATGTATGTTAGTACATGTTTAAATTAGTGCACATAGGCATGTATGTTAGTACATGTTTATATTAGTGCACATAAGCATGTGTGTTAGTGCATGTTTATATTAGTGCACATAGGCATGTATGTTAGTACATGTTTATATTAGTGCACAACAGCATGTCTGTTAGTACATGTTTAAATTAGTGCACAAAAGCATGTATGTTAGTACATGTTTAAATTAGTGCACAAAAGCATGTATGTTAGTACATGTTTAAATTAGTGCACAAAAGCATGTGTGTTAGTACATGTTTATATTAGTGCACAAAAGCATGTGTGTTAGTACATGTTTATATTAGTGCACAAAAGCAAGCGTGTTAGTACATGTTTATATTAGTGCACAAAAGCATGTATGTTAGTACATGTTTATATTAGTGCACAAAAGCATGCGTGTTAGTACATGTTTATATTAGTGCACAAAAGCGTGTATGTTAGTACGTATTTTAATTAGTGCACAAAAGCATGTATGTTAGTACATGTTTATATTAGTGCACAAAAGCGTGTATGTTAGTACATGTTTATATTAGTGCACAAAAGCATGTATGTTAGTACATGTTTATATTAGTGCACAAAAGCATTTATGTTAGTACATGTTTATATTAGTGCACAAAAGCATGTATGTTAGTACATGTTTATATTAGTGCACAAAAGCATGTATGTTAGTACATGTTTTAATTAGTGCACAAAAGCATGTATGTTAGTACATGTTTATATTAGTGCACAAAAGCATGTATGTTAGTACATGTTTATATTAGTGCACAAAAGCGTGTATGTTAGTACATGTTTTAATTAGTGCACAAAAGCGTGTATGTTAGTACATGTTTATATTAGTGCACAAAAGCATGTATGTTAGTACATGTTTTAATTAGTGCACAAAAGCATGTATGTTAGTACATGTTTATATTAGTGCACAAAAGCATGTATGTTAGTACATGTTTATATTAGTGCACAAAAGCATGTATGTTAGTACATGTTTTAATTAGTGCACAAAAGCATGTATGTTAGTACATGTTTATATTAGTGCACAAAAGCATGTATGTTATTACATGTTTATATTAGTGCACAAAAGCATGTATGTTAGTACATGTTTATATTAGTGCACAAAAGCATGTATGTTAGTACATGTTTTAATTAGTGCACAAAAGTGTGTATGTTAGTACATGTTTATATTAGTGCACAAAAGCATGTGTGTTAGTACATGTTTATATTAGTGCACAAAAGCGTGTGTGTTAGTGCATGTTTATATTAGTCCACAAAAGCATGTGTGTTAGTACATGTTTATATTAGTGCACAAAAGCATGTGTGTTAGTACATGTTTATATTAGTGCACATAGGCATGTGTGTTAGTACATGTTTATATTAGTGCACAAAAGCACGTGTGTTAGTACATGTTTATATTAGTGCACAAAAGCATGTGTGTTAGTACATGTTTATATTAGTGCACAAAAGCATGTATGTTAGTACATGTTTATATTAGTGCACAAAAGCATGTGTGTTAGTACATGTTTATATTAGTGCACAAAAGCACGTGTGTTAGTACATGTTTATATTAGTGCACAAAAGCATGTGTGTTAGTACATGTTTATATTAGTGCACAAAAGCACGTGTGTTAGTACATGTTTATATTAGTGCACAAAAGCAAGCGTGTTAGTACATGTTTATATTAGTGCACAAAAGCAAGCGTGTTAGTACATGTTTATATTAGTGCACAAAAGCATGTATGTTAGTACATGTTTATATTAGTGCACAAAAGCGTGTATGTTAGTACGTATTTTAATTAGTGCACAAAAGCATGTATGTTAGTACATGTTTATATTAGTGCACAAAAGCGTGTATGTTAGTACATGTTTATATTAGTGCACAAAAGCATGTATGTTAGTACATGTTTATATTAGTGCACAAAAGCACGTGTGTTAGTACATGTTTATATTAGTGCACAAAAGCGTGTATGTTAGTACATGTTTATATTATTGCACAAAAGCGTGTATGTTAGTACATATTTTAATTAGTGCACAAAAGCATGTATGTTAGTACATGTTTATATTAGTGCACAAAAGCGTGTATGTTAGTACATGTTTATATGAGTGCACAAAAGCATGTATGTTAGTACATGTTTATATTAGTGCACAAAAGCATGTATGTTAGTACATGTTTATATTAGTGCACAAAAGCATGTATGTTAGTACATGTTTATATTAGTGCACAAAAGCATGTATGTTAGTACATGTTAATATTAGTGCACAAAAGCATGTATGTTAGTACATGTTTATATTAGTGCACAAAAGCATGTATGTTAGTACATGTTTTAATTAGTGCACAAAAGCATGTATGTTAGTACATGTTTTAATTAGTGCACAAAAGCGTGTATGTTAGTACATGTTTATATTAGTGCACAAAAGCATGTATGTTAGTACATGTTTTAATTAGTGCACAAAAGCATGTATGTTAGTACATGTTTATATTAGTGCACAAAAGCATGTATGTTAGTACATGTTTATATTAGTGCACAAAAGCATGTATGTTAGTACATGTTTTAATTAGTGCACAAAAGCATGTATGTTAGTACATGTTTATATTAGTGCACAAAAGCATGTATGTTATTACATGTTTTAATTGGTGCACAAAAGTGTGTATGTTAGTACATGTTTTAATTAGTGCACAAAAGCACGTGTGTTAGTGCATGTTTATATTAGTGCACAAAAGCATGTATGTTAGTACATGTTTATATTAGTGCACAAAAGCATGTATGTTAGTACATGTTTATATTAGTGCACATAGGCATGTATGTTAGTACATGTTTAAATTAGTGCACAAAAGCATGTATGTTAGTACATGTTTATATTAGTGCACATAGGCATGTATGTTAGTACATGTTTATATTAGTGCACATAGGCATGTATGTTAGTACATGTTTAAATTAGTGCACATAGGCATGTATGTTAGTACATGTTTATATTAGTGCACAAAAGCACGTGTGTTAGTACATGTTTATATTAGTGCACATAGGCATGTATGTTAGTACATGTTTAAATTAGTGCACAAAAGCATGTATGTTAGTACATGTTTATATTAGTGCACATAGGCATGTATGTTAGTACATGTTTATATTAGTGCACATAGGCATGTATGTTAGTACATGTTTATATTAGTGCACATAAGCATGTGTGTTAGTGCATGTTTATATTAGTGCACATAGGCATGTATGTTAGTACATGTTTATATTAGTGCACAACAGCATGTCTGTTAGTACATGTTTAAATTAGTGCACAAAAGCATGTATGTTAGTACATGTTTAAATTAGTGCACAAAAGCATGTATGTTAGTACATGTTTAAATTAGTGCACAAAAGCATGTGTGTTAGTACATGTTTATATTAGTGCACAAAAGCACGTGTGTTAGTACATGTTTATATTAGTGCACAAAAGCATGTGTGTTAGTACATGTTTATATTAGTGCACAAAAGCAAGCGTGTTAGTACATGTTTATATTAGTGCACAAAAGCATGTATGTTAGTACATGTTTATATTAGTGCACAAAAGCATGCGTGTTAGTACATGTTTATATTAGTGCACAAAAGCGTGTATGTTAGTACGTATTTTAATTAGTGCACAAAAGCATGTATGTTAGTACATGTTTATATTAGTGCACAAAAGCGTGTATGTTAGTACATGTTTATATTAGTGCACAAAAGCATGTATGTTAGTACATGTTTATATTAGTGCACAAAAGCATTTATGTTAGTACATGTTTATATTAGTGCACAAAAGCATGTATGTTAGTACATGTTTATATTAGTGCACAAAAGCATGTATGTTAGTACATGTTTTAATTAGTGCACAAAAGCATGTATGTTAGTACATGTTTATATTAGTGCACAAAAGCATGTATGTTAGTACATGTTTATATTAGTGCACAAAAGCGTGTATGTTAGTACATGTTTTAATTAGTGCACAAAAGCGTGTATGTTAGTACATGTTTATATTAGTGCACAAAAGCATGTATGTTAGTACATGTTTTAATTAGTGCACAAAAGCATGTATGTTAGTACATGTTTATATTAGTGCACAAAAGCATGTATGTTAGTACATGTTTATATTAGTGCACAAAAGCATGTATGTTAGTACATGTTTTAATTAGTGCACAAAAGCATGTATGTTAGTACATGTTTATATTAGTGCACAAAAGCATGTATGTTATTACATGTTTATATTAGTGCACAAAAGCATGTATGTTAGTACATGTTTATATTAGTGCACAAAAGCATGTATGTTAGTACATGTTTTAATTAGTGCACAAAAGTGTGTATGTTAGTACATGTTTATATTAGTGCACAAAAGCATGTGTGTTAGTACATGTTTATATTAGTGCACAAAAGCGTGTGTGTTAGTGCATGTTTATATTAGTCCACAAAAGCATGTGTGTTAGTACATGTTTATATTAGTGCACAAAAGCATGTGTGTTAGTACATGTTTATATTAGTGCACATAGGCATGTGTGTTAGTACATGTTTATATTAGTGCACAAAAGCACGTGTGTTAGTACATGTTTATATTAGTGCACAAAAGCATGTGTGTTAGTACATGTTTATATTAGTGCACAAAAGCATGTATGTTAGTACATGTTTATATTAGTGCACAAAAGCATGTGTGTTAGTACATGTTTATATTAGTGCACAAAAGCACGTGTGTTAGTACATGTTTATATTAGTGCACAAAAGCATGTGTGTTAGTACATGTTTATATTAGTGCACAAAAGCACGTGTGTTAGTACATGTTTATATTAGTGCACAAAAGCACGTGTGTTAGTACATGTTTATATTAGTGCACAAAAGCACGTGTGTTAGTACATGTTTATATTAGTGCACAAAAGCGTGTGTGTTAGTACATGTTTATATTAGTGCACAAAAGCATGTGTGTTAGTACATGTTTATATGAGTGCACAAAAGCACGTGTGATAGTACATGTTTATATTAGTGCACAAAAGCACATGTGTTAGGACATGTTTATATGAGTGCACAAAAGCACGTGTGTTAGTACATGTTTATATTAGTGCACAAAAGCATGTGTGTTAGTACATGTTTATATTAGTGCACAAAAGCACGTGTGTTAGTACATGTTTATATTAGTGCACAAAAGCACGTGTGTTAGTACATGTTTATATTAGTGCACATAGGCATGTGTGTTAGTACATGTTTATATTAGTGCACAAAAGCACGTGTGTTAGTACATGTTTATATTAGTGCACAAAAGCACGTGTGTTAGTACATGTTTATATTAGTGCACAAAAGCATGTGTGTTAGTACATGTTTATATGAGTGCACAAAAGCATGTGTGTTAGTACATGTTTATATTAGTGCACAAAAGCAAATGTGTTAGTACATGTTTATATGAGTGCACAAAAGCATGTGTGTTAGTACATGTTTATATTAGTGCACAAAAGCATGTGTGTTAGTACATGTTTATATGAGTGCACAAAAGCACGTATGTTAGTGCATGTTTATATTAGTGCACAAAAGCACGTGTGTTAGTGCATGTTTATATTAGTGCACAAAAGCATGTATGTTAGTGCATGTTTATATTAGTGCACAAAAGCACGTGTGTTAGTGCATGTTTATATTAGTGCACAAAAGCGTGTGTGTTAGTGCATGTTTATATTAGTGCACAAAAGCATGTATGTTAGTACATGTTTATGTTAGTGCACAAAAGCACTTGTGTTAGTACATGTTTATATTAGTGCACAAAAGCATGTGTGTTAGTACATGTTTATATTAGTGCACAAAAGCATGTGTGTTAGTACATGTTTATATTAGTGCACAAAAGCATGTGTGTTAGCACATGTTTATATTAGTGCACAAAAGCATGTGTGTAAGTACATGTTTATATGAGTGCACAAAAGCATGTATGTTAGTACATGTTTATATTAGTGCACAAAAGCACTTGTGTTAGTACATGTTTATATTAGTGCACAAAAGCATGTGTGTAAGTACATGTTTATATTAGTGCACAAAAGCATGTATGTTAGTGCATGTTTATATTAGTGCACAAACGCACGTGTGTTAGTACATGTTTATATTAGTGCACAAAAGCATATGTGTTAGTACATCTTTATATTAGTGCACAAAAGCACGTGTGTTAGTACATGTTTATATGAGCGCACAAAAGCGTGTATGTTAGTACATGTTTATATTAGTGCACAAAAGCATATGTGTTAGTACATGTTTATATTAGTGCACAAAAGCATGTATGTTAGTACATGTTTATATTAGTGCACAAAAGCATGTATGTTAGTACATGTTTATATTAGTGCACAAAAGCATGTATGTTAGTACATGTTTATATTAGTGCACAAAAGCATGTGTGTTAGTACATGTTTATATTAGTGCACAAAAGCACGTGTGTTAGTACATGTTTATATGAGCGCACAAAAGCATGTATGTTAGTACATGTTTATATTAGTGCACAAAAGCACGTGTGTTAGTGCATGTTTATATTAGTGCACAAAAGCATGTATGTTAGTACATGTTTATATTAGTGCACAAAAGCACGTGTGTTAGTACATGTTTATATTAGTGCACAAAAGCATGTATGTTAGTACATGTTTATATGAGTGCACAAAAGCACGTGTGTTAGTGCATGTTTATATTAGTGCACAAAAGCACGTGTGTTAGTACATGTTCATATGAGCGCACAAAAGCGTGTATGTTAGTACATGTTTATATGAGTGCACAAAAGCACGTGTGTTAGTGCATGTTTATATTAGTGCACAAAAGCACGTGTGTTAGTGCATGTTTATATTAGTGCACAAAAGCATATGTGTTAGTACATGTTTATATTAGTGCACAAAAGCATGTATGTTAGTACATGTTTATATTAGTGCACAAAAGCATGTATGTTAGTACATGTTTATATTAGTGCACAAAAGCATGTATGTTAGTACATGTTTATATGAGTGCACAAAAGCACGTGTGTTAGTGCATGTTTATATTAGTGCACAAAAGCATATGTGTTAGTACATGTTTATATTAGTGCACAAAAGCATGTATGTTAGTACATGTTTATATTAGTGCACAAAAGCATGTATGTTAGTACATGTTTATATTAGTGCACAAAAGCACGTGTGTTAGTACATGTTTATATGAGCGCACAAAAGCGTGTGTGTTAGTACATGTTTACATTAGTGCACAAAAGCACGTGTGTTAGTACATGTTTATATTAGTGCACAAAAGCGCGTGTGTTAGTACATGTTTACATTAGTGCACAAAAGCGTGTGTGTTAGTACATGTTTATATTAGTGCACAAAAGCGCGTGTGTTAGTACATGTTTACATTAGTGCACAAAAGCGTGTGTGTTAGTACATGTTTACGTTAGTGCACAAAAGCACGTGTGTTAGTACATGTTTATATTAGTGCACAAAAGCGTGTGTGTTAGTACATGTTTATATTAGTGCACAAAAGCACGTGTGTTAGTACATGTTTATATTAGTGCACAAAAGCATGTGTGTTAGTGCATGTTTATATGAGTGCACAAAAGCACGTGTGTTAGTACATGTTTATATTAGTGCACAAAAGCACGTGTGTTAGTACATGTTTATATTAGTGCACAAAAGCACGTGTGTTAGTAAATGTTTATATTAGTGCACAAAAGCACGTGTGTTAGTACATGTTTATATGAGTGCACAAAAGCATGTGTGTTAGTACATGTTTATATTAGTGCGCAAAAGCACGTGTGTTAGTACATGTTTATATTAGTGCACAAAAGCGTGTATGTTAGTACATGTTTATATTAGTGCACAAAAGCATGTGTGTTAGTACATGTTTATATGAGTGCACAAAAGCGTGTATGTTAGTACATGTTTATATTAGTGCACAAAAGCATGCATGTTAGTACATGTTTATATGAGTGCACAAAAGCACATGTGTTAGTACATGTTTATATTAGTGCACAAAAGCATGTATGTTAGTACATGTTTATATGAGTGCACAAAAGCGTGTATGTTAGTACATGTTTATATTAGTGCACAAAAGCATGCATGTTAGTACATGTTTATATTAGTGCACAAAAGCGTGTGTGTTAGTACATGTTTATATTAGTGCACAAAAGCACGTGTGTTAGTACATGTTTATATTAGTGCACAAAAGCATGTGTGTTAGTGCATGTTTATATGAGTGCACAAAAGCACGTGTGTTAGTACATGTTTATATTAGTGCACAAAAGCACGTGTGTTAGTACATGTTTATATTAGTGCACAAAAGCGTGTATGTTAGTACATGTTTATATTAGTGCACAAAAGCACGTGTGTTAGTACATGTTTATATGAGTGCACAAAAGCGTGTATGTTAGTACATGTTTATATTAGTGCACAAAAGCATGCATGTTAGTACATGTTTATATGAGTGCACAAAAGCACGTGTGTTAGTACATGTTTATATTAGTGCACAAAAGCATGTGTGTTAGTACATGTTTATATTAGTGCACAAAAGCGTGTATGTTAGTACATGTTTATATTAGTGCACAAAAGCACGTGTGTTAGTACATGTTTATATTAGTGCACAAAAGCGTGTATGTTAGAACATGTTTACATTAGTGCACAAAAGCACGTGTTAGTACATGTTTATATGAGTGCACAAAAGCACTTGTGTTAGTACATGTTTATATTAGTGCACAAAAGCACGTGTGTTAGTACACGTTTACATTAGTGCACAAAAGCACGTGTGTTAGTACATGTTTATATTAGTGCACAAAAGCATGTGTGTTAGTACATGTTTATATTAGTGCACAAAAGCGTGTATGTTAGTACATGTTTATATTAGTGCACAAAAGCACGTGTGTTAGTACATGTTTATATTAGTGCACAAAAGCGTGTATGTTAGTACATGTTTATATTAGTGCACAAAAGCGTGTATGTTAGTACATGTTTACATTAGTGCACAAAAGCATGCATGTTAGTACATGTTTATATGAGTGCACAAAAGCATGCGTGTTAGTACATGTTTATATTAGTGCACAAAAGCATGTGTGTTAGTACATGTTTATATTAGTGCACAAAAGCATGTGTGTTAGTACATGTTTATATTAGTGCACAAAAGCGTGTGTGTTAGTACACGTTTATATTAGTGCACAAAAGCATGTGTGTTAGTGCATGTTTATATGAGTGCACAAAAGCACGTGTGTTAGTACATGTTTATATGAGTGCACAAAAGCGTGTGTGTTAGTACACGTTTATATTAGTGCACAAAAGCATGTGTGTTAGTGCATGTTTATATGAGTGCACAAAAGCACGTGTGTTAGTACATGTTTATATTAGTGCACAAAAGCACGTGTGTTAGTACATGTTTATATTAGTGCACAAAAGCATGTGTGTTAGTACATGTTTATATTAGTGCACAAAAGCACGTGTGTTAGTACATGTTTATATTAGTGCATAAAAGCGTGTGTGTTAGTACATGTTTATATTAGTGCACAAAAGCATGTGTGTTAGTACATGTTTATATTAGTGCACAAAAGCGTGTGTGTTAGTACATGTTTATATTAGTGCACAAAAGCGTGTATGTTAGTACATGTTTATATTAGTGCACAAAAGCACGTGTGTTAGTACATGTTTATATGAGTGCACAAAAGCATGTGTGTTAGTACATGTTTATATTAGTGCACAAAAGCACGTGTGTTAGTACATGTTTATATTAGTGCACAAAAGCACGTGTGTTAGTAAATGTTTATATTAGTGCACAAAAGCACGTGTGTTAGTACATGTTTATATGAGTGCACAAAAGCGTGTATGTTAGTACATGTTTATATTAGTGCACAAAAGCGTGTATGTTAGTACATGTTTATATTAGTGCACAAAAGCACGTGTGTTAGTACATGTTTATATGAGTGCACAAAAGCATGTGTGTTAGTACATGTTTATATTAGTGCACAAAAGCACGTGTGTTAGTACATGTTTATATTAGTGCACAAAAGCACGTGTGTTAGTAAATGTTTATATTAGTGCACAAAAGCACGTGTGTTAGTACATGTTTATATTAGTGCACAAAAGCACGTGTGTTAGTACATGTTTATATGAGTGCACAAAAGCATGTGTGTTAGTACATGTTTATATTAGTGCACAAAAGCGTGTATGTTAGTACATGTTTATATTAGTGCACAAAAGCACGTGTGTTAGTACATGTTTATATTAGTGCACAAAAGCATGTATGTTAGTACATGTTTATATGAGTGCACAAAAGCACGTGTGTTAGTACATGTTTATATTAGTGCACAAAAGCATGCGTGTTAGTACATGTTTATATTAGTGCACAAAAGCATGTGTGTTAGTACATGTTTATATGAGTGCACAAAAGCACGTGTGTTAGTACATGTTTATATGAGTGCACAAAAGCGTGTATGTTAGTACATGTTTATATTAGTGCACAAAAGCATGTGTGTTAGTACATGTTTATATTAGTGCACAAAAGCATGTATGTTAGTACATGTTTATATGAGTGCACAAAAGCATGTGTGTTAGTACATGTTTATATTAGTGCACAAAAGCGTGTATGTTAGTACATGTTTATATTAGTGCACAAAAGCACGTGTGTTAGTACATGTTTATATTAGTGCACAAAAGCATGTGTGTTAGTACATGTTTATATGAGTGCACAAAAGCGTGTATGTTAGTACATGTTTATATTAGTGCACAAAAGCATGCATGTTAGTACATGTTTATATTAGTGCACAAAAGCATGCGTGTTAGTACATGTTTATATTAGTGCACAAAAGCATGTGTGTTAGTACATGTTTATATGAGTGCACAAAAGCGTGTATGTTAGTACATGTTTATATTAGTGCACAAAAGCATGTGTGTTAGTGCATGTTTATATTAGTGCACAAAAGCACGTGTGTTAGTACATGTTTATATTAGTGCACAAAAGCACGTGTGTTAGTACATGTTTATATTAGTGCACAAAAGCGTGTATGTTAGTACATGTTTATATTAGTGCACAAAAGCACGTGTGTTAGTACATGTTTATATTAGTGCACAAAAGCACGTGTGTTAGTACATGTTTATATGAGTGCACAAAAGCGTGTGTGTTAGTACATGTTTATATTAGTGCACAAAAGCGTGTGTGTTAGTACATATTTATATTAGTGCACAAAAGCGTGTGTGTTAGTACATGTTTATATTAGTGCACAAAAGCGTGTATGTTAGTACATGTTTATATTAGTGCACAAAAGCACGTGTGTTAGTACATGTTTATATGAGTGCACAAAAGCATGTGTGTTAGTACATGTTTATATTAGTGCACAAAAGCACGTGTGTTAGTACATGTTTATATTAGTGCACAAAAGCACGTGTGTAAGTACATGTTTATATTAGTGCACAAAAGCACGTGTGTTAGTACATGTTTATATTAGTGCACAAAAGCACGTGTGTAAGTACACGTTTATATTAGTGCACAAAAGCACGTGTGTTAGTACATGTTTATATTAGTGCACAAAAGCGTGTGTGTTAGTACATGTTTATATGAGAGCACAAAAGCACGTGTGTTAGTACATGTTTATATTAGTGCACAAAAGCGTGTGTGTTAGTACATGTTTATATTAGTGCACAAAAGCACTTGTGTTAGTACATGTTTATATTAGTGCACAAAAGCATGTGTGTTAGTACATGTTTATATTAGTGCACAAAAGCATGTGTGTTAGTACATGTTTATATTAGAGCACAAAAGCACTTGTGTTAGTACATGTTTATATTAGTGCACAAAAGCATGTGTGTTAGTACATGTTTATATTAGTGCACAAAAGCATGTATGTTAGTACATGTTTATATTAGTGCACAAAAGCACTTGTGTTAGTACATGTTTATATTAGTGCACAAAAGCACTTGTGTTAGTACATGTTTATATTAGTGCACAAAAGCATGTGTGTTAGTGCATGTTTATATTAGTGCACAAAAGCACGTGTGTTAGTACATGTTTATATTAGTGCACAAAAGCACGTATGTTAGTACATGTTTATATTAGTGCACAAAAGCATGTGTGTTAGTACATGTTTATATTAGTGCACAAAAGCATGTATGTTAGTACATGTTTATATTAGTGCACAAAAGCATGTATGTTAGTACATGTTTATATTAGTGCACAAAAGCACGTATGTTAGTACATGTTTATATTAGTGCACAAAAGCATGTATGTTAGTACATGTTTATATTAGTGCACAAAAGCATGTATGTTAGTACATGTTTATATTAGTGCACAAAAGCACGTGTGTTAGTATATTTATATTAGTGCACAAAAGCATGTATGTTAGTACATGTTTATATTAGTGCACAAAAGCATGTATGTTAGTACATGTTTTAATTAGTGCACAAAAGCATGTGTGTTAGTACATGTTTATATTAGTGCACAAAAGCATGTGTGTTAGTACATGTTTATATTAGTGCACAAAAGCATGTGTGTTAGTACATGTTTACATTAGTGCACAAAAGCATGTATGTTAGTACATGTTTAAATTAGTGCACATAGGCATGTGTGTTAGTACATGTTTATATCAGTGCACATAGGCATGTATGTTAGTACATGTTTATATTAGTGCACAAAAGCATGTGTGTTAGTGCATGTTTATATTAGTGCACAAAAGCATGTGTGTTAGTACATGTTTATATTAGTGCACAAAAGCACGTGTGTTAGTACATGTTTATATTAGTGCACAAAAGCACGTATGTTAGTACATGTTTATATTAGTGCACAAAAGCATGTATGTTAGTACATGTTTATATTAGTGCACAAAAGCATGTATGTTATTACATGTTTTAATTGGTGCACAAAAGTGTGTATGTTAGTACATGTTTTAATTAGTGCACAAAAGCACGTGTGTTAGTGCATGTTTATATTAGTGCACAAAAGCATGTATGTTAGTACATGTTTATATTAGTGCACAAAAGCATGTATGTTAGTACATGTTTATATTAGTGCACATAGGCATGTATGTTAGTACATGTTTAAATTAGTGCACAAAAGCATGTATGTTAGTACATGTTTATATTAGTGCACATAGGCATGTATGTTAGTACATGTTTATATTAGTGCACATAGGCATGTATGTTAGTACATGTTTAAATTAGTGCACATAGGCATGTATGTTAGTACATGTTTATATTAGTGCACATAAGCATGTATGTTAGTACATGTTTATATTAGTGCACATAGGCATGTATGTTAGTACATGTTTAAATTAGTGCACATAGGCATGTATGTTAGTACATGTTTATATTAGTGCACAACAGCATGTCTGTTAGTACATGTTTAAATTAGTGCACAAAAGCATGTATGTTAGTACATGTTTAAATTAGTGCACAAAAGCATGTATGTTAGTACATGTTTAAATTAGTGCACAAAAGCATGTGTGTTAGTACATGTTTATATTAGTGCACAAAAGCACGTGTGTTAGTACATGTTTATATTAGTGCACAAAAGCATGTGTGTTAGTACATGTTTATATTAGTGCACAAAAGCAAGCGTGTTAGTACACGTTTATATTAGTGCACAAAAGCATGTATGTTAGTACATGTTTATATTAGTGCACAAAAGCATGCGTGTTAGTACATGTTTATATTAGTGCACAAAAGCATGTATGTTAGTACATGTTTATATTAGTGCACAAAAGCACGTGTGTTAGTACATGTTTATATTAGTGCACAAAAGCGTGTATGTTAGTACATGTTTATATTAGTGCACAAAAGCATGTATGTTAGTACATGTTTATATTAGTGCACAAAAGCACGTGTGTTAGTACATGTTTATATTAGTGCACAAAAGCGTGTGTGTTAGTACATGTTTATATTAGTGCACAAAAGCATGTGTGTTAGTACATGTTTATATTAGTGCACAAAAGCGTGTATGTTAGTACGTATTTTAATTAGTGCACAAAAGCATGTATGTTAGTACATGTTTATATTAGTGCACAAAAGCGTGTATGTTAGTACATGTTTATATTAGTGCACAAAAGCATGTATGTTAGTACATGTTTATATTAGTGCACAAAAGCATGTATGTTAGTACATGTTTATATTAGTGCACAAAAGCATGTATGTTAGTACATGTTTATATTAGTGCACAAAAGCACGTGTGTTAGTACATGTTTATATTAGTGCACAAAAGCGTGTATGTTAGTACATGTTTATATTAGTGCACAAAAGCGTGTATGTTAGTACATATTTTAATTAGTGCACAAAAGCATGTATGTTAGTACATGTTTATATTAGTGCACAAAAGCGTGTATGTTAGTACATGTTTATATGAGTGCACAAAAGCATGTATGTTAGTACATGTTTATATTAGTGCACAAAAGCATGTATGTTAGTACATGTTTATATTAGTGCACAAAAGCATGTATGTTAGTACATGTTTTAATTAGTGCACAAAAGCATGTATGTTAGTACATGTTTTAATTAGTGCACAAAAGCATGTATGTTAGTACATGTTTATATTAGTGCACAAAAGCATGTATGTTAGTACATGTTTATATTAGTGCACAAAAGCGTGTATGTTAGTACATGTTTTAATTAGTGCACAAAAGCGTGTATGTTAGTACATGTTTATATTAGTGCACAAAAGCATGTATGTTAGTACATGTTTTAATTAGTGCACAAAAGCATGTATGTTAGTACATGTTTATATTAGTGCACAAAAGCATGTATGTTAGTACATGTTTATATTAGTGCACAAAAGCATGTATGTTAGTACATGTTTTAATTAGTGCACAAAAGCATGTATGTTAGTACATGTTTATATTAGTGCACAAAAGCATGTATGTTATTACATGTTTATATTAGTGCACAAAAGCATGTATGTTAGTACATGTTTATATTAGTGCACAAAAGCATGTATGTTAGTACATGTTTTAATTAGTGCACAAAAGCATGTATGTTAGTACATGTTTATATTAGTGCACAAAAGCATGTATGTTATTACATGTTTATATTAGTGCACAAAAGCATGTATGTTAGTACATGTTTATATTAGTGCACAAAAGCATGTATGTTAGTACATGTTTATATTAGTGCACAAAAGCATGTATGTTAGTACATGTTTATATTAGTGCACAAAAGCATGTATGTTAGTACATGTTTATATTAGTGCACAAAAGCATGTATGTTAGTACATGTTTTAATTAGTGCACAAAAGCATGTATGTTAGTACATGTTTATATTAGTGCACAAAAGCATGTATGTTATTACATGTTTATATTAGTGCACAAAAGCATGTATGTTATTACATGTTTATATTAGTGCACAAAAGCATGTGTGTTAGTACATGTTTATATTAGTGCACAAAAGTGTGTATGTTAGTACATGTTTATATTAGTGCACAAAAGCATGTATGTTAGTACATGTTTATATTAGTGCACAAAAGCGTGTGTGTTAGTGCATGTTTATATTAGTGCACAAAAGCATGTGTGTTAGTACATGTTTATATTAGTGCACAAAAGCACGTGTGTTAGTACATGTTTATATTAGTGCACAAAAGCATGTGTGTTAGTACATGTTTATATTAGTGCACAAAAGCACGTGTGTTAGTACATGTTTATATTAGTGCACAAAAGCACGTGTGTTAGTACATGTTTATATTAGTGCACAAAAGCGTGTGTGTTAGTACATGTTTATATTAGTGCACAAAAGCATGTGTGTTAGTACATGTTTATATGAGTGCACAAAAGCACGTGTGATAGTACATGTTTATATTAGTGCACAAAAGCACGTGTGTTAGGACATGTTTATATGAGTGCACAAAAGCACGTGTGTTAGTACATGTTTATATTAGTGCACAAAAGCACGTGTGTTAGTACATGTTTATATTAGTGCACAAAAGCACGTGTGTTAGTACATGTTTATATTAGTGCACATAGGCATGTGTGTTAGTACATGTTTATATTAGTGCACAAAAGCACGTGTGTTAGTACATGTTTATATTAGTGCACAAAAGCACGTGTGTTAGTACATGTTTATATTAGTGCACATAGGCATGTGTGTTAGTACATGTTTATATTAGTGCACAAAAGCACGTGTGTTAGTACATGTTTATATTAGTGCACAAAAGCACGTGTGTTAGTACATGTTTATATTAGTGCACAAAAGCATGTGTGTTAGTACATGTTTATATGAGTGCACAAAAGCATGTGTGTTAGTACATGTTTATATTAGTGCACAAAAGCAAATGTGTTAGTACATGTTTATATGAGTGCACAAAAGCATGTGTGTTAGTACATGTTTATATTAGTGCACAAAAGCATGTGTGTTAGTACATGTTTATATGAGTGCACAAAAGCATGTGTGTTAGTACATGTTTATATTAGTGCACAAAAGCAAATGTGTTAGTACATGTTTATATGAGTGCACAAAAGCATGTGTGTTAGTACATGTTTATATGAGTGCACAAAAGCACGTGTGATAGTACATGTTTATATTAGTGCACAAAAGCACATGTGTTAGGACATGTTTATATGAGTGCACAAAAGCACGTGTGTTAGTACATGTTTATATTAGTGCACAAAAGCATGTATGTTAGTGCATGTTTATATTAGTGCACAAAAGCACGTGTGTTAGTGCATGTTTATATTAGTGCACAAAAGCGTGTGTGTTAGTGCATGTTTATATTAGTGCACAAAAGCACGTGTGTTAGTGCATGTTTATATTAGTGCACAAAAGCGTGTGTGTTAGTGCATGTTTATATTAGTGCACAAAAGCATGTATGTTAGTACATGTTTATATTAGTGCACAAAAGCATGTGTGTTAGTACATGTTTATATTAGTGCACAAAAGCATGTGTGTTAGCACATGTTTATATTAGTGCACAAAAGCATGTGTGTAAGTACATGTTTATATTAGTGCACAAAAGCATGTATGTTAGTACATGTTTATATTAGTGCACAAAAGCACTTGTGTTAGTACATGTTTATATTAGTGCACAAAAGCATGTGTGTAAGTACATGTTTATATTAGTGCACAAAAGCACTTGTGTTAGTACATGTTTATATTAGTGCACAAAAGCATGTATGTTAGTGCATGTTTATATTAGTGCACAAACGCACGTGTGTTAGTACATGTTTATATTAGTGCACAAAAGCATGTATGTTAGTACATGTTTATATTAGTGCACAAAAGCATGTATGTTAGTACATGTTTATATTAGTGCACAAAAGCATATGTGTTAGTACATCTTTATATTAGTGCACAAAAGCACGTGTGTTAGTACATGTTTATATGAGCGCACAAAAGCGTGTATGTTAGTACATGTTTATATTAGTGCACAAAAGCATATGTGTTAGTACATGTTTATATTAGTGCACAAAAGCATGTATGTTAGTACATGTTTATATTAGTGCACAAAAGCATGTATGTTAGTACATGTTTATATTAGTGCACAAAAGCATGTATGTTAGTACATGTTTATATTAGTGCACAAAAGCATGTGTGTTAGTACATGTTTATATTAGTGCACAAAAGCACGTGTGTTAGTACATGTTTATATGAGCGCACAAAAGCATGTATGTTAGTACATGTTTATATTAGTGCACAAAAGCATGTATGTTAGTACATGTTTATATTAGTGCACAAAAGCATGTATGTTAGTACATGTTTATATTAGTGCACAAAAGCATATGTGTTAGTACATCTTTATATTAGTGCACAAAAGCACGTGTGTTAGTACATGTTCATATGAGTGCACAAAAGCACGTGTGTTAGTGCATGTTTATATTAGTGCACAAAAGCACGTGTGTTAGTGCATGTTTATATTAGTGCACAAAAGCGTGTATGTTAGTACATGTTTATATGAGTGCACAAAAGCACGTGTGTTAGTGCATGTTTATATTAGTGCACAAAAGCACGTGTGTTAGTGCATGTTTATATTAGTGCACAAAAGCATATGTGTTAGTACATGTTTATATTAGTGCACAAAAGCATGTATGTTAGTACATGTTTATATTAGTGCACAAAAGCATGTATGTTAGTACATGTTTATATGAGTGCACAAAAGCGTGTATGTTAGTACATGTTTATATTAGTGCACAAAAGCATGCATGTTAGTACATGTTTATATTAGTGCACAAAAGCGTGTATGTTAGTACATGTTTATATTAGTGCACAAAAGCGTGTGTGTTAGTACATGTTTATATTAGTGCACAAAAGCACGTGTGTTAGTACATGTTTATATTAGTGCACAAAAGCATGTGTGTTAGTGCATGTTTATATGAGTGCACAAAAGCACGTGTGTTAGTACATGTTTATATTAGTGCACAAAAGCACGTGTGTTAGTACATTTTTATATTAGTGCACAAAAGCGTGTATGTTAGTACATGTTTATATTAGTGCACAAAAGCACGTGTGTTAGTACATGTTTATATGAGTGCACAAAAGCGTGTATGTTAGTACATGTTTATATTAGTGCACAAAAGCATGCATGTTAGTACATGTTTATATGAGTGCACAAAAGCACGTGTGTTAGTACATGTTTATATTAGTGCACAAAAGCATGTGTGTTAGTACATGTTTATATTAGTGCACAAAAGCGTGTATGTTAGTACATGTTTATATGAGTGCACAAAAGCGTGTATGTTAGAACATGTTTACATTAGTGCACAAAAGCACGTGTTAGTACACGTTTACATTAGTGCACAAAAGCATGTGTGTTAGTACATGTTTATATGAGTGCACAAAAGCACGTGTGTTAGTACACGTTTACATTAGTGCACAAAAGCACGTGTGTTAGTACATGTTTATATTAGTGCACAAAAGCATGTGTGTTAGTACATGTTTATATTAGTGCACAAAAGCGTGCATGTTAGTACATGTTTACATTAGTGCACAAAAGCATGCATGTTAGTACATGTTTACATTAGTGCACAAAAGCATGTGTGTTAGTACATGTTTATATTAGTGCACAAAAGCATGTGTGTTAGTACATGTTTATATTAGTGCACAAAAGCGTGTGTGTTAGTACACGTTTATATTAGTGCACAAAAGCATGTGTGTTAGTACATGTTTATATTAGTGCACAAAAGCGTGTATGTTAGTACATGTTTATATTAGTGCACAAAAGCACGTGTGTTAGTACATGTTTATATGAGTGCACAAAAGCATGTGTGTTAGTACATGTTTATATTAGTGCACAAAAGCACGTGTGTTAGTACATGTTTATATTAGTGCACAAAAGCACGTGTGTTAGTAAATGTTTATATTAGTGCACAAAAGCACGTGTGTTAGTACATGTTTATATTAGTGCACAAAAGCACGTGTGTTAGTACATGTTTATATGAGTGCACAAAAGCATGTGTGTTAGTACATGTTTATATTAGTGCACAAAAGCACGTGTGTTAGTACATGTTTATATTAGTGCACAAAAGCGTGTATGTTAGTACATGTTTATATTAGTGCACAAAAGCGTGTGTGTTAGTACATGTTTATATTAGTGCTCAAAAGCGTGTGTGTTAGTACATGTTTATATTAGTGCACAAAAGCACGTGTGTTAGTACATGTTTATATTAGTGCACAAAAGCGTGTGTGTTAGTACATGTTTATATTAGTGCACAAAAGCACGTGTGTTAGTACATGTTTATATTAGTGCACAAAAGCATGTGTGTTAGTACATGTTTATATGAGAGCACAAAAGCACGTGTGTTAGTACATGTTTATATTAGTGCACAAAAGCACGTGTGTTAGTACATGTTTATATTAGTGCACAAAAGCATGTATGTTAGTACATGTTTATATTAGTGCACAAAAGCACGTGTGTTAGTAAATGTTTATATTAGTGCACAAAAGCACGTGTGTTAGTACATGTTTATATGAGTGCACAAAAGCATGTGTGTTAGTACATGTTTATATTAGTGCGCAAAAGCACGTGTGTTAGTACATGTTTATATTAGTGCACAAAAGCGTGTATGTTAGTACATGTTTATATTAGTGCACAAAAGCACGTGTGTTAGTACATGTTTATATGAGTGCACAAAAGCGTGTATGTTAGTACATGTTTATATTAGTGCACAAAAGCATGTGTGTTAGTACATGTTTATATTAGTGCACAAAAGCATGTGTGTTAGTACATGTTTATATTAGTGCACAAAAGCGTGTGTGTTAGTACACGTTTATATTAGTGCACAAAAGCACGTGTGTTAGTACATGTTTATATGAGTGCACAAAAGCGTGTATGTTAGTACATGTTTATATGAGTGCACAAAAGCGTGTATGTTAGTACATGTTTATATTAGTGCACAAAAGCATGCATGTTAGTACATGTTTATATTAGTGCACAAAAGCGTGTATGTTAGTACATGTTTATATTAGTGCACAAAAGCGTGTGTGTTAGTACATGTTTATATTAGTGCACAAAAGCACGTGTGTTAGTACATGTTTATATTAGTGCACAAAAGCATGTGTGTTAGTGCATGTTTATATGAGTGCACAAAAGCACGTGTGTTAGTACATGTTTATATTAGTGCACAAAAGCACGTGTGTTAGTACATTTTTATATTAGTGCACAAAAGCGTGTATGTTAGTACATGTTTATATTAGTGCACAAAAGCACGTGTGTTAGTACATGTTTATATGAGTGCACAAAAGCGTGTATGTTAGTACATGTTTATATTAGTGCACAAAAGCATGCATGTTAGTACATGTTTATATGAGTGCACAAAAGCACGTGTGTTAGTACATGTTTATATTAGTGCACAAAAGCATGTGTGTTAGTACATGTTTATATTAGTGCACAAAAGCGTGTATGTTAGTACATGTTTATATGAGTGCACAAAAGCGTGTATGTTAGAACATGTTTACATTAGTGCACAAAAGCACGTGTTAGTACACGTTTACATTAGTGCACAAAAGCATGTGTGTTAGTACATGTTTATATGAGTGCACAAAAGCACGTGTGTTAGTACATGTTTATATTAGTGCACAAAAGCATGTGTGTTAGTACATGTTTATATTAGTGCACAAAAGCACGTGTGTTAGTACATGTTTACATTAGTGCACAAAAGCACGTGTGTTAGTACATGTTTATATTAGTGCACAAAAGCATGTGTGTTAGTACATGTTTATATTAGTGCACAAAAGCGTGCATGTTAGTACATGTTTACATTAGTGCACAAAAGCATGCATGTTAGTACATGTTTACATTAGTGCACAAAAGCATGTGTGTTAGTACATGTTTATATTAGTGCACAAAAGCATGTGTGTTAGTACATGTTTATATTAGTGCACAAAAGCGTGTGTGTTAGTACACGTTTATATTAGTGCACAAAAGCATGTGTGTTAGTGCATGTTTATATGAGTGCACAAAAGCACGTGTGTTAGTACATGTTTATATGAGTGCACAAAAGCGTGTGTGTTAGTACACGTTTATATTAGTGCACAAAAGCATGTGTGTTAGTGCATGTTTATATGAGTGCACAAAAGCACGTGTGTTAGTACATGTTTATATTAGTGCACAAAAGCGTGTGTGTTAGTACATGTTTATATGAGTGCACAAAAGCGTGTGTGTTAGTACATGTTTATATGAGTGCACAAAAGCACGTGTGTTAGTACATGTTTATATTAGTGCACAAAAGCATGTGTGTTAGTACATGTTTATATTAGTGCACAAAAGCATGTGTGTTAGTACATGTTTATATTAGTGCACAAAAGCGTGTGTGTTAGTACATGTTTATATTAGTGCACAAAAGCGTGTATGTTAGTACATGTTTATATTAGTGCACAAAAGCACGTGTGTTAGTACATGTTTATATGAGTGCACAAAAGCATGTGTGTTAGTACATGTTTATATTAGTGCACAAAAGCACGTGTGTTAGTACATGTTTATATTAGTGCACAAAAGCACGTGTGTTAGTAAATGTTTATATTAGTGCACAAAAGCACGTGTGTTAGTACATGTTTATATTAGTGCACAAAAGCACGTGTGTTAGTACATGTTTATATGAGTGCACAAAAGCATGTGTGTTAGTACATGTTTATATTAGTGCACAAAAGCACGTGTGTTAGTACATGTTTATATTAGTGCACAAAAGCGTGTATGTTAGTACATGTTTATATTAGTGCACAAAAGCGTGTATGTTAGTACATGTTTATATTAGTGCACAAAAGCACGTGTGTTAGTACATGTTTATATGAGTGCACAAAAGCATGTGTGTTAGTACATGTTTATATTAGTGCACAAAAGCACGTGTGTTAGTACATGTTTATATTAGTGCACAAAAGCGTGTATGTTAGTACATGTTTATATTAGTGCACAAAAGCGTGTATGTTAGTACATGTTTATATTATTGCACAAAAGCACGTGTGTTAGTACATGTTTATATTAGTGCACAAAAGCATGTGTGTTAGTACATGTTTATATGAGTGCACAAAAGCGTGTATGTTAGTACATGTTTATATTAGTGCACAAAAGCACGTGTGTTAGTACATGTTTATATTAGTGCACAAAAGCATGTGTGTTAGTACATGTTTATATTAGTGCACAAAAGCATGCGTGTTAGTACATGTTTATATTAGTGCACAAAAGCATGTGTGTTAGTACATGTTTATATGAGTGCACAAAAGCGTGCATGTTAGTACATGTTTATATGAGTGCACAAAAGCGTGCATGTTAGTACATGTTTATATGAGTGCACAAAAGCACGTGTGTTAGTACATGTTTATATTAGTGCACAAAAGCATGCGTGTTAGTACATGTTTATATTAGTGCACAAAAGCACGTGTGTTAGTACATGTTTATATGAGTGCACAAAAGCATGTGTGTTAGTACATGTTTATATGAGTGCACAAAAGCACGTGTGTTAGTACATGTTTATATTAGTGCACAAAAGCATGTGTGTTAGTACATGTTTATATTAGTGCACAAAAGCGTGTATGTTAGTACATGTTTATATTAGTGCACAAAAGCACGTGTGTTAGTACATGTTTATATGAGTGCACAAAAGCATGTGTGTTAGTACATGTTTATATGAGTGCACAAAAGCACGTGTGTTAGTACATGTTTATATTAGTGCACAAAAGCACGTGTGTTAGTACATGTTTATATGAGTGCACAAAAGCATGTGTGTTAGTACATGTTTATATGAGTGCACAAAAGCACGTGTGTTAGTACATGTTTATATGAGTGCACAAAAGCATGTGTGTTAGTACATGTTTATATGAGTGCACAAAAGCACGTGTGTTAGTACATGTTTATATTAGTGCACAAAAGCATGTGTGTTAGTACATGTTTATATTAGTGCACAAAAGCGTGTATGTTAGTACATGTTTATATTAGTGCACAAAAGCATGTGTGTTAGTGCATGTTTATATGAGTGCACAAAAGCACGTGTGTTAGTACATGTTTATATTAGTGCACAAAAGCACGTGTGTTAGTACATGTTTATATTAGTGCACAAAAGCGTGTGTGTTAGTACATGTTTATATGAGAGCACAAAAGCACGTGTGTTAGTACATGTTTATATTAGTGCACAAAAGCACTTGTGTTAGTACATGTTTATATTAGTGCACAAAAGCATGTGTGTTAGTACATGTTTATATTAGTGCACAAAAGCACTTGTGTTAGTACATGTTTATATTAGTGCACAAAAGCACGTGTGTAAGTACATGTTTATATTAGTGCACAAAAGCGTGTGTGTTAGTACATGTTTATATTAGAGCACAAAAGCACTTGTGTTAGTACATGTTTATATTAGTGCACAAAAGCATGTGTGTTAGTACATGTTTATATTAGTGCACAAAAGCATGTATGTTAGTACATGTTTATATTAGTGCACAAAAGCACTTGTGTTAGTACATGTTTATATTAGTGCACAAAAGCACTTGTGTTAGTACATGTTTATATTAGTGCACAAAAGCATGTGTGTTAGTGCATGTTTATATTAGTGCACAAAAGCACGTGTGTTAGTACATGTTTATATTAGTGCACAAAAGCACGTATGTTAGTACATGTTTATATTAGTGCACAAAAGCATGTATGTTAGTACATGTTTATATTAGTGCACAAAAGCACGTGTGTTAGTACATGTTTATATTAGTGCACAAAAGCACGTGTGTTAGTAAATGTTTATATTAGTGCACAAAAGCACGTGTGTTAGTACATGTTTATATTAGTGCACAAAAGCACGTGTGTTAGTACATGTTTATATGAGTGCACAAAAGCATGTGTGTTAGTACATGTTTATATTAGTGCACAAAAGCACGTGTGTTAGTACATGTTTATATTAGTGCACAAAAGCGTGTATGTTAGTACATGTTTATATTAGTGCACAAAAGCGTGTGTGTTAGTACATGTTTATATTAGTGCTCAAAAGCGTGTGTGTTAGTACATGTTTATATTAGTGCACAAAAGCACGTGTGTTAGTACATGTTTATATTAGTGCACAAAAGCGTGTGTGTTAGTACATGTTTATATTAGTGCACAAAAGCACGTGTGTTAGTACATGTTTATATTAGTGCACAAAAGCATGTGTGTTAGTACATGTTTAAATGAGAGCACAAAAGCACGTGTGTTAGTACATGTTTATATTAGTGCACAAAAGCACGTGTGTTAGTACATGTTTATATTAGTGCACAAAAGCATGTATGTTAGTACATGTTTATATTAGTGCACAAAAGCATGTATGTTAGTACATGTTTATATTAGTGCACAAAAGCACGTGTGTTAGTAAATGTTTATATTAGTGCACAAAAGCACGTGTGTTAGTACATGTTTATATGAGTGCACAAAAGCATGTGTGTTAGTACATGTTTATATTAGTGCGCAAAAGCACGTGTGTTAGTACATGTTTATATTAGTGCACAAAAGCGTGTATGTTAGTACATGTTTATATTAGTGCACAAAAGCACGTGTGTTAGTACATGTTTATATGAGTGCACAAAAGCGTGTATGTTAGTACATGTTTATATTAGTGCACAAAAGCATGTGTGTTAGTACATGTTTATATTAGTGCACAAAAGCATGTGTGTTAGTACATGTTTATATTAGTGCACAAAAGCGTGTGTGTTAGTACACGTTTATATTAGTGCACAAAAGCACGTGTGTTAGTACATGTTTATATGAGTGCACAAAAGCGTGTATGTTAGTACATGTTTATATGAGTGCACAAAAGCGTGTATGTTAGTACATGTTTATATTAGTGCACAAAAGCATGCATGTTAGTACATGTTTATATTAGTGCACAAAAGCGTGTATGTTAGTACATGTTTATATTAGTGCACAAAAGCGTGTGTGTTAGTACATGTTTATATTAGTGCACAAAAGCACGTGTGTTAGTACATGTTTATATTAGTGCACAAAAGCATGTGTGTTAGTGCATGTTTATATGAGTGCACAAAAGCACGTGTGTTAGTACATGTTTATATTAGTGCACAAAAGCACGTGTGTTAGTACATTTTTATATTAGTGCACAAAAGCGTGTATGTTAGTACATGTTTATATTAGTGCACAAAAGCACGTGTGTTAGTACATGTTTATATGAGTGCACAAAAGCGTGTATGTTAGTACATGTTTATATTAGTGCACAAAAGCATGCATGTTAGTACATGTTTATATGAGTGCACAAAAGCACGTGTGTTAGTACATGTTTATATTAGTGCACAAAAGCATGTGTGTTAGTACATGTTTATATTAGTGCACAAAAGCGTGTATGTTAGTACATGTTTATATGAGTGCACAAAAGCGTGTATGTTAGAACATGTTTACATTAGTGCACAAAAGCACGTGTTAGTACACGTTTACATTAGTGCACAAAAGCATGTGTGTTAGTACATGTTTATATGAGTGCACAAAAGCACGTGTGTTAGTACACGTTTACATTAGTGCACAAAAGCACGTGTGTTAGTACATGTTTATATTAGTGCACAAAAGCATGTGTGTTAGTACATGTTTATATTAGTGCACAAAAGCGTGCATGTTAGTACATGTTTACATTAGTGCACAAAAGCATGCATGTTAGTACATGTTTACATTAGTGCACAAAAGCATGTGTGTTAGTACATGTTTATATTAGTGCACAAAAGCATGTGTGTTAGTACATGTTTATATTAGTGCACAAAAGCGTGTGTGTTAGTACACGTTTATATTAGTGCACAAAAGCATGTGTGTTAGTGCATGTTTATATGAGTGCACAAAAGCACGTGTGTTAGTACATGTTTATATGAGTGCACAAAAGCGTGTGTGTTAGTACACGTTTATATTAGTGCACAAAAGCATGTGTGTTAGTGCATGTTTATATGAGTGCACAAAAGCACGTGTGTTAGTACATGTTTATATTAGTGCACAAAAGCGTGTGTGTTAGTACATGTTTATATGAGTGCACAAAAGCGTGTGTGTTAGTACATGTTTATATGAGTGCACAAAAGCGTGTGTGTTAGTACATGTTTATATTAGTGCACAAAAGCATGTGTGTTAGTACATGTTTATATTAGTGCACAAAAGCGTGTGTGTTAGTACATGTTTATATTAGTGCACAAAAGCGTGTATGTTAGTACATGTTTATATTAGTGCACAAAAGCACGTGTGTTAGTACATGTTTATATGAGTGCACAAAAGCATGTGTGTTAGTACATGTTTATATTAGTGCACAAAAGCACGTGTGTTAGTACATGTTTATATTAGTGCACAAAAGCACGTGTGTTAGTAAATGTTTATATTAGTGCACAAAAGCACGTGTGTTAGTACATGTTTATATTAGTGCACAAAAGCACGTGTGTTAGTACATGTTTATATGAGTGCACAAAAGCATGTGTGTTAGTACATGTTTATATTAGTGCACAAAAGCACGTGTGTTAGTACATGTTTATATTAGTGCACAAAAGCGTGTATGTTAGTACATGTTTATATTAGTGCACAAAAGCGTGTATGTTAGTACATGTTTATATTAGTGCACAAAAGCACGTGTGTTAGTACATGTTTATATGAGTGCACAAAAGCATGTGTGTTAGTACATGTTTATATTAGTGCACAAAAGCACGTGTGTTAGTACATGTTTATATTAGTGCACAAAAGCGTGTATGTTAGTACATGTTTATATTAGTGCACAAAAGCGTGTATGTTAGTACATGTTTATATTATTGCACAAAAGCACGTGTGTTAGTACATGTTTATATTAGTGCACAAAAGCATGTGTGTTAGTACATGTTTATATGAGTGCACAAAAGCGTGTATGTTAGTACATGTTTATATTAGTGCACAAAAGCACGTGTGTTAGTACATGTTTATATTAGTGCACAAAAGCATGTGTGTTAGTACATGTTTATATTAGTGCACAAAAGCATGCGTGTTAGTACATGTTTATATTAGTGCACAAAAGCATGTGTGTTAGTACATGTTTATATGAGTGCACAAAAGCGTGCATGTTAGTACATGTTTATATGAGTGCACAAAAGCGTGCATGTTAGTACATGTTTATATGAGTGCACAAAAGCACGTGTGTTAGTACATGTTTATATTAGTGCACAAAAGCATGCGTGTTAGTACATGTTTATATTAGTGCACAAAAGCACGTGTGTTAGTACATGTTTATATGAGTGCACAAAAGCATGTGTGTTAGTACATGTTTATATGAGTGCACAAAAGCACGTGTGTTAGTACATGTTTATATTAGTGCACAAAAGCATGTGTGTTAGTACATGTTTATATTAGTGCACAAAAGCGTGTATGTTAGTACATGTTTATATTAGTGCACAAAAGCACGTGTGTTAGTACATGTTTATATGAGTGCACAAAAGCATGTGTGTTAGTACATGTTTATATGAGTGCACAAAAGCACGTGTGTTAGTACATGTTTATATTAGTGCACAAAAGCACGTGTGTTAGTACATGTTTATATGAGTGCACAAAAGCATGTGTGTTAGTACATGTTTATATGAGTGCACAAAAGCACGTGTGTTAGTACATGTTTATATGAGTGCACAAAAGCATGTGTGTTAGTACATGTTTATATGAGTGCACAAAAGCACGTGTGTTAGTACATGTTTATATTAGTGCACAAAAGCATGTGTGTTAGTACATGTTTATATTAGTGCACAAAAGCGTGTATGTTAGTACATGTTTATATTAGTGCACAAAAGCATGTGTGTTAGTGCATGTTTATATGAGTGCACAAAAGCACGTGTGTTAGTACATGTTTATATTAGTGCACAAAAGCACGTGTGTTAGTACATGTTTATATTAGTGCACAAAAGCGTGTGTGTTAGTACATGTTTATATGAGAGCACAAAAGCACGTGTGTTAGTACATGTTTATATTAGTGCACAAAAGCACTTGTGTTAGTACATGTTTATATTAGTGCACAAAAGCATGTGTGTTAGTACATGTTTATATTAGTGCACAAAAGCACTTGTGTTAGTACATGTTTATATTAGTGCACAAAAGCACGTGTGTAAGTACATGTTTATATTAGTGCACAAAAGCGTGTGTGTTAGTACATGTTTATATTAGAGCACAAAAGCACTTGTGTTAGTACATGTTTATATTAGTGCACAAAAGCATGTGTGTTAGTACATGTTTATATTAGTGCACAAAAGCATGTATGTTAGTACATGTTTATATTAGTGCACAAAAGCACTTGTGTTAGTACATGTTTATATTAGTGCACAAAAGCACTTGTGTTAGTACATGTTTATATTAGTGCACAAAAGCATGTGTGTTAGTGCATGTTTATATTAGTGCACAAAAGCACGTGTGTTAGTACATGTTTATATTAGTGCACAAAAGCACGTATGTTAGTACATGTTTATATTAGTGCACAAAAGCATGTATGTTAGTACATGTTTATATTAGTGCACAAAAGCACGTGTGTTAGTACATGTTTATATTAGTGCACAAAAGCACTTGTGTTAGTACATGTTTATATTAGTGCACAAAAGCATGTATGTTAGTACATGTTTATATTAGTGCACAAAAGCATGTGTGTTAGTGCATGTTTATATTAGTGCACAAAAGCATGTGTGTTAGTGCATGTTTATATTAGTGCACAAAAGCACGTATGTTAGTACATGTTTATATTAGTGCACAAAAGCATGTGTGTTAGTGCATGTTTATATTAGTGCACAAAAGCACGTGTGTTAGTACATGTTTATATTAGTGCACAAAAGCATGTATGTTAGTACATGTTTTAATTAGTGCACAAAAGCATGTGTGTTAGTACATGTTTATATTAGTGCACAAAAGCATGTATGTTAGTACATGTTTTAATTAGTGCACAAAAGTGTGTGTTAGTACATGTTTATATTAGTGCACAAAAGCACGTGTGTTAGTACATGTTTATATTAGTGCACAAAAGCACGTATGTTAGTACATGTTTATATTAGTGCACAAAAGCATGTATGTTAGTACATGTTTATATTAGTGCACAAAAGCACGTGTGTTAGTATATTTATATTAGTGCACAAAAGCATGTATGTTAGTACATGTTTATATTAGTGCACAAAAGCATGTGTGTTAGTACATGTTTACATTAGTGCACAAAAGCATGTATGTTAGTACATGTTTTAATTAGTGCACAAAAGCATGTATGTTAGTACATGTTTATATTAGTGCACAAAAGCATGTGTGTTAGTACATGTTTACATTAGTGCACAAAAGCATGTATGTTAGTACATGTTTATATTAGTGCACAAAAGCATGTATGTTAGTACATGTTTTAATTAGTGCACAAAAGCATGTATGTTAGTGCATGTTTATATTAGTGCACAAAAGCATGTATGTTAGTACATGTTTATATTAGTGCACAAAAGCATGTATGTTAGTACATGTTTATATTAGTGCACAAAAGCATGTGTGTTAGTACATGTTTACATTAGTGCACAAAAGCATGTATGTTAGTACATGTTTAAATTAGTGCACATAGGCATGTGTGTTAGTACATGTTTATATCAGTGCACATAGGCATGTATGTTAGTACATGTTTATATTAGTGCACAAAAGCATGTGTGTTAGTGCATGTTTATATTAGTGCACAAAAGCATGTGTGTTAGTACATGTTTATATTAGTGCACAAAAGCACGTGTGTTAGTACATGTTTATATTAGTGCACAAAAGCACTTGTGTTAGTACATGTTTATATTAGTGCACAAAAGCACGTGTGTAAGTACATGTTTATATTAGTGCACAAAAGCACTTGTGTTAGTACATGTTTATATTAGTGCACAAAAGCATGTGTGTTAGTACATGTTTATATTAGTGCACAAAAGCATGTATGTTAGTACATGTTTATATTAGTGCACAAAAGCACTTGTGTTAGTACATGTTTATATTAGTGCACAAAAGCACTTGTGTTAGTACATGTTTATATTAGTGCACAAAAGCATGTGTGTTAGTGCATGTTTATATTAGTGCACAAAAGCACGTGTGTTAGTACATGTTTATATTAGTGCACAAAAGCACGTGTGTTAGTACATGTTTATATTAGTGCACAAAAGCACGTATGTTAGTACATGTTTATATTAGTGCACAAAAGCATGTATGTTAGTACATGTTTATATTAGTGCACAAAAGCATGTGTGTTAGTGCATGTTTATATTAGTGCACAAAAGCATGTGTGTTAGTGCATGTTTATATTAGTGCACAAAAGCACGTATGTTAGTACATGTTTATATTAGTGCACAAAAGCATGTGTGTTAGTGCATGTTTATATTAGTGCACAAAAGCATGTGTGTTAGTGCATGTTTATATTAGTGCACAAAAGCACGTATGTTAGTACATGTTTATATTAGTGCACAAAAGCATGTATGTTAGTACATGTTTATATTAGTGCACAAAAGCATGTATGTTAGTACATGTTTATATTAGTGCACAAAAGCATGTATGTTAGTACATGTTTTAATTAGTGCACAAAAGCATGTGTGTTAGTACATGTTTATATTAGTGCACAAAAGCATGTATGTTAGTACATGTTTTAATTAGTGCACAAAAGTGTGTGTTAGTACATGTTTATATTAGTGCACAAAAGCATGTGTGTTAGTGCATGTTTATATTAGTGCACAAAAGCATGTGTGTTAGTGCATGTTTATATTAGTGCACAAAAGCACGTATGTTAGTACATGTTTATATTAGTGCACAAAAGCATGTGTGTTAGTGCATGTTTATATTAGTGCACAAAAGCATGTGTGTTAGTGCATGTTTATATTAGTGCACAAAAGCACGTATGTTAGTACATGTTTATATTAGTGCACAAAAGCATGTATGTTAGTACATGTTTATATTAGTGCACAAAAGCATGTATGTTAGTACATGTTTATATTAGTGCACAAAAGCATGTATGTTAGTACATGTTTTAATTAGTGCACAAAAGCATGTATGTTAGTGCATGTTTATATTAGTGCACAAAAGCATGTATGTTAGTACATGTTTTAATTAGTGCACAAAAGTGTGTGTTAGTACATGTTTATATTAGTGCACAAAAGCACGTGTGTTAGTACATGTTTATATTAGTGCACAAAAGCACGTATGTTAGTACATGTTTATATTAGTGCACAAAAGCATGTATGTTAGTACATGTTTATATTAGTGCACAAAAGCACGTGTGTTAGTATATTTATATTAGTGCACAAAAGCATGTATGTTAGTACATGTTTATATTAGTGCACAAAAGCATGTGTGTTAGTACATGTTTACATTAGTGCACAAAAGCATGTATGTTAGTACATGTTTTAATTAGTGCACAAAAGCATGTAT
Source organism: Odontesthes bonariensis (assembly GCF_027942865.1). Classification (NCBI taxonomy): domain Eukaryota; kingdom Metazoa; phylum Chordata; class Actinopteri; order Atheriniformes; family Atherinopsidae; genus Odontesthes; species Odontesthes bonariensis. Next base: position 36,557,366 of record NC_134520.1, on the reverse strand, counting down.
GTTAGTACATGTTTATATTAGTGCACAAAAGCATGTGTGTTAGTACATGTTTACATTAGTGCACAAAAGCATGTATGTTAGTATATTTATATTAGTGCACAAAAGCATGTATGTTAGTACATGTTTTAATTAGTGCACAAAAGCATGTATGTTAGTACATGTTTATATTAGTGCACAAAAGCATGTGTGTTAGTACATGTTTACATTAGTGCACAAAAGCATGTATGTTAGTACATGTTTATATTAGTGCACAAAAGCATGTATGTTAGTACATGTTTTAATTAGTGCACAAAAGCATGTATGTTAGTGCATGTTTATATTAGTGCACAAAAGCATGTATGTTAGTACATGTTTATATTAGTGCACAAAAGCATGTATGTTAGTACATGTTTATATTAGTGCACAAAAGCATGTGTGTTAGTACATGTTTACATTAGTGCACAAAAGCATGTATGTTAGTACATGTTTAAATTAGTGCACAAAGGCATGTGTGTTAGTACATGTTTATATCAGTGCACATAGGCATGTATGTTAGTACATGTTTATATTAGTGCACAAAAGCATGTGTGTTAGTGCATGTTTATATTAGTGCACAAAAGCATGTGTGTTAGTACATGTTTATATTAGTGCACAAAAGCACGTGTGTTAGTGCATGTTTATATTAGTGCACAAAAGCATGTATGTTAGTACATGTTTATATTAGTGCACAAAAGCATGTATGTTAGTACATGTTTATATTAGTGCACATAGGCATGTATGTTAGTACATGTTTAAATTAGTGCACAAAAGCATGTATGTTAGTACATGTTTATATTAGTGCACATAGGCATGTATGTTAGTACATGTTTATATTAGTGCACATAGGCATGTATGTTAGTACATGTTTAAATTAGTGCACATAGGCATGTATGTTAGTACATGTTTATATTAGTGCACATAAGCATGTGTGTTAGTGCATGTTTATATTAGTGCACATAAGCATGTATGTTAGTACATGTTTATATTAGTGCACAACAGCATGTCTGTTAGTACATGTTTAAATTAGTGCACAACAGCATGTCTGTTAGTACATGTTTAAATTAGTGCACAAAAGCATGTATGTTAGTACATGTTTAAATTAGTGCACAAAAGCATGTATGTTAGTACATGTTTAAATTAGTGCACAAAAGCATGTGTGTTAGTACATGTTTATATTAGTGCACAAAAGCACGTGTGTTAGTACATGTTTATATTAGTGCACAAAAGCATGTGTGTTAGTACATGTTTATATTAGTGCACAAAAGCAAGCGTGTTAGTACATGTTTATATTAGTGCACAAAAGCATGTATGTTAGTACATGTTTATATTAGTGCACAAAAGCATGCGTGTTAGTACATGTTTATATTAGTGCACAAAAGCATGTATGTTAGTATATGTTTATATTAGTGCACAAAAGCGTGTATGTTAGTACGTATTTTAATTAGTGCACAAAAGCATGTATGTTAGTACATGTTTATATTAGTGCACAAAAGCGTGTATGTTAGTACATGTTTATATTAGTGCACAAAAGCATGTATGTTAGTACATGTTTATATTAGTGCACAAAAGCACGTGTGTTAGTACATGTTTATATTAGTGCACAAAAGCGTGTATGTTAGTACATGTTTATATTATTGCACAAAAGCGTGTATGTTAGTACATATTTTAATTAGTGCACAAAAGCATGTATGTTAGTACATGTTTATATTAGTGCACAAAAGCGTGTATGTTAGTACATGTTTATATGAGTGCACAAAAGCATGTATGTTAGTACATGTTTATATTAGTGCACAAAAGCATGTATGTTAGTACATGTTTATATTAGTGCACAAAAGCATGTATGTTAGTACATGTTTATATTAGTGCACAAAAGCATGTATGTTAGTACATGTTTTAATTAGTGCACAAAAGCATGTATGTTAGTACATGTTTATATTAGTGCACAAAAGCATGTATGTTAGTACATGTTTATATTAGTGCACAAAAGCGTGTATGTTAGTACATGTTTTAATTAGTGCACAAAAGCGTGTATGTTAGTACATGTTTATATTAGTGCACAAAAGCATGTATGTTAGTACATGTTTTAATTAGTGCACAAAAGCATGTATGTTAGTACATGTTTATATTAGTGCACAAAAGCATGTATGTTAGTACATGTTTATATTAGTGCACAAAAGCATGTATGTTAGTACATGTTTTAATTAGTGCACAAAAGCATGTATGTTATTACATGTTTTAATTGGTGCACAAAAGTGTGTATGTTAGTACATGTTTTAATTAGTGCACAAAAGCATGTATGTTATTACATGTTTTAATTGGTGCACAAAAGTGTGTATGTTAGTACATGTTTATATTAGTGCACAAAAGCACGTGTGTTAGTGCATGTTTATATTAGTGCACAAAAGCATGTATGTTAGTACATGTTTATATTAGTGCACATAGGCATGTATGTTAGTACATGTTTAAATTAGTGCACAAAAGCATGTATGTTAGTACATGTTTATATTAGTGCACATAGGCATGTATGTTAGTACATGTTTATATTAGTGCACATAGGCATGTATGTTAGTACATGTTTAAATTAGTGCACATAGGCATGTATGTTAGTACATGTTTATATTAGTGCACATAAGCATGTGTGTTAGTGCATGTTTATATTAGTGCACATAGGCATGTATGTTAGTACATGTTTATATTAGTGCACAACAGCATGTCTGTTAGTACATGTTTAAATTAGTGCACAAAAGCATGTATGTTAGTACATGTTTTAATTAGTGCACAAAAGTGTGTATGTTAGTACATGTTTATATTAGTGCACAAAAGCATGTATGTTAGTACATGTTTTAATTAGTGCACAAAAGTGTGTATGTTAGTACATGTTTATATTAGTGCACAAAAGCATGTGTGTTAGTACATGTTTATATTAGTGCACAAAAGCATGTGTGTTAGTACATGTTTATATTAGTGCACAAAAGCATGTGTGTTAGTACATGTTTATATTAGTGCACATAGGCATGTGTGTTAGTACATGTTTATATTAGTGCACAAAAGCACGTGTGTTAGTACATGTTTATATTAGTGCACAAAAGCATGTGTGTTAGTACATGTTTATATTAGTGCACAAAAGCATGTATGTTAGTACATGTTTATATTAGTGCACAAAAGCATGTGTGTTAGTACATGTTTATATTAGTGCACAAAAGCACGTGTGTTAGTACATGTTTATATTAGTGCACAAAAGCATGTGTGTTAGTACATGTTTATATTAGTGCACAAAAGCACGTGTGTTAGTACATGTTTATATTAGTGCACAAAAGCACGTGTGTTAGTACATGTTTATATTAGTGCACAAAAGCACGTGTGTTAGTACATGTTTATATTAGTGCACAAAAGCGTGTGTGTTAGTACATGTTTATATTAGTGCACAAAAGCATGTGTGTTAGTACATGTTTATATTAGTGCACAAAAGCACGTGTGTTAGTACATGTTTATATTAGTGCACAAAAGCACGTGTGTTAGTACATGTTTATATTAGTGCACATAGGCATGTGTGTTAGTACATGTTTATATTAGTGCACAAAAGCACGTGTGTTAGTACATGTTTATATTAGTGCACAAAAGCACGTGTGTTAGTACATGTTTATATTAGTGCACAAAAGCATGTGTGTTAGTACATGTTTATATGAGTGCACAAAAGCATGTGTGTTAGTACATGTTTATATTAGTGCACAAAAGCAAATGTGTTAGTACATGTTTATATGAGTGCACAAAAGCATGTGTGTTAGTACATGTTTATATGAGTGCACAAAAGCATGTATGTTAGTGCATGTTTATATTAGTGCACAAAAGCACGTGTGTTAGTGCATGTTTATATTAGTGCACAAAAGCATGTATGTTAGTGCATGTTTATATTAGTGCACAAAAGCACGTGTGTTAGTGCATGTTTATATTAGTGCACAAAAGCGTGTGTGTTAGTGCATGTTTATATTAGTGCACAAAAGCATGTATGTTAGTACATGTTTATATTAGTGCACAAAAGCACTTGTGTTAGTACATGTTTATATTAGTGCACAAAAGCATGTGTGTTAGTACATGTTTATATTAGTGCACAAAAGCATGTGTGTTAGTACATGTTTATATTAGTGCACAAAAGCATGTGTGTTAGTACATGTTTATATTAGTGCACAAAAGCATGTGTGTTAGTACATGTTTATATTAGTGCACAAAAGCATGTGTGTTAGCACATGTTTATATTAGTGCACAAAAGCATGTGTGTAAGTACATGTTTATATGAGTGCACAAAAGCATGTATGTTAGTACATGTTTATATTAGTGCACAAAAGCACTTGTGTTAGTACATGTTTATATTAGTGCACAAAAGCATGTATGTTAGTACATGTTTATATTAGTGCACAAAAGCATGTGTGTAAGTACATGTTTATATTAGTGCACAAAAGCATGTGTGTTAGTACATGTTTATATTAGTGCACAAAAGCATGTGTGTTAGCACATGTTTATATTAGTGCACAAAAGCATGTGTGTAAGTACATGTTTATATGAGTGCACAAAAGCATGTATGTTAGTACATGTTTATATTAGTGCACAAAAGCATGTGTGTTAGTACATGTTTATATTAGTGCACAAAAGCACGTGTGTTAGTACATGTTTATATTAGTGCACAAAAGCATGTATGTTAGTACATGTTTATATTAGTGCACAAAAGCACTTGTGTTAGTACATGTTTATATTAGTGCACAAAAGCATGTGTGTAAGTACATGTTTATATTGGTGCACAAAAGCACTTGTGTTAGTACATGTTTATATTAGTGCACAAAAGCATGTGTGTAAGTACATGTTTATATTAGTGCACAAAAGCATGTATGTAAGTGCATGTTTATATTAGTGCACAAACGCACGTGTGTTAGTACATGTTTATATTAGTGCACAAAAGCATGTATGTTAGTACATGTTTATATTAGTGCACAAAAGCATGTATGTTAGTACATGTTTATATTAGTGCACAAAAGCATATGTGTTAGTACATCTTTATATTAGTGCACAAAAGCACGTGTGTTAGTACATGTTTATATGAGCGCACAAAAGCGTGTATGTTAGTACATGTTTATATTAGTGCACAAAAGCATATGTGTTAGTACATGTTTATATTAGTGCACAAAAGCATGTATGTTAGTACATGTTTATATTAGTGCACAAAAGCATGTATGTTAGTACATGTTTATATTAGTGCACAAAAGCATGTATGTTAGTACATGTTTATATTAGTGCACAAAAGCATGTGTGTTAGTACATGTTTATATTAGTGCACAAAAGCACGTGTGTTAGTACATGCTTATATGAGCGCACAAAAGCATGTATGTTAGTACATGTTTATATTAGTGCACAAAAGCACGTGTGTTAGTGCATGTTTATATTAGTGCACAAAAGCATGTATGTTAGTACATGTTTATATTAGTGCACAAAAGCACGTGTGTTAGTACATGTTTATATTAGTGCACAAAAGCATGTATGTTAGTACATGTTTATATTAGTGCACAAAAGCACGTGTGTTAGTACATGTTCATATGAGCGCACAAAAGCGTGTATGTTAGTACATGTTTATATGAGTGCACAAAAGCACGTGTGTTAGTGCATGTTTATATTAGTGCACAAAAGCACGTGTGTTAGTGCATGTTTATATTAGTGCACAAAAGCATATGTGTTAGTACATGTTTATATTAGTGCACAAAAGCATGTATGTTAGTACATGTTTATATTAGTGCACAAAAGCATGTATGTTAGTACATGTTTATATTAGTGCACAAAAGCATGTATGTTAGTACATGTTTATATTAGTGCACAAAAGCACGTGTGTTAGTACATGTTTATATTAGTGCACAAAAGCACGTGTGTTAGTACATGTTTATATGAGCGCACAAAAGCGTGTGTGTTAGTACATGTTTACATTAGTGCACAAAAGCACGTGTGTTAGTACATGTTTATATTAGTGCACAAAAGCGCGTGTGTTAGTACATGTTTACATTAGTGCACAAAAGCGTGTGTGTTAGTACATGTTTATATTAGTGCACAAAAGCGCGTGTGTTAGTACATGTTTACATTAGTGCACAAAAGCGTGTGTGTTAGTACATGTTTACGTTAGTGCACAAAAGCACGTGTGTTAGTACATGTTTTTATTAGTGCACAAAAGCGCGTGTGTTAGTACATGTTTATATTAGTGCACAAAAGCATGTGTGTTAGTACATGTTTACATTAGTGCACAAAAGCGTGTGTGTTAGTACATGTTTATATGAGTGCACAAAAGCGTGTGTGTTAGTACATGTTTATATTAGTGCACAAAAGCATGTGTGTTAGTACATGTTTATATTAGTGCACAAAAGCATGTGTGTTAGTACATGTTTATATGAGTGCACAAAAGCGTGTGTGTTAGTACATGTTTATATTAGTGCACAAAAGCATGTATGTTAGTACATGTTTATATTAGTGCACAAAAGCGTGTGTGTTAGTACATGTTTATATTAGTGCACAAAAGCGTGTGTGTTAGTACATGTTTATATTAGTGCACAAAAGCACGTGTGTTAGTACATGTTTATATTAGTGCACAAAAGCGTGTGTGTTAGTACATGTTTATATTAGTGCACAAAAGCACGTGTGTTAGTACATGTTTATATTAGTGCACAAAAGCACGTGTGTTAGTACATGTTTATATTAGTGCACAAAAGCACGTGTGTTAGTACATGTTTATATTAGTGCACAAAAGCACGTGTGTTAGTACATGTTTATATTAGTGCACAAAAGCACGTGTGTTAGTACATGTTTATATTAGTGCACAAAAGCACGTGTGTTAGTACATGTTTATATGAGTGCACAAAAGCATGTGTGTTAGTACATGTTTATATTAGTGCACAAAAGCACGTGTGTTAGTAAATGTTTATATTAGTGCACAAAAGCACGTGTGTTAGTACATGTTTATATGAGTGCACAAAAGCATGTGTGTTAGTACATGTTTATATTAGTGCGCAAAAGCACGTGTGTTAGTACATGTTTATATTAGTGCACAAAAGCGTGTATGTTAGTACATGTTTATATTAGTGCACAAAAGCATGTGTGTTAGTACATGTTTATATGAGTGCACAAAAGCGTGTATGTTAGTACATGTTTATATTAGTGCACAAAAGCATGCATGTTAGTACATGTTTATATGAGTGCACAAAAGCACATGTGTTAGTACATGTTTATATTAGTGCACAAAAGCATGTATGTTAGTACATGTTTATATGAGTGCACAAAAGCGTGTATGTTAGTACATGTTTATATTAGTGCACAAAAGCATGCATGTTAGTACATGTTTATATTAGTGCACAAAAGCGTGTGTGTTAGTACATGTTTATATTAGTGCACAAAAGCACGTGTGTTAGTACATGTTTATATTAGTGCACAAAAGCATGTGTGTTAGTGCATGTTTATATGAGTGCACAAAAGCACGTGTGTTAGTACATGTTTATATTAGTGCACAAAAGCATGTGTGTTAGTACATGTTTATATTAGTGCACAAAAGCACGTGTGTTAGTACATGTTTATATGAGTGCACAAAAGCGTGTATGTTAGTACATGTTTATATTAGTGCACAAAAGCATGCATGTTAGTACATGTTTATATGAGTGCACAAAAGCACGTGTGTTAGTACATGTTTATATTAGTGCACAAAAGCATGTGTGTTAGTACATGTTTATATTAGTGCACAAAAGCGTGTATGTTAGTACATGTTTATATGAGTGCACAAAAGCGTGTATGTTAGAACATGTTTACATTAGTGCACAAAAGCGTGTATGTTAGTACATGTTTACATTAGTGCACAAAAGCACTTGTGTTAGTACATGTTTATATTAGTGCACAAAAGCATGCGTGTTAGTACATGTTTATATTAGTGCACAAAAGCATGTGTGTTAGTACATGTTTATATTAGTGCACAAAAGCATGTGTGTTAGTACATGTTTATATTAGTGCACAAAAGCGTGTGTGTTAGTACACGTTTATATTAGTGCACAAAAGCATGTGTGTTAGTGCATGTTTATATGAGTGCACAAAAGCACGTGTGTTAGTACATGTTTATATGAGTGCACAAAAGCGTGTGTGTTAGTACACGTTTATATTAGTGCACAAAAGCATGTGTGTTAGTGCATGTTTATATGAGTGCACAAAAGCACGTGTGTTAGTACATGTTTATATTAGTGCACAAAAGCACGTGTGTTAGTACATGTTTATATTAGTGCACAAAAGCGTGTGTGTTAGTACATGTTTATATTAGTCCACAAAAGCGTGTATGTTAGTACATGTTTATATTAGTGCACAAAAGCATGTGTGTTAGTACATGTTTATATTAGTGCACAAAAGCATGTGTGTTAGTACATGTTTATATTAGTGCATAAAAGCGTGTATGTTAGTACATGTTTATATTAGTGCACAAAAGCACGTGTGTTAGTACATGTTTATATGAGTGCACAAAAGCGTGTGTGTTAGTACATGTTTATATTAGTGCACAAAAGCATGTGTGTTAGTACATGTTTATATTAGTGCACAAAAGCGTGTGTGTTAGTACATGTTTATATGAGTCCACAAAAGCGTGTATGTTAGTACATGTTTATATTAGTGCACAAAAGCATGTGTGTTAGTACATGTTTATATTAGTGCACAAAAGCACGTGTGTTAGTACATGTTTATATTAGTGCACAAAAGCACGTGTGTTAGTAAATGTTTATATTAGTGCACAAAAGCATGTGTGTTAGTACATGTTTATATTAGTGCACAAAAGCACGTGTGTTAGTACATGTTTATATTAGTGCACAAAAGCGCGTGTGTTAGTACATGTTTATATGAGTGCACAAAAGCATGTGTGTTAGTACATGTTTATATTAGTGCACAAAAGCACGTGTGTTAGTACATGTTTATATTAGTGCACAAAAGCACGTGTGTTAGTAAATGTTTATATTAGTGCACAAAAGCACGTGTGTTAGTACATGTTTATATTAGTGCACAAAAGCACGTGTGTTAGTACATGTTTATATGAGTGCACAAAAGCATGTGTGTTAGTAAATGTTTATATTAGTGCACAAAAGCACGTGTGTTAGTACATGTTTATATTAGTGCACAAAAGCACGTGTGTTAGTACATGTTTATATGAGTGCACAAAAGCATGTATGTTAGTACATGTTTATATTAGTGCACAAAAGCGTGTATGTTAGTACATGTTTATATTAGTGCACAAAAGCACGTGTGTTAGTACATGTTTATATGAGTGCACAAAAGCATGTGTGTTAGTACATGTTTATATTAGTGCACAAAAGCACGTGTGTTAGTACATGTTTATATTAGTGCACAAAAGCACGTGTGTTAGTAAATGTTTATATTAGTGCACAAAAGCATGTGTGTTAGTACATGTTTATATTAGTGCACAAAAGCGTGTATGTTAGTACATGTTTATATTAGTGCACAAAAGCACGTGTGTTAGTACATGTTTATATTAGTGCACAAAAGCATGTATGTTAGTACATGTTTATATGAGTGCACAAAAGCACGTGTGTTAGTACATGTTTATATTAGTGCACAAAAGCATGCGTGTTAGTACATGTTTATATTAGTGCACAAAAGCATGTGTGTTAGTACATGTTTATATGAGTGCACAAAAGCACGTGTGTTAGTACATGTTTATATGAGTGCACAAAAGCGTGTATGTTAGTACATGTTTATATTAGTGCACAAAAGCGTGTATGTTAGTACATGTTTATATTAGTGCACAAAAGCATGTATGTTAGTACATGTTTATATGAGTGCACAAAAGCACGTGTGTTAGTACATGTTTATATTAGTGCACAAAAGCATGTGTGTTAGTACATGTTTATATGAGTGCACAAAAGCGTGTATGTTAGTACATGTTTATATTAGTGCACAAAAGCATGCATGTTAGTACATGTTTATATGAGTGCACAAAAGCACGTGTGTTAGTGCATGTTTATATTAGTGCACAAAAGCACGTGTGTTAGTACATGTTTATATTAGTGCACAAAAGCGTGTATGTTAGTACATGTTTATATTAGTGCACAAAAGCATGTATGTTAGTACATATTTATATGAGTGCACAAAAGCACGTGTGTTAGTACATGTTTATATTAGTGCACAAAAACATGCATGTTAGTACATGTTTATATGAGTGCACAAAAGCACGTGTGTTAGTGCATGTTTATATTAGTGCACAAAAGCACGTGTGTTAGTACATGTTTATATTAGTGCACAAAAGCGTGTATGTTAGTACATGTTTATATTAGTGCACAAAAGCATGTGTGTTAGTGCATGTTTATATTAGTGCACAAAAGCATGTGTGTTAGTACATGTTTATATGAGTGCACAAAAGCATGTGTGTTAGTACACGTTTATATTAGTGCACAAAAGCGCGTGTGTTAGTACACGTTTATATTAGTGCACAAAAGCACGTGTGTTAGTACATGTTTATATTAGTGCACAAAAGCATGTGTGTTAGTACATGTTTATATGAGTGCACAAAAGCATGTGTGTTAGTACACGTTTATATTAGTGCACAAAAGCATGTGTGTTAGTACACGTTTATATTAGTGCACAAAAGCGCGTGTGTTAGTACACGTTTATATTAGTGCACAAAAGCATGTGTGTTAGTACATGTTTATATTAGTGCACAAAAGCATGTGTGTTAGTACATGTTTATATTAGTGCACAAAAGCATGTGTGTAAGTACATGTTTATATTAGTGCACAAAAGCATGTGTGTTAGTACATGTTTATATTAGTGCACAAAAGCATGTGTGTTAGTACATGTTTATATTAGTGCACAAAAGCATGTGTGTTAGTACATGTTTATATTAGTGCACAAAAGCATGTGTGTTAGCACATGTTTATATTAGTGCACAAAAGCATGTGTGTAAGTACATGTTTATATTAGTGCACAAAAGCATGTATGTTAGTACATGTTTATATTAGTGCACAAAAGCATGTATGTTAGTACATGTTTATATTAGTGCACAAAAGCATGTGTGTAAGTACATGTTTATATTAGTGCACAAAAGCACTTGTGTTAGTACATGTTTATATTAGTGCACAAAAGCATGTATGTTAGTGCATGTTTATATTAGTGCACAAACGCACGTGTGTTAGTACATGTTTATATTAGTGCACAAACGCACGCGTGTTAGTACATGTTTACATTAGTGCACAAAAGCACGTGTGTTAGTACATGTTTATATGAGCGCACAAAAGCGTGTATGTTAGTACATGTTTACATTAGTGCACAAAAGCACGTGTGTTAGTACATGTTTTTATTAGTGCACAAAAGCGCGTGTGTTAGTACATGTTTACATTAGTGCACAAAAGCGTGTGTGTTAGTACATGTTTATATTAGTGCACAAAAGCATGTGTGTTAGTACATGTTTATATTAGTGCACAAAAGCATGTGTGTTAGTACATGTTTATATGAGTGCACAAAAGCGTGTGTGTTAGTACATGTTTATATTAGTGCACAAAAGCATGTGTGTTAGTGCATGTTTATATTAGTGCACAAAAGCGTGTGTGTTAGTGCATGTTTATATTAGTGCACAAAAGCGTGTGTGTTAGTACATGTTTATATTAGTGCACAAAAGCGTGTGTGTTAGTACATGTTTATATTAGTGCACAAAAGCACGTGTGTTAGTACATGTTTATATTAGTGCACAAAAGCGTGTGTGTTAGTACATGTTTATATTAGTGCACAAAAGCGTGTGTGTTAGTACATGTTTATATTAGTGCACAAAAGCGTGTGTGTTAGTACATGTTTATATTAGTGCACAAAAGCGTGTGTGTTAGTACATGTTTATATTAGTGCACAAAAGCACGTGTGTTAGTACATGTTTATATTAGTGCACAAAAGCACGTGTGTTAGTACATGTTTATATTAGTGCACAAAAGCACGTGTGTTAGTACATGTTTATATTAGTGCACAAAAGCACGTGTGTTAGTAAATGTTTATATTAGTGCACAAAAGCACGTGTGTTAGTACATGTTTATATGAGTGCACAAAAGCATGTGTGTTAGTACATGTTTATATTAGTGCACAAAAGCGTGTATGTTAGTACATGTTTATATTAGTGCACAAAAGCGCGTGTGTTAGTACATGTTTATATTAGTGCACAAAAGCACGTGTGTTAGTACATGTTTACATTAGTGCACAAAAGCACGTGTGTTAGTACATGTTTATATTAGTGCACAAAAGCATGCATGTTAGTACATGTTTACATTAGTGCACAAAAGCACGTGTGTTAGTACATGTTTACATTAGTGCACAAAAGCACGTGTGTTAGTACATGTTTATATTAGTGCACAAAAGCACGTGTGTTAGTACATGTTTATATTAGTGCACAAAAGCGTGTATGTTAGTACATGTTTATATTAGTGCACAAAAGCGCGTGTGTTAGTGCATGTTTATATTAGTGCACAAAAGCATGCATGTTAGTACATGTTTATATGAGTGCACAAAAGCACGTGTGTTAGTACATGTTTATATTAGTGCACAAAAGCACGTGTGTTAGTACATGTTTATATTAGTGCACAAAAGCATGTGTGTTAGTGCATGTTTATATTAGTGCACAAAAGCGTGTATGTTAGTACATGTTTATATTAGTGCACAAAAGCATGTGTGTTAGTGCATGTTTATATTAGTGCACAAAAGCATGTGTGTTAGTACATGTTTATATGAGTGCACAAAAGCATGTGTGTTAGTACACGTTTATATTAGTGCACAAAAGCATGTGTGTTAGTACATGTTTATATTAGTGCACAAAAGCGCGTGTGTTAGTACATGTTTATATTAGTGCACAAAAGCGCGTGTGTTAGTACACGTTTATATTAGTGCACAAAAGCACGTGTGTTAGTACATGTTTATATTAGTGCACAAAAGCACGTGTGTGTTAGTACATGTTTATATTAGTGCACAAAAGCATGTGTGTTAGTACATGTTTATATGAGTGCACAAAAGCATGTGTGTTAGTACACGTTTATATTAGTGCACAAAAGCATGTGTGTTAGTACACGTTTATATTAGTGCACAAAAGCGCGTGTGTTAGTACACGTTTATATTAGTGCACAAAAGCATGTGTGTTAGTACATGTTTATATTAGTGCACAAAAGCATGTGTGTTAGTACATGTTTATATTAGTGCACAAAAGCATGTGTGTAAGTACATGTTTATATTAGTGCACAAAAGCATGTGTGTTAGTACATGTTTATATTAGTGCACAAAAGCATGTGTGTTAGTACATGTTTATATTAGTGCACAAAAGCATGTGTGTTAGCACATGTTTATATTAGTGCACAAAAGCATGTGTGTAAGTACATGTTTATATTAGTGCACAAAAGCATGTATGTTAGTACATGTTTATATTAGTGCACAAAAGCATGTGTGTAAGTACATGTTTATATTAGTGCACAAAAGCACTTGTGTTAGTACATGTTTATATTAGTGCACAAAAGCATGTATGTTAGTGCATGTTTATATTAGTGCACAAACGCACGTGTGTTAGTACATGTTTATATTAGTGCACAAACGCACGCGTGTTAGTACATGTTTATATTAGTGCACAAAAGCACGTGTGTTAGTACATGTTTATATGAGCGCACAAAAGCGTGTATGTTAGTACATGTTTATATTAGTGCACAAAAGCATATGTGTTAGTACATGTTTACATTAGTGCACAAAAGCATGTATGTTAGTACATGTTTATATTAGTGCACAAAAGCATATGTGTTAGTACATGTTTACATTAGTGCACAAAAGCACGTGTGTTAGTACATGTTTACGTTAGTGCACAAAAGCACGTGTGTTAGTACATGTTTTTATTAGTGCACAAAAGCGCGTGTGTTAGTACATGTTTACATTAGTGCACAAAAGCGTGTGTGTTAGTACATGTTTATATTAGTGCACAAAAGCATGTGTGTTAGTACATGTTTATATTAGTGCACAAAAGCATGTGTGTTAGTACATGTTTATATTAGTGCACAAAAGCGTGTGTGTTAGTACATGTTTATATTAGTGCACAAAAGCATATGTGTTAGTACATGTTTACATTAGTGCACAAAAGCATGTATGTTAGTACATGTTTATATTAGTGCAAAAAATCATATGTGTTAGTACATGTTTATATTAGTGCACAAAAGCACGTGTGTTAGTACATGTTTATATGAGCGCACAAAAGCGTGTATGTTAGTACATGTTTACATTAGTGCACAAAAGCACGTGTGTTAGTACATGTTTACGTTAGTGCACAAAAGCACGTGTGTTAGTACATGTTTTTATTAGTGCACAAAAGCGCGTGTGTTAGTACATGTTTACATTAGTGCACAAAAGCGTGTGTGTTAGTACATGTTTATATTAGTGCACAAAAGCGTGTGTGTTAGTACATGTTTATATTAGTGCACAAAAGCGTGTGTGTTAGTACATGTTTATATTAGTGCACAAAAGCGTGTGTGTTAGTACATGTTTATATTAGTGCACAAAAGCGCGTGTGTTAGTACATGTTTATATTAGTGCACAAAAGCGTGTGTGTTAGTACATGTTTATATTAGTGCACAAAAGCGTGTGTGTTAGTACATGTTTATATTAGTGCACAAAAGCATGTGTGTTAGTACATGTTTATATTAGTGCACAAAAGCACGTGTGTTAGTACATGTTTATATTAGTGCACAAAAGCACGTGTGTTAGTACATGTTTATATTAGTGCACAAAAGCGTGTGTGTTAGTACATGTTTATATTAGTGCACAAAAGCGTGTGTGTTAGTACATGTTTATATTAGTGCACAAAAGCGTGTGTGTTAGTACATGTTTATATTAGTGCACAAAAGCGTGTGTGTTAGTACATGTTTATATTAGTGCACAAAAGCACGTGTGTTAGTACATGTTTATATTAGTGCACAAAAGCACGTGTGTTAGTACATGTTTATATTAGTGCACAAAAGCACGTGTGTTAGTACATGTTTATATTAGTGCACAAAAGCGTGTGTGTTAGTACATGTTTATATTAGTGCACAAAAGCGTGTGTGTTAGTACATGTTTATATTAGTGCACAAAAGCATGTGTGTTAGTGCATGTTTATATGAGTGCACAAAAGCACGTGTGTTAGTACATGTTTATATTAGTGCACAAAAGCACGTGTGTTAGTACATGTTTATATTAGTGCACAAAAGCACGTGTGTTAGTACATGTTTATATTAGTGCACAAAAGCACGTGTGTTAGTACATGTTTATATTAGTGCACAAAAGCACGTGTGTTAGTACATGTTTATATTAGTGCACAAAAGCACGTGTGTTAGTAAATGTTTATATTAGTGCACAAAAGCACGTGTGTTAGTACATGTTTATATGAGTGCACAAAAGCATGTGTGTTAGTACATGTTTATATTAGTGCACAAAAGCGTGTATGTTAGTACATGTTTATATTAGTGCACAAAAGCGCGTGTGTTAGTACATGTTTATATTAGTGCACAAAAGCACGTGTGTTAGTACATGTTTACATTAGTGCACAAAAGCACGTGTGTTAGTACATGTTTATATTAGTGCACAAAAGCATGCATGTTAGTACATGTTTACATTAGTGCACAAAAGCACGTGTGTTAGTACATGTTTACATTAGTGCACAAAAGCACGTGTGTTAGTACATGTTTATATTAGTGCACAAAAGCACGTGTGTTAGTACATGTTTACATTAGTGCACAAAAGCACGTGTGTTAGTACATGTTTATATTAGTGCACAAAAGCGTGTATGTTAGTACATGTTTATATTAGTGCACAAAAGCGTGTATGTTAGTACATGTTTATATTAGTGCACAAAAGCGCGTGTGTTAGTACATGTTTATATGAGTGCACAAAAGCGTGTATGTTAGTACATGTTTATATTAGTGCACAAAAGCATGCGTGTTAGTACATGTTTACATTAGTGCACAAAAGCACGTGTGTTAGTACATGTTTACATTAGTGCACAAAAGCACGTGTGTTAGTACATGTTTATATTAGTGCACAAAAGCATGCATGTTAGTACATGTTTACATTAGTGCACAAAAGCACGTGTGTTAGTACATGTTTACATTAGTGCACAAAAGCACGTGTGTTAGTACATGTTTATATTAGTGCACAAAAGCACGTGTGTTAGTACATGTTTACATTAGTGCACAAAAGCACGTGTGTTAGTACATGTTTATATTAGTGCACAAAAGCGTGTATGTTAGTACATGTTTATATGAGTGCACAAAAGCGTGTGTGTTAGTACATGTTTATATTAGTGCACAAAAGCACGTGTGTTAGTACATGTTTATATGAGTGCACAAAAGCACGTGTGTTAGTACATGTTTATATTAGTGCACAAAAGCGTGTATGTTAGTACATGTTTATATTAGTGCACAAAAGCGTGTATGTTAGTACATGTTTACATTAGTGCACAAAAGCATGCATGTTAGTACATGTTTACATTAGTGCACAAAAGCATGCGTGTTAGTACATGTTTATATGAGTGCACAAAAGCATGCGTGTTAGTACATGTTTATATTAGTGCACAAAAGCATGCGTGTTAGTACATGTTTATATGAGTGCACAAAAGCATGCGTGTTAGTACATGTTTATATTAGTGCACAAAAGCATGTGTGTTAGTACATGTTTATATTAGTGCACAAAAGCATGTATGTTAGTACATGTTTATATTAGTGCACAAAAGCATGTATGTTAGTACATGTTTATATGAGTGCACAAAAGCATGCATGTTAGTACATGTTTACATTAGTGCACAAAAGCATGCGTGTTAGTACATGTTTATATGAGTGCACAAAAGCATGCGTGTTAGTACATGTTTATATTAGTGCACAAAAGCATGTGTGTTAGTACATGTTTATATTAGTGCACAAAAGCATGCGTGTTAGTACATGTTTATATGAGTGCACAAAAGCACGTGTGTTAGTACATGTTTATATTAGTGCACAAAAGCGTGTATGTTAGTACATGTTTATATTAGTGCACAAAAGCGTGTATGTTAGTACATGTTTACATTAGTGCACAAAAGCATGCATGTTAGTACATGTTTACATTAGTGCACAAAAGCATGCGTGTTAGTACATGTTTATATGAGTGCACAAAAGCATGCGTGTTAGTACATGTTTATATTAGTGCACAAAAGCATGCGTGTTAGTACATGTTTATATGAGTGCACAAAAGCATGCGTGTTAGTACATGTTTATATTAGTGCACAAAAGCATGTGTGTTAGTACATGTTTATATTAGTGCACAAAAGCATGTATGTTAGTACATGTTTATATTAGTGCACAAAAGCATGTATGTTAGTACATGTTTATATGAGTGCACAAAAGCATGCATGTTAGTACATGTTTACATTAGTGCACAAAAGCATGCGTGTTAGTACATGTTTATATGAGTGCACAAAAGCATGCGTGTTAGTACATGTTTATATTAGTGCACAAAAGCATGTGTGTTAGTACATGTTTATATTAGTGCACAAAAGCATGCGTGTTAGTACATGTTTATATTAGTGCACAAAAGCATGTATGTTAGTACATGTTTATATTAGTGCACAAAAGCATGTATGTTAGTGCATGTTTATATGAGTGCACAAAAGCATGCGTGTTAGTACATGTTTATATTAGTGCACAAAAGCATGTGTGTTAGTACATGTTTATATTAGTGCACAAAAGCATGTATGTTAGTACATGTTTATATGAGTGCACAAAAGCATGCATGTTAGTACATGTTTACATTAGTGCACAAAAGCATGAATGTTAGTACATGTTTATATGAGTGCACAAAAGCATGTGTGTTAGTACACGTTTATATTAGTGCACAAAAGCATGTGTGTTAGTACACGTTTATATTAGTGCACAAAAGCGCGTGTGTTAGTACACGTTTATATTAGTGCACAAAAGCATGTGTGTTAGTACATGTTTATATTAGTGCACAAAAGCATGTGTGTTAGTACATGTTTATATTAGTGCACAAAAGCATGTGTGTAAGTACATGTTTATATTAGTGCACAAAAGCATGTGTGTTAGTACATGTTTATATTAGTGCACAAACGCACGTGTGTTAGTACATGTTTATATTAGTGCACAAACGCACGCGTGTTAGTACATGTTTATATTAGTGCACAAAAGCACGTGTGTTAGTACATGTTTATATGAGCGCACAAAAGCGTGTATGTTAGTACATGTTTATATTAGTGCACAAAAGCATATGTGTTAGTACATGTTTACATTAGTGCACAAAAGCATGTATGTTAGTACATGTTTATATTAGTGCACAAAAGCATATGTGTTAGTACATGTTTACATTAGTGCACAAAAGCACGTGTGTTAGTACATGTTTACGTTAGTGCACAAAAGCACGTGTGTTAGTACATGTTTTTATTAGTGCACAAAAGCGCGTGTGTTAGTACATGTTTACATTAGTGCACAAAAGCGTGTGTGTTAGTACATGTTTATATTAGTGCACAAAAGCATGTGTGTTAGTACATGTTTATATTAGTGCACAAAAGCATGTGTGTTAGTACATGTTTATATTAGTGCACAAAAGCGTGTGTGTTAGTACATGTTTATATTAGTGCACAAAAGCATATGTGTTAGTACATGTTTACATTAGTGCACAAAAGCATGTATGTTAGTACATGTTTATATTAGTGCAAAAAAGCATATGTGTTAGTACATGTTTATATTAGTGCAAAAAAGCATATGTGTTAGTACATGTTTATATTAGTGCACAAAAGCACGTGTGTTAGTACATGTTTACATTAGTGCACAAAAGCACGTGTGTTAGTACATGTTTACGTTAGTGCACAAAAGCACGTGTGTTAGTACATGTTTTTATTAGTGCACAAAAGCGCGTGTGTTAGTACATGTTTACATTAGTGCACAAAAGCGTGTGTGTTAGTACATGTTTACATTAGTGCACAAAAGCATGTGTGTTAGTACATGTTTATATTAGTGCGCAAAAGCACGTGTGTTAGTACATGTTTATATTAGTGCACAAAAGCGTGTATGTTAGTACATGTTTATATTAGTGCACAAAAGCACGTGTGTTAGTACATGTTTATATGAGTGCACAAAAGCGTGTATGTTAGTACATGTTTATATTAGTGCACAAAAGCATGTGTGTTAGTACATGTTTATATTAGTGCACAAAAGCATGTGTGTTAGTACATGTTTATATTAGTGCACAAAAGCGTGTGTGTTAGTACACGTTTATATTAGTGCACAAAAGCACGTGTGTTAGTACATGTTTATATGAGTGCACAAAAGCGTGTATGTTAGTACATGTTTATATGAGTGCACAAAAGCGTGTATGTTAGTACATGTTTATATTAGTGCACAAAAGCATGCATGTTAGTACATGTTTATATTAGTGCACAAAAGCGTGTATGTTAGTACATGTTTATATTAGTGCACAAAAGCGTGTGTGTTAGTACATGTTTATATTAGTGCACAAAAGCACGTGTGTTAGTACATGTTTATATTAGTGCACAAAAGCATGTGTGTTAGTGCATGTTTATATGAGTGCACAAAAGCACGTGTGTTAGTACATGTTTATATTAGTGCACAAAAGCACGTGTGTTAGTACATTTTTATATTAGTGCACAAAAGCGTGTATGTTAGTACATGTTTATATTAGTGCACAAAAGCACGTGTGTTAGTACATGTTTATATGAGTGCACAAAAGCGTGTATGTTAGTACATGTTTATATTAGTGCACAAAAGCATGCATGTTAGTACATGTTTATATGAGTGCACAAAAGCACGTGTGTTAGTACATGTTTATATTAGTGCACAAAAGCATGTGTGTTAGTACATGTTTATATTAGTGCACAAAAGCGTGTATGTTAGTACATGTTTATATGAGTGCACAAAAGCGTGTATGTTAGAACATGTTTACATTAGTGCACAAAAGCACGTGTTAGTACACGTTTACATTAGTGCACAAAAGCATGTGTGTTAGTACATGTTTATATGAGTGCACAAAAGCACGTGTGTTAGTACACGTTTACATTAGTGCACAAAAGCACGTGTGTTAGTACATGTTTATATTAGTGCACAAAAGCATGTGTGTTAGTACATGTTTATATTAGTGCACAAAAGCGTGCATGTTAGTACATGTTTACATTAGTGCACAAAAGCATGCATGTTAGTACATGTTTACATTAGTGCACAAAAGCATGTGTGTTAGTACATGTTTATATTAGTGCACAAAAGCATGTGTGTTAGTACATGTTTATATTAGTGCACAAAAGCGTGTGTGTTAGTACACGTTTATATTAGTGCACAAAAGCATGTGTGTTAGTGCATGTTTATATGAGTGCACAAAAGCACGTGTGTTAGTACATGTTTATATGAGTGCACAAAAGCGTGTGTGTTAGTACACGTTTATATTAGTGCACAAAAGCATGTGTGTTAGTGCATGTTTATATGAGTGCACAAAAGCACGTGTGTTAGTACATGTTTATATTAGTGCACAAAAGCGTGTGTGTTAGTACATGTTTATATGAGTGCACAAAAGCGTGTGTGTTAGTACATGTTTATATGAGTGCACAAAAGCGTGTGTGTTAGTACATGTTTATATTAGTGCACAAAAGCATGTGTGTTAGTACATGTTTATATTAGTGCACAAAAGCGTGTGTGTTAGTACATGTTTATATTAGTGCACAAAAGCGTGTATGTTAGTACATGTTTATATTAGTGCACAAAAGCACGTGTGTTAGTACATGTTTATATGAGTGCACAAAAGCATGTGTGTTAGTACATGTTTATATTAGTGCACAAAAGCACGTGTGTTAGTACATGTTTATATTAGTGCACAAAAGCACGTGTGTTAGTAAATGTTTATATTAGTGCACAAAAGCACGTGTGTTAGTACATGTTTATATTAGTGCACAAAAGCACGTGTGTTAGTACATGTTTATATGAGTGCACAAAAGCATGTGTGTTAGTACATGTTTATATTAGTGCACAAAAGCACGTGTGTTAGTACATGTTTATATTAGTGCACAAAAGCGTGTATGTTAGTACATGTTTATATTAGTGCACAAAAGCGTGTATGTTAGTACATGTTTATATTAGTGCACAAAAGCACGTGTGTTAGTACATGTTTATATGAGTGCACAAAAGCATGTGTGTTAGTACATGTTTATATTAGTGCACAAAAGCACGTGTGTTAGTACATGTTTATATTAGTGCACAAAAGCGTGTATGTTAGTACATGTTTATATTAGTGCACAAAAGCGTGTATGTTAGTACATGTTTATATTATTGCACAAAAGCACGTGTGTTAGTACATGTTTATATTAGTGCACAAAAGCATGTGTGTTAGTACATGTTTATATGAGTGCACAAAAGCGTGTATGTTAGTACATGTTTATATTAGTGCACAAAAGCACGTGTGTTAGTACATGTTTATATTAGTGCACAAAAGCATGTGTGTTAGTACATGTTTATATTAGTGCACAAAAGCATGCGTGTTAGTACATGTTTATATTAGTGCACAAAAGCATGTGTGTTAGTACATGTTTATATGAGTGCACAAAAGCGTGCATGTTAGTACATGTTTATATGAGTGCACAAAAGCGTGCATGTTAGTACATGTTTATATGAGTGCACAAAAGCACGTGTGTTAGTACATGTTTATATTAGTGCACAAAAGCATGCGTGTTAGTACATGTTTATATTAGTGCACAAAAGCACGTGTGTTAGTACATGTTTATATGAGTGCACAAAAGCATGTGTGTTAGTACATGTTTATATGAGTGCACAAAAGCACGTGTGTTAGTACATGTTTATATTAGTGCACAAAAGCATGTGTGTTAGTACATGTTTATATTAGTGCACAAAAGCGTGTATGTTAGTACATGTTTATATTAGTGCACAAAAGCACGTGTGTTAGTACATGTTTATATGAGTGCACAAAAGCATGTGTGTTAGTACATGTTTATATGAGTGCACAAAAGCACGTGTGTTAGTACATGTTTATATTAGTGCACAAAAGCACGTGTGTTAGTACATGTTTATATGAGTGCACAAAAGCATGTGTGTTAGTACATGTTTATATGAGTGCACAAAAGCACGTGTGTTAGTACATGTTTATATGAGTGCACAAAAGCATGTGTGTTAGTACATGTTTATATGAGTGCACAAAAGCACGTGTGTTAGTACATGTTTATATTAGTGCACAAAAGCATGTGTGTTAGTACATGTTTATATTAGTGCACAAAAGCGTGTATGTTAGTACATGTTTATATTAGTGCACAAAAGCATGTGTGTTAGTGCATGTTTATATGAGTGCACAAAAGCACGTGTGTTAGTACATGTTTATATTAGTGCACAAAAGCACGTGTGTTAGTACATGTTTATATTAGTGCACAAAAGCGTGTGTGTTAGTACATGTTTATATGAGAGCACAAAAGCACGTGTGTTAGTACATGTTTATATTAGTGCACAAAAGCACTTGTGTTAGTACATGTTTATATTAGTGCACAAAAGCATGTGTGTTAGTACATGTTTATATTAGTGCACAAAAGCACTTGTGTTAGTACATGTTTATATTAGTGCACAAAAGCACGTGTGTAAGTACATGTTTATATTAGTGCACAAAAGCGTGTGTGTTAGTACATGTTTATATTAGAGCACAAAAGCACTTGTGTTAGTACATGTTTATATTAGTGCACAAAAGCATGTGTGTTAGTACATGTTTATATTAGTGCACAAAAGCATGTATGTTAGTACATGTTTATATTAGTGCACAAAAGCACTTGTGTTAGTACATGTTTATATTAGTGCACAAAAGCACTTGTGTTAGTACATGTTTATATTAGTGCACAAAAGCATGTGTGTTAGTGCATGTTTATATTAGTGCACAAAAGCACGTGTGTTAGTACATGTTTATATTAGTGCACAAAAGCACGTATGTTAGTACATGTTTATATTAGTGCACAAAAGCATGTATGTTAGTACATGTTTATATTAGTGCACAAAAGCACGTGTGTTAGTACATGTTTATATTAGTGCACAAAAGCACTTGTGTTAGTACATGTTTATATTAGTGCACAAAAGCATGTATGTTAGTACATGTTTATATTAGTGCACAAAAGCATGTGTGTTAGTGCATGTTTATATTAGTGCACAAAAGCATGTGTGTTAGTGCATGTTTATATTAGTGCACAAAAGCACGTATGTTAGTACATGTTTATATTAGTGCACAAAAGCATGTGTGTTAGTGCATGTTTATATTAGTGCACAAAAGCACGTGTGTTAGTACATGTTTATATTAGTGCACAAAAGCATGTATGTTAGTACATGTTTTAATTAGTGCACAAAAGCATGTGTGTTAGTACATGTTTATATTAGTGCACAAAAGCATGTATGTTAGTACATGTTTTAATTAGTGCACAAAAGTGTGTGTTAGTACATGTTTATATTAGTGCACAAAAGCACGTGTGTTAGTACATGTTTATATTAGTGCACAAAAGCACGTATGTTAGTACATGTTTATATTAGTGCACAAAAGCATGTATGTTAGTACATGTTTATATTAGTGCACAAAAGCACGTGTGTTAGTATATTTATATTAGTGCACAAAAGCATGTATGTTAGTACATGTTTATATTAGTGCACAAAAGCATGTGTGTTAGTACATGTTTACATTAGTGCACAAAAGCATGTATGTTAGTACATGTTTTAATTAGTGCACAAAAGCATGTATGTTAGTACATGTTTATATTAGTGCACAAAAGCATGTGTGTTAGTACATGTTTACATTAGTGCACAAAAGCATGTATGTTAGTACATGTTTATATTAGTGCACAAAAGCATGTATGTTAGTACATGTTTTAATTAGTGCACAAAAGCATGTATGTTAGTGCATGTTTATATTAGTGCACAAAAGCATGTATGTTAGTACATGTTTATATTAGTGCACAAAAGCATGTATGTTAGTACATGTTTATATTAGTGCACAAAAGCATGTGTGTTAGTACATGTTTACATTAGTGCACAAAAGCATGTATGTTAGTACATGTTTAAATTAGTGCACATAGGCATGTGTGTTAGTACATGTTTATATCAGTGCACATAGGCATGTATGTTAGTACATGTTTATATTAGTGCACAAAAGCATGTGTGTTAGTGCATGTTTATATTAGTGCACAAAAGCATGTGTGTTAGTACATGTTTATATTAGTGCACAAAAGCACGTGTGTTAGTACATGTTTATATTAGTGCACAAAAGCACTTGTGTTAGTACATGTTTATATTAGTGCACAAAAGCATGTGTGTAAGTACATGTTTATATTAGTGCACAAAAGCACTTGTGTTAGTACATGTTTATATTAGTGCACAAAAGCATGTGTGTTAGTACATGTTTATATTAGTGCACAAAAGCATGTATGTTAGTACATGTTTATATTAGTGCACAAAAGCACTTGTGTTAGTACATGTTTATATTAGTGCACAAAAGCACTTGTGTTAGTACATGTTTATATTAGTGCACAAAAGCATGTGTGTTAGTGCATGTTTATATTAGTGCACAAAAGCACGTGTGTTAGTACATGTTTATATTAGTGCACAAAAGCACGTGTGTTAGTACATGTTTATATTAGTGCACAAAAGCACGTATGTTAGTACATGTTTATATTAGTGCACAAAAGCATGTATGTTAGTACATGTTTATATTAGTGCACAAAAGCATGTGTGTTAGTGCATGTTTATATTAGTGCACAAAAGCATGTGTGTTAGTGCATGTTTATATTAGTGCACAAAAGCACGTATGTTAGTACATGTTTATATTAGTGCACAAAAGCATGTGTGTTAGTGCATGTTTATATTAGTGCACAAAAGCATGTGTGTTAGTGCATGTTTATATTAGTGCACAAAAGCACGTATGTTAGTACATGTTTATATTAGTGCACAAAAGCATGTATGTTAGTACATGTTTATATTAGTGCACAAAAGCATGTATGTTAGTACATGTTTATATTAGTGCACAAAAGCATGTATGTTAGTACATGTTTTAATTAGTGCACAAAAGCATGTGTGTTAGTACATGTTTATATTAGTGCACAAAAGCATGTATGTTAGTACATGTTTTAATTAGTGCACAAAAGTGTGTGTTAGTACATGTTTATATTAGTGCACAAAAGCATGTGTGTTAGTGCATGTTTATATTAGTGCACAAAAGCATGTGTGTTAGTGCATGTTTATATTAGTGCACAAAAGCACGTATGTTAGTACATGTTTATATTAGTGCACAAAAGCATGTGTGTTAGTGCATGTTTATATTAGTGCACAAAAGCATGTGTGTTAGTGCATGTTTATATTAGTGCACAAAAGCACGTATGTTAGTACATGTTTATATTAGTGCACAAAAGCATGTATGTTAGTACATGTTTATATTAGTGCACAAAAGCATGTATGTTAGTACATGTTTATATTAGTGCACAAAAGCATGTATGTTAGTACATGTTTTAATTAGTGCACAAAAGCATGTGTGTTAGTACATGTTTATATTAGTGCACAAAAGCATGTATGTTAGTACATGTTTTAATTAGTGCACAAAAGTGTGTGTTAGTACATGTTTATATTAGTGCACAAAAGCACGTGTGTTAGTACATGTTTATATTAGTGCACAAAAGCACGTATGTTAGTACATGTTTATATTAGTGCACAAAAGCATGTATGTTAGTACATGTTTATATTAGTGCACAAAAGCACGTGTGTTAGTATATTTATATTAGTGCACAAAAGCATGTATGTTAGTACATGTTTATATTAGTGCACAAAAGCATGTGTGTTAGTACATGTTTACATTAGTGCACAAAAGCATGTATGTTAGTACATGTTTTAATTAGTGCACAAAAGCATGTATGTTAGTACATGTTTATATTAGTGCACAAAAGCATGTGTGTTAGTACATGTTTACATTAGTGCACAAAAGCATGTATGTTAGTATATTTATATTAGTGCACAAAAGCATGTATGTTAGTACATGTTTTAATTAGTGCACAAAAGCATGTATGTTAGTACATGTTTATATTAGTGCACAAAAGCATGTGTGTTAGTACATGTTTACATTAGTGCACAAAAGCATGTATGTTAGTACATGTTTATATTAGTGCACAAAAGCATGTATGTTAGTACATGTTTTAATTAGTGCACAAAAGCATGTATGTTAGTGCATGTTTATATTAGTGCACAAAAGCATGTATGTTAGTACATGTTTATATTAGTGCACAAAAGCATGTATGTTAGTACATGTTTATATTAGTGCACAAAAGCATGTGTGTTAGTACATGTTTACATTAGTGCACAAAAGCATGTATGTTAGTACATGTTTAAATTAGTGCACAAAGGCATGTGTGTTAGTACATGTTTATATCAGTGCACATAGGCATGTATGTTAGTACATGTTTATATTAGTGCACAAAAGCATGTGTGTTAGTGCATGTTTATATTAGTGCACAAAAGCATGTGTGTTAGTACATGTTTATATTAGTGCACAAAAGCACGTGTGTTAGTGCATGTTTATATTAGTGCACAAAAGCATGTATGTTAGTACATGTTTATATTAGTGCACAAAAGCATGTATGTTAGTACATGTTTATATTAGTGCACATAGGCATGTATGTTAGTACATGTTTAAATTAGTGCACAAAAGCATGTATGTTAGTACATGTTTATATTAGTGCACATAGGCATGTATGTTAGTACATGTTTATATTAGTGCACATAGGCATGTATGTTAGTACATGTTTAAATTAGTGCACATAGGCATGTATGTTAGTACATGTTTATATTAGTGCACATAAGCATGTGTGTTAGTGCATGTTTATATTAGTGCACATAAGCATGTATGTTAGTACATGTTTATATTAGTGCACAACAGCATGTCTGTTAGTACATGTTTAAATTAGTGCACAACAGCATGTCTGTTAGTACATGTTTAAATTAGTGCACAAAAGCATGTATGTTAGTACATGTTTAAATTAGTGCACAAAAGCATGTATGTTAGTACATGTTTAAATTAGTGCACAAAAGCATGTGTGTTAGTACATGTTTATATTAGTGCACAAAAGCACGTGTGTTAGTACATGTTTATATTAGTGCACAAAAGCATGTGTGTTAGTACATGTTTATATTAGTGCACAAAAGCAAGCGTGTTAGTACATGTTTATATTAGTGCACAAAAGCATGTATGTTAGTACATGTTTATATTAGTGCACAAAAGCATGCGTGTTAGTACATGTTTATATTAGTGCACAAAAGCATGTATGTTAGTATATGTTTATATTAGTGCACAAAAGCGTGTATGTTAGTACGTATTTTAATTAGTGCACAAAAGCATGTATGTTAGTACATGTTTATATTAGTGCACAAAAGCGTGTATGTTAGTACATGTTTATATTAGTGCACAAAAGCATGTATGTTAGTACATGTTTATATTAGTGCACAAAAGCACGTGTGTTAGTACATGTTTATATTAGTGCACAAAAGCGTGTATGTTAGTACATATTTTAATTAGTGCACAAAAGCATGTATGTTAGTACATGTTTATATTAGTGCACAAAAGCGTGTATGTTAGTACATGTTTATATGAGTGCACAAAAGCATGTATGTTAGTACATGTTTATATGAGTGCACAAAAGCATGTATGTTAGTACATGTTTATATTAGTGCACAAAAGCATGTATGTTAGTACATGTTTATATTAGTGCACAAAAGCATGTATGTTAGTACATGTTTATATTAGTGCACAAAAGCATGTATGTTAGTACATGTTTTAATTAGTGCACAAAAGCATGTATGTTAGTACATGTTTATATTAGTGCACAAAAGCATGTATGTTAGTACATGTTTATATTAGTGCACAAAAGCGTGTATGTTAGTACATGTTTTAATTAGTGCACAAAAGCGTGTATGTTAGTACATGTTTATATTAGTGCACAAAAGCATGTATGTTAGTACATGTTTTAATTAGTGCACAAAAGCATGTATGTTAGTACATGTTTATATTAGTGCACAAAAGCATGTATGTTAGTACATGTTTATATTAGTGCACAAAAGCATGTATGTTAGTACATGTTTTAATTAGTGCACAAAAGCATGTATGTTATTACATGTTTTAATTGGTGCACAAAAGTGTGTATGTTAGTACATGTTTTAATTAGTGCACAAAAGCACGTGTGTTAGTGCATGTTTATATTAGTGCACAAAAGCATGTATGTTAGTACATGTTTATATTAGTGCACATAGGCATGTATGTTAGTACATGTTTAAATTAGTGCACAAAAGCATGTATGTTAGTACATGTTTATATTAGTGCACATAGGCATGTATGTTAGTACATGTTTATATTAGTGCACATAGGCATGTATGTTAGTACATGTTTAAATTAGTGCACATAGGCATGTATGTTAGTACATGTTTATATTAGTGCACATAAGCATGTGTGTTAGTGCATGTTTATATTAGTGCACATAGGCATGTATGTTAGTACATGTTTATATTAGTGCACAACAGCATGTCTGTTAGTACATGTTTAAATTAGTGCACAAAAGCATGTATGTTAGTACATGTTTTAATTAGTGCACAAAAGTGTGTATGTTAGTACATGTTTATATTAGTGCACAAAAGCATGTATGTTAGTACATGTTTTAATTAGTGCACAAAAGTGTGTATGTTAGTACATGTTTATATTAGTGCACAAAAGCATGTGTGTTAGTACATGTTTATATTAGTGCACAAAAGCATGTGTGTTAGTACATGTTTATATTAGTGCACAAAAGCATGTGTGTTAGTACATGTTTATATTAGTGCACATAGGCATGTGTGTTAGTACATGTTTATATTAGTGCACAAAAGCACGTGTGTTAGTACATGTTTATATTAGTGCACAAAAGCATGTGTGTTAGTACATGTTTATATTAGTGCACAAAAGCATGTATGTTAGTACATGTTTATATTAGTGCACAAAAGCATGTGTGTTAGTACATGTTTATATTAGTGCACAAAAGCACGTGTGTTAGTACATGTTTATATTAGTGCACAAAAGCATGTGTGTTAGTACATGTTTATATTAGTGCACAAAAGCACGTGTGTTAGTACATGTTTATATTAGTGCACAAAAGCACGTGTGTTAGTACATGTTTATATTAGTGCACAAAAGCACGTGTGTTAGTACATGTTTATATTAGTGCACAAAAGCGTGTGTGTTAGTACATGTTTATATTAGTGCACAAAAGCATGTGTGTTAGTACATGTTTATATTAGTGCACAAAAGCACGTGTGTTAGTACATGTTTATATTAGTGCACAAAAGCACGTGTGTTAGTACATGTTTATATTAGTGCACATAGGCATGTGTGTTAGTACATGTTTATATTAGTGCACAAAAGCACGTGTGTTAGTACATGTTTATATTAGTGCACAAAAGCACGTGTGTTAGTACATGTTTATATTAGTGCACAAAAGCATGTGTGTTAGTACATGTTTATATGAGTGCACAAAAGCATGTGTGTTAGTACATGTTTATATTAGTGCACAAAAGCAAATGTGTTAGTACATGTTTATATGAGTGCACAAAAGCATGTGTGTTAGTACATGTTTATATGAGTGCACAAAAGCATGTATGTTAGTGCATGTTTATATTAGTGCACAAAAGCACGTGTGTTAGTGCATGTTTATATTAGTGCACAAAAGCATGTATGTTAGTGCATGTTTATATTAGTGCACAAAAGCACGTGTGTTAGTGCATGTTTATATTAGTGCACAAAAGCGTGTGTGTTAGTGCATGTTTATATTAGTGCACAAAAGCATGTATGTTAGTACATGTTTATATTAGTGCACAAAAGCACTTGTGTTAGTACATGTTTATATTAGTGCACAAAAGCATGTGTGTTAGTACATGTTTATATTAGTGCACAAAAGCATGTGTGTTAGTACATGTTTATATTAGTGCACAAAAGCATGTGTGTTAGTACATGTTTATATTAGTGCACAAAAGCATGTGTGTTAGTACATGTTTATATTAGTGCACAAAAGCATGTGTGTTAGCACATGTTTATATTAGTGCACAAAAGCATGTGTGTAAGTACATGTTTATATGAGTGCACAAAAGCATGTATGTTAGTACATGTTTATATTAGTGCACAAAAGCACTTGTGTTAGTACATGTTTATATTAGTGCACAAAAGCATGTATGTTAGTACATGTTTATATTAGTGCACAAAAGCATGTGTGTAAGTACATGTTTATATTAGTGCACAAAAGCATGTGTGTTAGTACATGTTTATATTAGTGCACAAAAGCATGTGTGTTAGCACATGTTTATATTAGTGCACAAAAGCATGTGTGTAAGTACATGTTTATATGAGTGCACAAAAGCATGTATGTTAGTACATGTTTATATTAGTGCACAAAAGCATGTGTGTTAGTACATGTTTATATTAGTGCACAAAAGCACGTGTGTTAGTACATGTTTATATTAGTGCACAAAAGCATGTATGTTAGTACATGTTTATATTAGTGCACAAAAGCACTTGTGTTAGTACATGTTTATATTAGTGCACAAAAGCATGTGTGTAAGTACATGTTTATATTGGTGCACAAAAGCACTTGTGTTAGTACATGTTTATATTAGTGCACAAAAGCATGTGTGTAAGTACATGTTTATATTAGTGCACAAAAGCATGTATGTAAGTGCATGTTTATATTAGTGCACAAACGCACGTGTGTTAGTACATGTTTATATTAGTGCACAAAAGCATGTATGTTAGTACATGTTTATATTAGTGCACAAAAGCATGTATGTTAGTACATGTTTATATTAGTGCACAAAAGCATATGTGTTAGTACATCTTTATATTAGTGCACAAAAGCACGTGTGTTAGTACATGTTTATATGAGCGCACAAAAGCGTGTATGTTAGTACATGTTTATATTAGTGCACAAAAGCATATGTGTTAGTACATGTTTATATTAGTGCACAAAAGCATGTATGTTAGTACATGTTTATATTAGTGCACAAAAGCATGTATGTTAGTACATGTTTATATTAGTGCACAAAAGCATGTATGTTAGTACATGTTTATATTAGTGCACAAAAGCATGTGTGTTAGTACATGTTTATATTAGTGCACAAAAGCACGTGTGTTAGTACATGTTTATATGAGCGCACAAAAGCATGTATGTTAGTACATGTTTATATTAGTGCACAAAAGCACGTGTGTTAGTGCATGTTTATATTAGTGCACAAAAGCATGTATGTTAGTACATGTTTATATTAGTGCACAAAAGCACGTGTGTTAGTACATGTTTATATTAGTGCACAAAAGCATGTATGTTAGTACATGTTTATATTAGTGCACAAAAGCACGTGTGTTAGTACATGTTCATATGAGCGCACAAAAGCGTGTATGTTAGTACATGTTTATATGAGTGCACAAAAGCACGTGTGTTAGTGCATGTTTATATTAGTGCACAAAAGCACGTGTGTTAGTGCATGTTTATATTAGTGCACAAAAGCATATGTGTTAGTACATGTTTATATTAGTGCACAAAAGCATGTATGTTAGTACATGTTTATATTAGTGCACAAAAGCATGTATGTTAGTACATGTTTATATTAGTGCACAAAAGCATGTATGTTAGTACATGTTTATATTAGTGCACAAAAGCACGTGTGTTAGTACATGTTTATATTAGTGCACAAAAGCACGTGTGTTAGTACATGTTTATATGAGCGCACAAAAGCGTGTGTGTTAGTACATGTTTACATTAGTGCACAAAAGCACGTGTGTTAGTACATGTTTATATTAGTGCACAAAAGCGCGTGTGTTAGTACATGTTTACATTAGTGCACAAAAGCGTGTGTGTTAGTACATGTTTATATTAGTGCACAAAAGCGCGTGTGTTAGTACATGTTTACATTAGTGCACAAAAGCGTGTGTGTTAGTACATGTTTACGTTAGTGCACAAAAGCACGTGTGTTAGTACATGTTTTTATTAGTGCACAAAAGCGCGTGTGTTAGTACATGTTTATATTAGTGCACAAAAGCATGTGTGTTAGTACATGTTTACATTAGTGCACAAAAGCGTGTGTGTTAGTACATGTTTATATGAGTGCACAAAAGCGTGTGTGTTAGTACATGTTTATATTAGTGCACAAAAGCATGTGTGTTAGTACATGTTTATATTAGTGCACAAAAGCATGTGTGTTAGTACATGTTTATATGAGTGCACAAAAGCGTGTGTGTTAGTACATGTTTATATTAGTGCACAAAAGCATGTATGTTAGTACATGTTTATATTAGTGCACAAAAGCGTGTGTGTTAGTACATGTTTATATTAGTGCACAAAAGCGTGTGTGTTAGTACATGTTTATATTAGTGCACAAAAGCACGTGTGTTAGTACATGTTTATATTAGTGCACAAAAGCGTGTGTGTTAGTACATGTTTATATTAGTGCACAAAAGCACGTGTGTTAGTACATGTTTATATTAGTGCACAAAAGCACGTGTGTTAGTACATGTTTATATTAGTGCACAAAAGCACGTGTGTTAGTACATGTTTATATTAGTGCACAAAAGCACGTGTGTTAGTACATGTTTATATTAGTGCACAAAAGCACGTGTGTTAGTACATGTTTATATTAGTGCACAAAAGCACGTGTGTTAGTACATGTTTATATGAGTGCACAAAAGCATGTGTGTTAGTACATGTTTATATTAGTGCACAAAAGCACGTGTGTTAGTAAATGTTTATATTAGTGCACAAAAGCACGTGTGTTAGTACATGTTTATATGAGTGCACAAAAGCATGTGTGTTAGTACATGTTTATATTAGTGCGCAAAAGCACGTGTGTTAGTACATGTTTATATTAGTGCACAAAAGCGTGTATGTTAGTACATGTTTATATTAGTGCACAAAAGCATGTGTGTTAGTACATGTTTATATGAGTGCACAAAAGCGTGTATGTTAGTACATGTTTATATTAGTGCACAAAAGCATGCATGTTAGTACATGTTTATATGAGTGCACAAAAGCACATGTGTTAGTACATGTTTATATTAGTGCACAAAAGCATGTATGTTAGTACATGTTTATATGAGTGCACAAAAGCGTGTATGTTAGTACATGTTTATATTAGTGCACAAAAGCATGCATGTTAGTACATGTTTATATTAGTGCACAAAAGCGTGTGTGTTAGTACATGTTTATATTAGTGCACAAAAGCACGTGTGTTAGTACATGTTTATATTAGTGCACAAAAGCATGTGTGTTAGTGCATGTTTATATGAGTGCACAAAAGCACGTGTGTTAGTACATGTTTATATTAGTGCACAAAAGCATGTGTGTTAGTACATGTTTATATTAGTGCACAAAAGCACGTGTGTTAGTACATGTTTATATGAGTGCACAAAAGCGTGTATGTTAGTACATGTTTATATTAGTGCACAAAAGCATGCATGTTAGTACATGTTTATATGAGTGCACAAAAGCACGTGTGTTAGTACATGTTTATATTAGTGCACAAAAGCATGTGTGTTAGTACATGTTTATATTAGTGCACAAAAGCGTGTATGTTAGTACATGTTTATATGAGTGCACAAAAGCGTGTATGTTAGAACATGTTTACATTAGTGCACAAAAGCGTGTATGTTAGTACATGTTTACATTAGTGCACAAAAGCACTTGTGTTAGTACATGTTTATATTAGTGCACAAAAGCATGCGTGTTAGTACATGTTTATATTAGTGCACAAAAGCATGTGTGTTAGTACATGTTTATATTAGTGCACAAAAGCATGTGTGTTAGTACATGTTTATATTAGTGCACAAAAGCGTGTGTGTTAGTACACGTTTATATTAGTGCACAAAAGCATGTGTGTTAGTGCATGTTTATATGAGTGCACAAAAGCACGTGTGTTAGTACATGTTTATATGAGTGCACAAAAGCGTGTGTGTTAGTACACGTTTATATTAGTGCACAAAAGCATGTGTGTTAGTGCATGTTTATATGAGTGCACAAAAGCACGTGTGTTAGTACATGTTTATATTAGTGCACAAAAGCACGTGTGTTAGTACATGTTTATATTAGTGCACAAAAGCGTGTGTGTTAGTACATGTTTATATTAGTCCACAAAAGCGTGTATGTTAGTACATGTTTATATTAGTGCACAAAAGCACGTGTGTTAGTACATGTTTATATTAGTGCATAAAAGCGTGTATGTTAGTACATGTTTATATTAGTGCACAAAAGCACGTGTGTTAGTACATGTTTATATGAGTGCACAAAAGCGTGTGTGTTAGTACATGTTTATATTAGTGCACAAAAGCATGTGTGTTAGTACATGTTTATATTAGTGCACAAAAGCGTGTGTGTTAGTACATGTTTATATGAGTCCACAAAAGCGTGTATGTTAGTACATGTTTATATTAGTGCACAAAAGCATGTGTGTTAGTACATGTTTATATTAGTGCACAAAAGCACGTGTGTTAGTACATGTTTATATTAGTGCACAAAAGCACGTGTGTTAGTAAATGTTTATATTAGTGCACAAAAGCATGTGTGTTAGTACATGTTTATATTAGTGCACAAAAGCACGTGTGTTAGTACATGTTTATATTAGTGCACAAAAGCGCGTGTGTTAGTACATGTTTATATGAGTGCACAAAAGCATGTGTGTTAGTACATGTTTATATTAGTGCACAAAAGCACGTGTGTTAGTACATGTTTATATTAGTGCACAAAAGCACGTGTGTTAGTAAATGTTTATATTAGTGCACAAAAGCACGTGTGTTAGTACATGTTTATATTAGTGCACAAAAGCACGTGTGTTAGTACATGTTTATATGAGTGCACAAAAGCATGTGTGTTAGTAAATGTTTATATTAGTGCACAAAAGCACGTGTGTTAGTACATGTTTATATTAGTGCACAAAAGCACGTGTGTTAGTACATGTTTATATGAGTGCACAAAAGCATGTATGTTAGTACATGTTTATATTAGTGCACAAAAGCGTGTATGTTAGTACATGTTTATATTAGTGCACAAAAGCACGTGTGTTAGTACATGTTTATATGAGTGCACAAAAGCATGTGTGTTAGTACATGTTTATATTAGTGCACAAAAGCACGTGTGTTAGTACATGTTTATATTAGTGCACAAAAGCACGTGTGTTAGTAAATGTTTATATTAGTGCACAAAAGCATGTGTGTTAGTACATGTTTATATTAGTGCACAAAAGCGTGTATGTTAGTACATGTTTATATTAGTGCACAAAAGCACGTGTGTTAGTACATGTTTATATTAGTGCACAAAAGCATGTATGTTAGTACATGTTTATATGAGTGCACAAAAGCACGTGTGTTAGTACATGTTTATATTAGTGCACAAAAGCATGCGTGTTAGTACATGTTTATATTAGTGCACAAAAGCATGTGTGTTAGTACATGTTTATATGAGTGCACAAAAGCACGTGTGTTAGTACATGTTTATATGAGTGCACAAAAGCGTGTATGTTAGTACATGTTTATATTAGTGCACAAAAGCGTGTATGTTAGTACATGTTTATATTAGTGCACAAAAGCATGTATGTTAGTACATGTTTATATGAGTGCACAAAAGCACGTGTGTTAGTACATGTTTATATTAGTGCACAAAAGCATGTGTGTTAGTACATGTTTATATGAGTGCACAAAAGCGTGTATGTTAGTACATGTTTATATTAGTGCACAAAAGCATGCATGTTAGTACATGTTTATATGAGTGCACAAAAGCACGTGTGTTAGTGCATGTTTATATTAGTGCACAAAAGCACGTGTGTTAGTACATGTTTATATTAGTGCACAAAAGCGTGTATGTTAGTACATGTTTATATTAGTGCACAAAAGCATGTATGTTAGTACATATTTATATGAGTGCACAAAAGCACGTGTGTTAGTACATGTTTATATTAGTGCACAAAAGCATGCATGTTAGTACATGTTTATATGAGTGCACAAAAGCACGTGTGTTAGTGCATGTTTATATTAGTGCACAAAAGCACGTGTGTTAGTACATGTTTATATTAGTGCACAAAAGCGTGTATGTTAGTACATGTTTATATTAGTGCACAAAAGCATGTGTGTTAGTGCATGTTTATATTAGTGCACAAAAGCATGTGTGTTAGTACATGTTTATATGAGTGCACAAAAGCATGTGTGTTAGTACACGTTTATATTAGTGCACAAAAGCGCGTGTGTTAGTACACGTTTATATTAGTGCACAAAAGCACGTGTGTTAGTACATGTTTATATTAGTGCACAAAAGCATGTGTGTTAGTACATGTTTATATGAGTGCACAAAAGCATGTGTGTTAGTACACGTTTATATTAGTGCACAAAAGCATGTGTGTTAGTACACGTTTATATTAGTGCACAAAAGCGCGTGTGTTAGTACACGTTTATATTAGTGCACAAAAGCATGTGTGTTAGTACATGTTTATATTAGTGCACAAAAGCATGTGTGTTAGTACATGTTTATATTAGTGCACAAAAGCATGTGTGTAAGTACATGTTTATATTAGTGCACAAAAGCATGTGTGTTAGTACATGTTTATATTAGTGCACAAAAGCATGTGTGTTAGTACATGTTTATATTAGTGCACAAAAGCATGTGTGTTAGTACATGTTTATATTAGTGCACAAAAGCATGTGTGTTAGCACATGTTTATATTAGTGCACAAAAGCATGTGTGTAAGTACATGTTTATATTAGTGCACTAAAGCATGTATGTTAGTACATGTTTATATTAGTGCACAAAAGCATGTGTGTAAGTACATGTTTATATTAGTGCACAAAAGCACTTGTGTTAGTACATGTTTATATTAGTGCACAAAAGCATGTATGTTAGTGCATGTTTATATTAGTGCACAAACGCACGTGTGTTAGTACATGTTTATATTAGTGCACAAACGCACGCGTGTTAGTACATGTTTACATTAGTGCACAAAAGCACGTGTGTTAGTACATGTTTATATGAGCGCACAAAAGCGTGTATGTTAGTACATGTTTACATTAGTGCACAAAAGCACGTGTGTTAGTACATGTTTTTATTAGTGCACAAAAGCGCGTGTGTTAGTACATGTTTACATTAGTGCACAAAAGCGTGTGTGTTAGTACATGTTTATATTAGTGCACAAAAGCATGTGTGTTAGTACATGTTTATATTAGTGCACAAAAGCATGTGTGTTAGTACATGTTTATATGAGTGCACAAAAGCGTGTGTGTTAGTACATGTTTATATTAGTGCACAAAAGCATGTGTGTTAGTGCATGTTTATATTAGTGCACAAAAGCGTGTGTGTTAGTGCATGTTTATATTAGTGCACAAAAGCGTGTGTGTTAGTACATGTTTATATTAGTGCACAAAAGCGTGTGTGTTAGTACATGTTTATATTAGTGCACAAAAGCACGTGTGTTAGTACATGTTTATATTAGTGCACAAAAGCGTGTGTGTTAGTACATGTTTATATTAGTGCACAAAAGCGTGTGTGTTAGTACATGTTTATATTAGTGCACAAAAGCGTGTGTGTTAGTACATGTTTATATTAGTGCACAAAAGCGTGTGTGTTAGTACATGTTTATATTAGTGCACAAAAGCACGTGTGTTAGTACATGTTTATATTAGTGCACAAAAGCACGTGTGTTAGTACATGTTTATATTAGTGCACAAAAGCACGTGTGTTAGTACATGTTTATATTAGTGCACAAAAGCACGTGTGTTAGTAAATGTTTATATTAGTGCACAAAAGCACGTGTGTTAGTACATGTTTATATGAGTGCACAAAAGCATGTGTGTTAGTACATGTTTATATTAGTGCACAAAAGCGTGTATGTTAGTACATGTTTATATTAGTGCACAAAAGCGCGTGTGTTAGTACATGTTTATATTAGTGCACAAAAGCACGTGTGTTAGTACATGTTTACATTAGTGCACAAAAGCACGTGTGTTAGTACATGTTTATATTAGTGCACAAAAGCATGCATGTTAGTACATGTTTACATTAGTGCACAAAAGCACGTGTGTTAGTACATGTTTACATTAGTGCACAAAAGCACGTGTGTTAGTACATGTTTATATTAGTGCACAAAAGCACGTGTGTTAGTACATGTTTATATTAGTGCACAAAAGCGTGTATGTTAGTACATGTTTATATTAGTGCACAAAAGCGCGTGTGTTAGTGCATGTTTATATTAGTGCACAAAAGCATGCATGTTAGTACATGTTTATATGAGTGCACAAAAGCACGTGTGTTAGTACATGTTTATATTAGTGCACAAAAGCACGTGTGTTAGTACATGTTTATATTAGTGCACAAAAGCATGTGTGTTAGTGCATGTTTATATTAGTGCACAAAAGCGTGTATGTTAGTACATGTTTATATTAGTGCACAAAAGCATGTGTGTTAGTGCATGTTTATATTAGTGCACAAAAGCATGTGTGTTAGTACATGTTTATATGAGTGCACAAAAGCATGTGTGTTAGTACACGTTTATATTAGTGCACAAAAGCATGTGTGTTAGTACATGTTTATATTAGTGCACAAAAGCGCGTGTGTTAGTACATGTTTATATTAGTGCACAAAAGCGCGTGTGTTAGTACACGTTTATATTAGTGCACAAAAGCACGTGTGTTAGTACATGTTTATATTAGTGCACAAAAGCACGTGTGTGTTAGTACATGTTTATATTAGTGCACAAAAGCATGTGTGTTAGTACATGTTTATATGAGTGCACAAAAGCATGTGTGTTAGTACACGTTTATATTAGTGCACAAAAGCATGTGTGTTAGTACACGTTTATATTAGTGCACAAAAGCGCGTGTGTTAGTACACGTTTATATTAGTGCACAAAAGCATGTGTGTTAGTACATGTTTATATTAGTGCACAAAAGCATGTGTGTTAGTACATGTTTATATTAGTGCACAAAAGCATGTGTGTAAGTACATGTTTATATTAGTGCACAAAAGCATGTGTGTTAGTACATGTTTATATTAGTGCACAAAAGCATGTGTGTTAGTACATGTTTATATTAGTGCACAAAAGCATGTGTGTTAGTACATGTTTATATTAGTGCACAAAAGCATGTGTGTTAGCACATGTTTATATTAGTGCACAAAAGCATGTGTGTAAGTACATGTTTATATTAGTGCACAAAAGCATGTATGTTAGTACATGTTTATATTAGTGCACAAAAGCATGTGTGTAAGTACATGTTTATATTAGTGCACAAAAGCACTTGTGTTAGTACATGTTTATATTAGTGCACAAAAGCATGTATGTTAGTGCATGTTTATATTAGTGCACAAACGCACGTGTGTTAGTACATGTTTATATTAGTGCACAAACGCACGCGTGTTAGTACATGTTTATATTAGTGCACAAAAGCACGTGTGTTAGTACATGTTTATATGAGCGCACAAAAGCGTGTATGTTAGTACATGTTTATATTAGTGCACAAAAGCATATGTGTTAGTACATGTTTACATTAGTGCACAAAAGCATGTATGTTAGTACATGTTTATATTAGTGCACAAAAGCATATGTGTTAGTACATGTTTACATTAGTGCACAAAAGCACGTGTGTTAGTACATGTTTACGTTAGTGCACAAAAGCACGTGTGTTAGTACATGTTTTTATTAGTGCACAAAAGCGCGTGTGTTAGTACATGTTTACATTAGTGCACAAAAGCGTGTGTGTTAGTACATGTTTATATTAGTGCACAAAAGCATGTGTGTTAGTACATGTTTATATTAGTGCACAAAAGCATGTGTGTTAGTACATGTTTATATTAGTGCACAAAAGCGTGTGTGTTAGTACATGTTTATATTAGTGCACAAAAGCATATGTGTTAGTACATGTTTACATTAGTGCACAAAAGCATGTATGTTAGTACATGTTTATATTAGTGCAAAAAATCATATGTGTTAGTACATGTTTATATTAGTGCACAAAAGCACGTGTGTTAGTACATGTTTATATGAGCGCACAAAAGCGTGTATGTTAGTACATGTTTACATTAGTGCACAAAAGCACGTGTGTTAGTACATGTTTACGTTAGTGCACAAAAGCACGTGTGTTAGTACATGTTTTTATTAGTGCACAAAAGCGCGTGTGTTAGTACATGTTTACATTAGTGCACAAAAGCGTGTGTGTTAGTACATGTTTATATTAGTGCACAAAAGCGTGTGTGTTAGTACATGTTTATATTAGTGCACAAAAGCGTGTGTGTTAGTACATGTTTATATTAGTGCACAAAAGCGTGTGTGTTAGTACATGTTTATATTAGTGCACAAAAGCGCGTGTGTTAGTACATGTTTATATTAGTGCACAAAAGCGTGTGTGTTAGTACATGTTTATATTAGTGCACAAAAGCGTGTGTGTTAGTACATGTTTATATTAGTGCACAAAAGCATGTGTGTTAGTACATGTTTATATTAGTGCACAAAAGCACGTGTGTTAGTACATGTTTATATTAGTGCACAAAAGCACGTGTGTTAGTACATGTTTATATTAGTGCACAAAAGCGTGTGTGTTAGTACATGTTTATATTAGTGCACAAAAGCGTGTGTGTTAGTACATGTTTATATTAGTGCACAAAAGCGTGTGTGTTAGTACATGTTTATATTAGTGCACAAAAGCGTGTGTGTTAGTACATGTTTATATTAGTGCACAAAAGCACGTGTGTTAGTACATGTTTATATTAGTGCACAAAAGCACGTGTGTTAGTACATGTTTATATTAGTGCACAAAAGCACGTGTGTTAGTACATGTTTATATTAGTGCACAAAAGCACGTGTGTTAGTACATGTTTATATTAGTGCACAAAAGCGTGTGTGTTAGTACATGTTTATATTAGTGCACAAAAGCGTGTGTGTTAGTACATGTTTATATTAGTGCACAAAAGCATGTGTGTTAGTGCATGTTTATATGAGTGCACAAAAGCACGTGTGTTAGTACATGTTTATATTAGTGCACAAAAGCACGTGTGTTAGTACATGTTTATATTAGTGCACAAAAGCACGTGTGTTAGTACATGTTTATATTAGTGCACAAAAGCACGTGTGTTAGTACATGTTTATATTAGTGCACAAAAGCACGTGTGTTAGTACATGTTTATATTAGTGCACAAAAGCACGTGTGTTAGTAAATGTTTATATTAGTGCACAAAAGCACGTGTGTTAGTACATGTTTATATGAGTGCACAAAAGCATGTGTGTTAGTACATGTTTATATTAGTGCACAAAAGCGTGTATGTTAGTACATGTTTATATTAGTGCACAAAAGCGCGTGTGTTAGTACATGTTTACATTAGTGCACAAAAGCACGTGTGTTAGTACATGTTTATATTAGTGCACAAAAGCATGCATGTTAGTACATGTTTACATTAGTGCACAAAAGCACGTGTGTTAGTACATGTTTACATTAGTGCACAAAAGCACGTGTGTTAGTACATGTTTATATTAGTGCACAAAAGCACGTGTGTTAGTACATGTTTACATTAGTGCACAAAAGCACGTGTGTTAGTACATGTTTATATTAGTGCACAAAAGCGTGTATGTTAGTACATGTTTATATTAGTGCACAAAAGCGTGTATGTTAGTACATGTTTATATTAGTGCACAAAAGCGCGTGTGTTAGTACATGTTTATATGAGTGCACAAAAGCGTGTATGTTAGTACATGTTTATATTAGTGCACAAAAGCATGCGTGTTAGTACATGTTTACATTAGTGCACAAAAGCACGTGTGTTAGTACATGTTTACATTAGTGCACAAAAGCACGTGTGTTAGTACATGTTTATATTAGTGCACAAAAGCATGCATGTTAGTACATGTTTACATTAGTGCACAAA
Organism: Odontesthes bonariensis; assembly: GCF_027942865.1. NCBI lineage: Eukaryota > Metazoa > Chordata > Actinopteri > Atheriniformes > Atherinopsidae > Odontesthes > Odontesthes bonariensis. Next base: position 36,515,359 of record NC_134520.1, on the reverse strand, counting down.
AGCACGTGTGTTAGTACATGTTTACATTAGTGCACAAAAGCACGTGTGTTAGTACATGTTTATATTAGTGCACAAAAGCACGTGTGTTAGTACATGTTTACATTAGTGCACAAAAGCACGTGTGTTAGTACATGTTTATATTAGTGCACAAAAGCGTGTATGTTAGTACATGTTTATATGAGTGCACAAAAGCGTGTGTGTTAGTACATGTTTATATTAGTGCACAAAAGCACGTGTGTTAGTACATGTTTATATGAGTGCACAAAAGCACGTGTGTTAGTACATGTTTATATTAGTGCACAAAAGCGTGTATGTTAGTACATGTTTATATTAGTGCACAAAAGCGTGTATGTTAGTACATGTTTACATTAGTGCACAAAAGCATGCATGTTAGTACATGTTTACATTAGTGCACAAAAGCATGCGTGTTAGTACATGTTTATATGAGTGCACAAAAGCATGCGTGTTAGTACATGTTTATATTAGTGCACAAAAGCATGCGTGTTAGTACATGTTTATATGAGTGCACAAAAGCATGCGTGTTAGTACATGTTTATATTAGTGCACAAAAGCATGTGTGTTAGTACATGTTTATATTAGTGCACAAAAGCATGTATGTTAGTACATGTTTATATTAGTGCACAAAAGCATGTATGTTAGTACATGTTTATATGAGTGCACAAAAGCATGCATGTTAGTACATGTTTACATTAGTGCACAAAAGCATGCGTGTTAGTACATGTTTATATGAGTGCACAAAAGCATGCGTGTTAGTACATGTTTATATTAGTGCACAAAAGCATGTGTGTTAGTACATGTTTATATTAGTGCACAAAAGCATGCGTGTTAGTACATGTTTATATGAGTGCACAAAAGCACGTGTGTTAGTACATGTTTATATTAGTGCACAAAAGCGTGTATGTTAGTACATGTTTATATTAGTGCACAAAAGCGTGTATGTTAGTACATGTTTACATTAGTGCACAAAAGCATGCATGTTAGTACATGTTTACATTAGTGCACAAAAGCATGCGTGTTAGTACATGTTTATATGAGTGCACAAAAGCATGCGTGTTAGTACATGTTTATATTAGTGCACAAAAGCATGCGTGTTAGTACATGTTTATATGAGTGCACAAAAGCATGCGTGTTAGTACATGTTTATATTAGTGCACAAAAGCATGTGTGTTAGTACATGTTTATATTAGTGCACAAAAGCATGTATGTTAGTACATGTTTATATTAGTGCACAAAAGCATGTATGTTAGTACATGTTTATATGAGTGCACAAAAGCATGCATGTTAGTACATGTTTACATTAGTGCACAAAAGCATGCGTGTTAGTACATGTTTATATGAGTGCACAAAAGCATGCGTGTTAGTACATGTTTATATTAGTGCACAAAAGCATGTGTGTTAGTACATGTTTATATTAGTGCACAAAAGCATGCGTGTTAGTACATGTTTATATTAGTGCACAAAAGCATGTATGTTAGTACATGTTTATATTAGTGCACAAAAGCATGTATGTTAGTGCATGTTTATATGAGTGCACAAAAGCATGCGTGTTAGTACATGTTTATATTAGTGCACAAAAGCATGTGTGTTAGTACATGTTTATATTAGTGCACAAAAGCATGTATGTTAGTACATGTTTATATGAGTGCACAAAAGCATGCATGTTAGTACATGTTTACATTAGTGCACAAAAGCATGAATGTTAGTACATGTTTATATGAGTGCACAAAAGCATGTGTGTTAGTACACGTTTATATTAGTGCACAAAAGCATGTGTGTTAGTACACGTTTATATTAGTGCACAAAAGCGCGTGTGTTAGTACACGTTTATATTAGTGCACAAAAGCATGTGTGTTAGTACATGTTTATATTAGTGCACAAAAGCATGTGTGTTAGTACATGTTTATATTAGTGCACAAAAGCATGTGTGTAAGTACATGTTTATATTAGTGCACAAAAGCATGTGTGTTAGTACATGTTTATATTAGTGCACAAACGCACGTGTGTTAGTACATGTTTATATTAGTGCACAAACGCACGCGTGTTAGTACATGTTTATATTAGTGCACAAAAGCACGTGTGTTAGTACATGTTTATATGAGCGCACAAAAGCGTGTATGTTAGTACATGTTTATATTAGTGCACAAAAGCATATGTGTTAGTACATGTTTACATTAGTGCACAAAAGCATGTATGTTAGTACATGTTTATATTAGTGCACAAAAGCATATGTGTTAGTACATGTTTACATTAGTGCACAAAAGCACGTGTGTTAGTACATGTTTACGTTAGTGCACAAAAGCACGTGTGTTAGTACATGTTTTTATTAGTGCACAAAAGCGCGTGTGTTAGTACATGTTTACATTAGTGCACAAAAGCGTGTGTGTTAGTACATGTTTACATTAGTGCACAAAAGCATGTGTGTTAGTACATGTTTATATTAGTGCACAAAAGCATGTGTGTTAGTACATGTTTATATTAGTGCACAAAAGCGTGTGTGTTAGTACATGTTTATATTAGTGCACAAAAGCATATGTGTTAGTACATGTTTACATTAGTGCACAAAAGCATGTATGTTAGTACATGTTTATATTAGTGCAAAAAAGCATATGTGTTAGTACATGTTTATATTAGTGCAAAAAAGCATATGTGTTAGTACATGTTTATATTAGTGCACAAAAGCACGTGTGTTAGTACATGTTTACATTAGTGCACAAAAGCACGTGTGTTAGTACATGTTTACGTTAGTGCACAAAAGCACGTGTGTTAGTACATGTTTTTATTAGTGCACAAAAGCGCGTGTGTTAGTACATGTTTACATTAGTGCACAAAAGCGTGTGTGTTAGTACATGTTTATATTAGTGCACAAAAGCATGTGTGTTAGTACATGTTTATATTAGTGCACAAAAGCGTGTGTGTTAGTACATGTTTATATTAGTGCACAAAAGCATGTGTGTTAGTACATGTTTATATTAGTGCACAAAAGCGTGTGTGTTAGTACATGTTTATATTAGTGCACAAAAGCATGTGTGTTAGTACATGTTTATATTAGTGCACAAAAGCGCGTGTGTTAGTACATGTTTATATTAGTGCACAAAAGCGCGTGTGTTAGTACATGTTTATATTAGTGCACAAAAGCGTGTGTGTTAGTACATGTTTATATTAGTGCACAAAAGCGTGTGTGTTAGTACATGTTTATATTAGTGCACAAAAGCATGTGTGTTAGTACATGTTTATATTAGTGCACAAAAGCACGTGTGTTAGTACATGTTTATATTAGTGCACAAAAGCACGTGTGTTAGTACATGTTTATATTAGTGCACAAAAGCACGTGTGTTAGTACATGTTTATATTAGTGCACAAAAGCACGTGTGTTAGTACATGTTTATATTAGTGCACAAAAGCACGTGTGTTAGTACATGTTTATATTAGTGCACAAAAGCACGTGTGTTAGTACATGTTTATATTAGTGCACAAAAGCACGTGTGTTAGTACATGTTTATATTAGTGCACAAAAGCGTGTGTGTTAGTACATGTTTATATTAGTGCACAAAAGCGTGTGTGTTAGTACATGTTTATATTAGTGCACAAAAGCGTGTGTGTTAGTACATGTTTATATTAGTGCACAAAAGCATGTGTGTTAGTGCATGTTTATATGAGTGCACAAAAGCACGTGTGTTAGTACATGTTTATATTAGTGCACAAAAGCACGTGTGTTAGTACATGTTTATATTAGTGCACAAAAGCACGTGTGTTAGTACATGTTTATATTAGTGCACAAAAGCACGTGTGTTAGTACATGTTTATATTAGTGCACAAAAGCACGTGTGTTAGTAAATGTTTATATTAGTGCACAAAAGCACGTGTGTTAGTACATGTTTATATGAGTGCACAAAAGCATGTGTGTTAGTACATGTTTATATTAGTGCACAAAAGCGTGTATGTTAGTACATGTTTATATTAGTGCACAAAAGCGCGTGTGTTAGTACATGTTTATATTAGTGCACAAAAGCACGTGTGTTAGTACATGTTTACATTAGTGCACAAAAGCACGTGTGTTAGTACATGTTTACATTAGTGCACAAAAGCACGTGTGTTAGTACATGTTTATATTAGTGCACAAAAGCACGTGTGTTAGTACATGTTTACATTAGTGCACAAAAGCACGTGTGTTAGTACATGTTTATATTAGTGCACAAAAGCGTGTATGTTAGTACATGTTTATATTAGTGCACAAAAGCGTGTATGTTAGTACATGTTTATATTAGTGCACAAAAGCGCGTGTGTTAGTACATGTTTATATGAGTGCACAAAAGCGTGTATGTTAGTACATGTTTATATTAGTGCACAAAAGCATGCGTGTTAGTACATGTTTACATTAGTGCACAAAAGCACGTGTGTTAGTACATGTTTACATTAGTGCACAAAAGCATGTATGTTAGTACATGTTTATATTAGTGCACAAAAGCACGTGTGTTAGTACATGTTTATATTAGTGCACAAAAGCACGTGTGTTAGTACATGTTTATATTAGTGCACAAAAGCACGTGTGTTAGTACATGTTTATATTAGTGCACAAAAGCACGTGTGTTAGTACATGTTTATATTAGTGCACAAAAGCACGTGTGTTAGTACATGTTTATATTAGTGCACAAAAGCGTGTGTGTTAGTACATGTTTATATTAGTGCACAAAAGCGTGTGTGTTAGTACATGTTTATATTAGTGCACAAAAGCATGTGTGTTAGTGCATGTTTATATGAGTGCACAAAAGCACGTGTGTTAGTACATGTTTATATTAGTGCACAAAAGCACGTGTGTTAGTACATGTTTATATTAGTGCACAAAAGCACGTGTGTTAGTACATGTTTATATTAGTGCACAAAAGCACGTGTGTTAGTACATGTTTATATTAGTGCACAAAAGCACGTGTGTTAGTAAATGTTTATATTAGTGCACAAAAGCACGTGTGTTAGTACATGTTTATATGAGTGCACAAAAGCATGTGTGTTAGTACATGTTTATATTAGTGCACAAAAGCGTGTATGTTAGTACATGTTTATATTAGTGCACAAAAGCGCGTGTGTTAGTACATGTTTATATTAGTGCACAAAAGCACGTGTGTTAGTACATGTTTACATTAGTGCACAAAAGCACGTGTGTTAGTACATGTTTATATTAGTGCACAAAAGCATGCATGTTAGTACATGTTTACATTAGTGCACAAAAGCACGTGTGTTAGTACATGTTTACATTAGTGCACAAAAGCACGTGTGTTAGTACATGTTTATATTAGTGCACAAAAGCACGTGTGTTAGTACATGTTTACATTAGTGCACAAAAGCACGTGTGTTAGTACATGTTTATATTAGTGCACAAAAGCGTGTATGTTAGTACATGTTTATATTAGTGCACAAAAGCGTGTATGTTAGTACATGTTTATATTAGTGCACAAAAGCGCGTGTGTTAGTACATGTTTATATGAGTGCACAAAAGCGTGTATGTTAGTACATGTTTATATTAGTGCACAAAAGCATGCGTGTTAGTACATGTTTACATTAGTGCACAAAAGCACGTGTGTTAGTACATGTTTACATTAGTGCACAAAAGCACGTGTGTTAGTACATGTTTATATTAGTGCACAAAAGCATGCATGTTAGTACATGTTTACATTAGTGCACAAAAGCACGTGTGTTAGTACATGTTTACATTAGTGCACAAAAGCACGTGTGTTAGTACATGTTTATATTAGTGCACAAAAGCACGTGTGTTAGTACATGTTTACATTAGTGCACAAAAGCACGTGTGTTAGTACATGTTTATATTAGTGCACAAAAGCGTGTATGTTAGTACATGTTTATATGAGTGCACAAAAGCGTGTATGTTAGTACATGTTTATATTAGTGCACAAAAGCACGTGTGTTAGTACATGTTTATATTAGTGCACAAAAGCGTGTATGTTAGTACATGTTTATATTAGTGCACAAAAGCGTGTATGTTAGTACATGTTTACATTAGTGCACAAAAGCATGCGTGTTAGTACATGTTTACATTAGTGCACAAAAGCATGCGTGTTAGTACATGTTTATATGAGTGCACAAAAGCATGCGTGTTAGTACATGTTTATATGAGTGCACAAAAGCATGCGTGTTAGTACATGTTTATATTAGTGCACAAAAGCATGCGTGTTAGTACATGTTTATATTAGTGCACAAAAGCATGTATGTTAGTACATGTTTATATTAGTGCACAAAAGCATGTATGTTAGTACATGTTTATATGAGTGCACAAAAGCATGCATGTTAGTACATGTTTACATTAGTGCACAAAAGCATGCGTGTTAGTACATGTTTATATGAGTGCACAAAAGCATGCGTGTTAGTACATGTTTATATTAGTGCACAAAAGCATGTGTGTTAGTACATGTTTATATTAGTGCACAAAAGCATGTGTGTTAGTACATGTTTATATTAGTGCACAAAAGCATGTATGTTAGTACATGTTTATATGAGTGCACAAAAGCGTGTGTGTTAGTACACGTTTATATTAGTGCACAAAAGCATGTATGTTAGTACATGTTTATATTAGTGCACAAAAGCGTGTATGTTAGTACATGTTTACATTAGTGCACAAAAGCATGCATGTTAGTACATGTTTACATTAGTGCACAAAAGCATGCGTGTTAGTACATGTTTATATGAGTGCACAAAAGCATGTGTGTTAGTACATGTTTATATGAGTGCACAAAAGCATGTGTGTTAGTACATGTTTATATTAGTGCACAAAAGCATGTATGTTAGTACATGTTTATATTAGTGCACAAAAGCATGTGTGTTAGTACATGTTTATATTAGTGCACAAAAGCATGTATGTTAGTACATGTTTATATTAGTGCACAAAAGCATGTATGTTAGTACATGTTTATATGAGTGCACAAAAGCGTGTGTGTTAGTACACGTTTATATGAGTGCACAAAAGCATGTATGTTAGTACATGTTTATATTAGTGCACAAAAGCATGTATGTTAGTACATGTTTATATGAGTGCACAAAAGCACGTGTGTTAGTACATGTTTATATTAGTGCACAAAAGCGTGTATGTTAGTACATGTTTATATTAGTGCACAAAAGCACGTGTGTTAGTACATGTTTATATTAGTGCACAAAAGCACGTGTGTTAGTACATGTTTATATTAGTGCACAAAAGCGTGTATGTTAGTACATGTTTATATTAGTGCACAAAAGCGTGTGTGTTAGTGCATGTTTATATTAGTGCACAAAAGCGTGTGTGTTAGTACATGTTTATATTAGTGCACAAAAGCACGTGTGTTAGTACATGTTTATATGAGTGCACAAAAGCATGCGTGTTAGTACATGTTTATATTAGTGCACAAAAGCGTGTGTGTTAGTACATGTTTATATTAGTGCACAAAAGCGTGTATGTTAGTGCATGTTTATATTAGTGCACAAAAGCGTGTGTGTTAGTACATGTTTATATTAGTGCACAAAAGCACGTGTGTTAGTACATGTTTATATTAGTGCACAAAAGCACGTGTGTTAGTACATGTTTATATTAGTGCACAAAAGCATGTGTGTTAGTACATGTTTATATTAGTGCACAAAAGCACGTGTGTTAGTACGTGTTTATATTAGTGCACAAAAGCACGTGTGTTAGTACATGTTTATATTAGTGCACAAAAGCATGTATGTTAGTACATGTTTATATTAGTGCACAAAAGCGCGTGTGTTAGTACATGTTTATATTAGTGCACAAAAGCATGTGTGTTAGTACATGTTTATATGAGTGCACAAAAGCATGTATGTTAGTACATGTTTATATTAGTGCACAAAAGCACGTGTGTTAGTACATGTTTATATTAGTGCACAAAAGCATGTATGTTAGTACACGTTTATATTAGTGCACAAAAGCATGTATGTTAGTACACGTTTATATTAGTGCACAAAAGCATGTATGTTAGTACATGTTTATATGAGTGCACAAAAGCGCGTGTGTTAGTACATGTTTATATTAGTGCACAAAAGCGCGTGTGTTAGTACATGTTTATATTAGTGCACAAAAGCACGTGTGTGTTAGTACATGTTTATATTAGTGCACAAAAGCATGTGTGTTAGTACGTGTTTATATTAGTGCACAAAAGCGCGTGTGTTAGTACATGTTTATATTAGTGCACAAAAGCATGCATGTTAGTACATGTTTACATTAGTGCACAAAAGCACGTGTGTTAGTACATGTTTACATTAGTGCACAAAAGCACGTGTGTTAGTACATGTTTATATTAGTGCACAAAAGCGCGTGTGTTAGTACATGTTTATATTAGTGCACAAAAGCACGTGTGTGTTAGTACATGTTTACATTAGTGCACAAAAGCACGTGTGTTAGTACATGTTTACATTAGTGCACAAAAGCACGTGTGTTAGTACATGTTTATATTAGTGCACAAAAGCATGCATGTTAGTACATGTTTACATTAGTGCACAAAAGCACGTGTGTTAGTACATGTTTACATTAGTGCACAAAAGCACGTGTGTTAGTACATGTTTATATTAGTGCACAAAAGCACGTGTGTTAGTACATGTTTACATTAGTGCACAAAAGCACGTGTGTTAGTACATGTTTATATTAGTGCACAAAAGCGTGTATGTTAGTACATGTTTATATGAGTGCACAAAAGCGTGTATGTTAGTACATGTTTATATTAGTGCACAAAAGCACGTGTGTTAGTACATGTTTATATTAGTGCACAAAAGCGTGTATGTTAGTACATGTTTATATTAGTGCACAAAAGCGTGTATGTTAGTACATGTTTACATTAGTGCACAAAAGCATGCGTGTTAGTACATGTTTACATTAGTGCACAAAAGCATGCGTGTTAGTACATGTTTATATGAGTGCACAAAAGCATGCGTGTTAGTACATGTTTATATGAGTGCACAAAAGCATGCGTGTTAGTACATGTTTATATTAGTGCACAAAAGCATGCGTGTTAGTACATGTTTATATGAGTGCACAAAAGCATGTGTGTTAGTACATGTTTATATTAGTGCACAAAAGCATGTATGTTAGTACATGTTTATATTAGTGCACAAAAGCATGTATGTTAGTACATGTTTATATGAGTGCACAAAAGCATGCATGTTAGTACATGTTTACATTAGTGCACAAAAGCATGCGTGTTAGTACATGTTTATATGAGTGCACAAAAGCATGCGTGTTAGTACATGTTTATATTAGTGCACAAAAGCATGTGTGTTAGTACATGTTTATATTAGTGCACAAAAGCATGTGTGTTAGTACATGTTTATATTAGTGCACAAAAGCATGTATGTTAGTACATGTTTATATGAGTGCACAAAAGCGTGTGTGTTAGTACACGTTTATATTAGTGCACAAAAGCATGTATGTTAGTACATGTTTATATTAGTGCACAAAAGCGTGTATGTTAGTACATGTTTACATTAGTGCACAAAAGCATGCATGTTAGTACATGTTTACATTAGTGCACAAAAGCATGCGTGTTAGTACATGTTTATATGAGTGCACAAAAGCATGTGTGTTAGTACATGTTTATATGAGTGCACAAAAGCATGCGTGTTAGTACATGTTTATATTAGTGCACAAAAGCATGTATGTTAGTACATGTTTATATTAGTGCACAAAAGCATGTGTGTTAGTACATGTTTATATTAGTGCACAAAAGCATGTATGTTAGTACATGTTTATATTAGTGCACAAAAGCATGTATGTTAGTACATGTTTATATGAGTGCACAAAAGCGTGTGTGTTAGTACACGTTTATATGAGTGCACAAAAGCATGTATGTTAGTACATGTTTATATTAGTGCACAAAAGCATGTATGTTAGTACATGTTTATATGAGTGCACAAAAGCACGTGTGTTAGTACATGTTTATATTAGTGCACAAAAGCGTGTATGTTAGTACATGTTTATATTAGTGCACAAAAGCACGTGTGTTAGTACATGTTTATATTAGTGCACAAAAGCACGTGTGTTAGTACATGTTTATATTAGTGCACAAAAGCGTGTATGTTAGTACATGTTTATATTAGTGCACAAAAGCGTGTGTGTTAGTGCATGTTTATATTAGTGCACAAAAGCGTGTGTGTTAGTACATGTTTATATTAGTGCACAAAAGCACGTGTGTTAGTACATGTTTATATGAGTGCACAAAAGCATGCGTGTTAGTACATGTTTATATTAGTGCACAAAAGCGTGTGTGTTAGTACATGTTTATATTAGTGCACAAAAGCGTGTATGTTAGTGCATGTTTATATTAGTGCACAAAAGCGTGTGTGTTAGTACATGTTTATATTAGTGCACAAAAGCACGTGTGTTAGTACATGTTTATATTAGTGCACAAAAGCACGTGTGTTAGTACATGTTTATATTAGTGCACAAAAGCATGTGTGTTAGTACATGTTTATATTAGTGCACAAAAGCACGTGTGTTAGTACGTGTTTATATTAGTGCACAAAAGCACGTGTGTTAGTACATGTTTATATTAGTGCACAAAAGCATGTATGTTAGTACATGTTTATATTAGTGCACAAAAGCGCGTGTGTTAGTACATGTTTATATTAGTGCACAAAAGCATGTGTGTTAGTACATGTTTATATGAGTGCACAAAAGCATGTATGTTAGTACATGTTTATATTAGTGCACAAAAGCACGTGTGTTAGTACATGTTTATATTAGTGCACAAAAGCATGTATGTTAGTACACGTTTATATTAGTGCACAAAAGCATGTATGTTAGTACACGTTTATATTAGTGCACAAAAGCATGTATGTTAGTACATGTTTATATGAGTGCACAAAAGCGCGTGTGTTAGTACATGTTTATATTAGTGCACAAAAGCGCGTGTGTTAGTACATGTTTATATTAGTGCACAAAAGCACGTGTGTGTTAGTACATGTTTATATTAGTGCACAAAAGCATGTGTGTTAGTACGTGTTTATATTAGTGCACAAAAGCGCGTGTGTTAGTACATGTTTATGTTAGTGCACAAAAGCATGTGTGTTAGTACATGTTTATATTAGTGCACAAAAGCATGTATGTTAGTACATGTTTATATTAGTGCACAAAAGCGCGTGTGTTAGTACATGTTTATATTAGTGCACAAAAGCGCGTGTGTTAGTACATGTTTATATTAGTGCACAAAAGCACGTGTGTGTTAGTACATGTTTATATTAGTGCACAAAAGCACGTGTGTTAGTACATGTTTATATTAGTGCACAAAAGCATGTATGTTAGTACATGTTTATATTAGTGCACAAAAGCGCGTGTGTTAGTACATGTTTATATTAGTGCACAAAAGCATGTGTGTTAGTACATGTTTATATGAGTGCACAAAAGCATGTATGTTAGTACATGTTTATATTAGTGCACAAAAGCGCGTGTGTTAGTACACGTTTATATTAGTGCACAAAAGCGCGTGTGTTAGTACATGTTTATATGAGTGCACAAAAGCATGTGTGTTAGTACATGTTTATATGAGTGCACAAAAGCATGTATGTTAGTACATGTTTATATTAGTGCACAAAAGCACGTGTGTTAGTACATGTTTATATTAGTGCACAAAAGCATGTATGTTAGTACATGTTTATATTAGTGCACAAAAGCATGTATGTTAGTACATGTTTATATGAGTGCACAAAAGCATGTATGTTAGTACATGTTTATATTAGTGCACAAAAGCACGTGTGTTAGTGCATGTTTATATGTATAAGAAAAATAACAATAAGATTTCTTTTATTCATCCCTCAGTGGGGATTTATCTTAGCACGAGATAAAAATAAAAAAAAATTCAATAACAATATAAACAAAAAAAAACAATACATACATACATACTGTGCATATATCACATTACGGTAATTCTGCAGACGCTTTTAACCAAAGCGACTTACAATAAGTGTTTTCCACATTGGTAGGCAAAAGAACTTCAGGTCACAAGAAATCATAAGTGCATTTCCTTCCAAAACCAAACAGCTACGAGCAGAACTAGTGCTAGAGGAAGTGCAGTAAGTTAGGTACCGAGACAAATGGGAAGACAATTTAGGAAACAAATCAGTGCGTAAGAAGCTGTGACCAAACAGGAGATGTCCTCAGAGGGCAGATCTGGGGAGTGTTTGTATGTATGTGTGAATCGGAGGACACGTGTGACACAGGTGCTCATCCAGGCTCATCATATCTCTGGTCATCCCCGCCTGGACTCCTGCAACTCGCTCCTTGCTGGCACCCCGGCTTCTGCCATCAGACCTCTGGAGCTGGTTCACAAAATTACATGCTTTTGTGCACTAATATAAACATGTACTAACACACGCGCTTTTGTGCACTAATATAAACATGTACTAACACACGCGCTTTTGTGCACTAATATAAACATGTACTAACACACGCGCTTTTGTGCACTAATATAAACATGTACTAACACACATGCTTTTGTGCACTAATATAAACATGCACTAACACACATGCTTTTGTGCACTAATATAAACATGTACTAACACACGCGCTTTTGTGCACTAATATAAACATGTACTAACACACGTGCTCTTGTGCACTAATATAAACATGTACTAACACACATGCTTTTGTGCACTAATATAAACATGTACTAACACACGCTTTTGTGCACTAATATAAACATGCGCTAACACACGCGCTTTTGTGCACTAATATAAACATGCACTAACACACATGCTTTTGTGCACTAATATAAACATGTACTAACACACGCGCTTTTGTGCACTAATATAAATATGTACTAACACACATGCTTTTGTGCACTAATATAAACATGCGCTAACACACGCGCTTTTGTGCACTAATATAAACATGCACTAACACACATGCTTTTGTGCACTAATATAAACATGTACTAACACACGCTTTTGTGCACTAATATAAACATGCGCTAACACACGCGCTTTTGTGCACTAATATAAACATGCACTAACACACGCGCTTTCGTGCACTAATATAAACATGTACTAACACACACGCTTTTGTGCACTAATATAAACATGCACTAACACACGCGCTTTTGTGCACTAATATAAACATGTACTAACACACACGCTTTTGTGCACTAATATAAACATGTACTAACACACACGCTTTCGTGCACTAATATAAACATGCACTAACACACGCGCTTTTGTGCACTAATATAAACATGTACTAACACACACGCTTTTGTGCACTAATATAAACATGTACTAACACACACGCTTTTGTGCACTAATATAAACATGCACTAACACACGCGCTTTTGTGCACTAATATAAACATGTACTAACACACACGCTTTCGTGCACTAATATAAACATGCACTAACACACGCGCTTTTGTGCACTAATATAAACATGTACTAACACACACGCTTTTGTGCACTAATATAAACATGCACTAACACACGCGCTTTTGTGCACTAATATAAACATGCACTAACACACATGCTTTTGTGCACTAATATAAACATGCACTAACACACATGCTTTTGTGCACTAATATAAACATGTACTAACACACGCGCTTTTGTGCACTAATATAAACATGCGCTAACACACGCGCTTTTGTGCACTAATATAAACATGTACTAACACACGCTTTTGTGCACTAATATAAACATGCGCTAACACACGCGCTTTTGTGCACTAATATAAACATGCACTAACACACATGCTTTTGTGCACTAATATAAACATGTACTAACACACGCGCTTTTGTGCACTAATATAAACATGCGCTAACACACGCGCTTTTGTGCACTAATATAAACATGCACTAACACACATGCTTTTGTGCACTAATATAAACATGTACTAACACACGCTTTTGTGCACTAATATAAACATGCGCTAACACACGCGCTTTTGTGCACTAATATAAACATGCACTAACACACGCGCTTTTGTGCACTAATATAAACATGCACTAACACACGCGCTTTTGTGCACTAATATAAACATGTACTAACACACACGCTTTTGTGCACTAATATAAACATGCACTAACACACGCGCTTTTGTGCACTAATATAAACATGCACTAACACACATGCTTTCGTGCACTAATATAAACATGTACTAACACACGTGCCTTTGTGCACTAATATAAACATGCACTAACACACGCGCTTTTGTGCACTCATATAAACATGTACTAACAAACGTGCTTTTGTGCACTAATATAAACATGTACTAACACGCGTGCCTTTGTGCACTAATATAAACATGCACTAACACACGCGCTTTTGTGCACTCATATAAACATGTACTAACACACGTGCTTTTGTGCACTCATATAAACATGCACTAACACACGTGCTTTTGTGCACTCATATAAACATGCACTAACACACGCGCTTTTGTGCACTAATATAAACATGTACTAACAAACGCGCTTTTGTGCACTAATATAAACATGTACTAACACACGCGCTTTTGTGCACTAATATAAACATGTGCTAACATACACGCTTTTGTGCACTAATATAAACATGTGCTAACACACGCGCTTTTGTGCACTAATATAAACATGTGCTAACACACGTGCTTTTGTGCACTAATATAAACATGTACTAACACACGTGCTTTTGTGCACTAATATAAACATGTACTAACACACGTGCTTTTGTGCACTAATATAAACATGCACTAACACACGCGCTTTTGTGCACTAATATAAACATGCACTAACACACGCGCTTTTGTGCACTAATATAAACATGCACTAACACACGCGCTTTTGTGCACTAATATAAACATGTACTAACACACACGCTTTTGTGCACTAATATAAACATGCACTAACACACGCGCTTTTGTGCACTAATATAAACATGCACTAACACACATGCTTTTGTGCACTAATATAAACATGTACTAACACACGTGCTTTTGTGCACTAATATAAACATGTACTAACACACATGCTTTTGTGCACTAATATAAACATGTACTAACACACGTGCTTTTGTGCACTAATATAAACATGTACTAACACACATGCTTTTGTGCACTAATATAAACATGTACTAACACACGTGCTTTTGTGCACTAATATAAACATGTACTAACACACATGCTTTTGTGCACTAATATAAACATGCACTAACACACACGCTTTTGTGCACACATATAAACATGTACTAACACACGCGCTTTTGTGCACTCATATAAACATGCACTAACACACACGCTTTTGTGCACTCATATAAACATGCACTAACACACACGCTTTTGTGCACACATATAAACATGCACTAACACACGTGCTTTTGTGCACTAATATAAACATGTACTAACACACGTGCTTTTGTGCACTCATATAAACATGCACTAACACACGCGCTTTTGTGCACTCATATAAACATGCACTAACACACGCGCTTTTGTGCACTCATATAAACATGTACTAACACACGTGCTTTTGTGCACTAATATAAACATGCACTAACACACGCGCTTTTGTGCACTCATATAAACATGCACTAACACACGCGCTTTTGTGCACTAATATAAACATGCACTAACACACGTGCTTTTGTGCACTCATATAAACATGTACTAACACACGTGCTTATGTGCACTAATATAAACATGTGTCCTCCGATTCTCACATACATACACACAGATAGTTTTGTACACACATATATATATATATATATATATATATATATATAAATAAATATAAAAACATATATACTTACTTACATCGTCCCATTCCGGCTCTGAGGCTGCAACATGATTGGAGACGGACAAAGGTTTTTAAGTTACCAAAATAACTCTTATTCACTAAATTAACTAAACGAAGGAAACGTGGAAGCATGCATGAGTGTGTGGATGTGTGAGCGATCGAAAACAAGATCAAATCAGCACCAGCCGCTCCAAAACCTGGGGGGGGGGGTAAACGTGTAATTACTCCCTGCAAAAGGGAAGAAGCAACAACAAAGGAGGATTCTCACTCCATAACACACATACATGCATCACATCAAAACTAAGGCTAAAAGGAAAGTACACACTCAAATGTTTGTATTTGAACAAAATATTTTCTTTATTCTGCAAGAGAATTGAACATGGTGGATCTCCACTGATAAACGTACATAAGTTCAGCTCATAAACAAACAGGAGAATCTACAACCGACAAACCGATACGAGAAAGTAACGAGTACCTCGATGGATTCAAAACCATTTCAAAGAGAGAATACTGAGAAGCCTGAAGCAGGTATGGCAGCAGGTAACACTGAGAAAGAGAATCAGCGGGAGTTTTCCATGTTGTTCACCTCAGCTTTTAAGATTTAAAGTTTGTTTTTTTAATCCAATCATCCATGAAAAGATGTTAAATCTGCGTGAATCATCTGTCGTTAGAGGAAAGCGTTAATAACTGAAGGCAGGTGCGTGTTCTGGTCCTCTTTCTCAGCCTTACGGTGTTACAGCTTTATACAACCGACACGAAATAAATCTCAGCCGTAAGCAGTGATGTTAAAGTCGCTCTATTAAATTCAGATCTGAATACACCATAAACAGACAAAGAACAGTTGTTTTCCCAAAAAAGACAACTTTTTTTTTCCTTCACCATTTTTTCTTTTATACACAAAAAACAACAGTCAAAGAGTACCAAATATGCATGCTGGATCTGTACGTATGTCAAAAAGGGGAGAACGGGGTCATATACAGGTTTTTTTAATCTTTTTTAAAGTTAGTTTTTTTTTTTAAAAGTTCTTTATTCTTTCATATATATCCACACACATGTTTTTGTGTGTGTGTGGATATATAGAAGCAGTTACTCCTCGAAGCTGTGCTGGGTACTGTGATCAGAAAGCAGTGGTAAGAACACAACACGACTCCTGTGAGAATCACAAACATATTCAAACCTCACTGCAAATAAAACTCTGCAGAGCTGCTCGAGAGTGAGGAACAACAGACGAGTCGCTGCTTTAACAGTCCTGGGTGGTGGAAACGCTGAGGAAAACAAGGTGACAGCCGGCTTTTTATTGGACCTTTTTGTTGTCTGAGACTGCGCCTGCTGCACCTTTATTTTCCCAAGAGGTCGAACCTAAAACCTGTTTCCTGGAGTTTTTCTGAGAAAGAGGTGAGATTTTTTTCCAAAGCGAAAAAAAACTCAACCAAAACAGTCGGTAAAAGTAAACTTTTGGTTTGTCCCACTAAACCGTCTGCCCGTTTTTCTTTTTTACGACTCTGGTGAGAGAAACTTTGCCCGTTAAAAACACACACACCTGCATAAAGAAGTGGCGCCTCCATCACGACCCCCCGGGCTGACACGTTGGGGGGGTATTGCATGTCGTGGAAAGAGACGAGGAGAGGAAACCATCCTGCAGAAACCTCGGCCTCTGAGATAAGATGGAGGTAAACCATCGGAAATGTTCATGACATCCGTCACTCCTTCCTAAATCAAACCGAAGGTACAAAGTCCCTGAAGTTTGGTTGATGCTACCAACAATGGTGACATTAAAGAAAATAAGATTCTTAATCTGATCTGAAAACTTCAGACCTCAAAGCAAAGAGGATTTCTTCCTTTTTTTTCCTCACGACAGTATCATTATTATTATATTATTTTTTAGGTATTTTGTCGTCGGTTCAAACAATCAGAAATCTTTCCGTTGAGGTTTCTGCAGAATAATTAAAAAAAAAAAAAAACAAAGGTAAAGAATCGACTCCAGCTGCGGTCGTTATGTGCAAATATTTAAGTTGCGTGAGCAAGAAAAAGCTGCGACTTTTGATAAGTTTTCTTATTTTTAAATCCTCCACAGTAAGCCTGATCGAGTTAAATCTGATTGACTTTAACCGGCGGGGACGCCCCCAACAAGGAGTTTAAAGACGGGATCCTTCTCTTTCGACGCAGACAACCCAAGCTCGCTGCATAGGACGCTCATTCACACCACGAGGTTTTAGTCATCTGAGCTGCGATAACATCAAGGCAAACAGATCAAAAAGAAAAAGCTAGCATCCCTTTTCCAGTTAACCGAAAACAAACTGAAATCTTTGGTCTTAATGTTTCAGGGGGAAAAAAGAAAACTCAAAAACAACCCTTTGAACTGCTCTCGCTTTCAGCTTTCCGTGCTGTAAATATAGATTTATGTGACATAGACGGGACATCGGCATGGAAACGCCTGGCGGCTGAACGTGTGCAACGAGCCCCGGCGGAGGAAGGGACCGAGCCTCCTCCTAAAGGGGCTCCCGGGTCTGCCTGGAACCGAATACTGTACATCTGTCATAAAACTCTGCTTTAGCATAAACAAAAGGGAACTCTGCTTTCTCTTTACTTCTTTAATAAATGTATATTTTTCATATAAAGACATTCAACAGTGAGTGATGCAATATACTTCAAGTAATAACAGTTTGGGATTTTTTGAGTTCCCTATGAAAAGAAACAGAATAAATATGTGGTGATGGGGGGGGGGGTGATTCTGTCTACGCTACGAGGGGACGATCCTCCTGAAGTGAGAGAACGAGAAACCAAAGAGCTCTAGCTTCTTCTAGGCAGAAAAACCCTGATTTATCCTGGTTTCCACATGGCTGGCTTGTGTGGTAGTCTGTTGGGTAAACCTTAAAAACACCTGAGGGTTACTGATCCCAGAGTCTGCCGGAACCAACGGGCCCACATTTCTGATAGCACCTGTAGAGAGTGGGTGAACGCGCCTGAAGTGCTTTAAAAAGAAAGAAAAAGAACTGGAAACAGCTTTGGACCTGGACCTTTTCTGTACATTCAAGGTTCTATCTGCAGCCTGTGTGCTGCCGTCTGAAAGAAGCCAAAAAACTGCCAAAAAACTGCCAAAAAACTGCCCCAAAACTGCCCAAAAACTGCCAAAAAACTGCCCCAAAACTGCCCAAAAACTGCCTGAAAGGAGGAGAAGAAACCCGACCAAAGGCCGCTCACACCTGCAGCTCGCCCAATCTGAAAGGACCCGACACCGGGGCAATAAGCCGATCTGAAAGGACCCGACACCGGGGCAATAAGCCGATCTGAAAGGACCCGACACCGGGGCAATAAGCCGATCTGAAAGGACCCGACACCGGGGCAATAAGCCGATCTGAAAGGACCCGACACCGGGGCAATAAGCCGATCTGAAAGGACCCGACACCGGGGCAATAAGCCGATCTAGATGGATCCAACACCGGGGCAATAAGCCGATCTAGATGGATCCGATACCGGGGCAATAAGCCGATCTAGATGGATCCAACACCGGGGCAATAAGCCGATCTAGATGGATCCGACACCGGGGCAATAAGCCGATCTAGATGGATCCGATACCGGGGCAATAAGCCGATCTGAAAGGATCCGACACCGGGGCAATAAGCCGATCTGAAAGGATCCGACACCGGGGCAATAAGCCGATCTGAAAGGATCCGACACCGGGGCAATAAGCCGATCTGAAAGGATCCGACACCGGGGCAATAAGCCGATCTGAAAGGATCCGACACCGGGGCAATAAGCCGATCTGAATGGATCCGACACCGGGGCAATAAGCCGATCTGAATGGATCCGATACCGGGGCAATAAGCCGATCTAGATGGATCCGACACCGGGGCAATAAGCCGATCTAGATGGATCCGATACCGGGGCAATAAGCCGATCTGAATGGATCCGATACCGGGGCAATAAGCCGATCTAGATGGATCCAACACCGGGGCAATAAGCCGATCTAGATGGATCCGATACCGGGGCAATAAGCCGGTCTGAATGGATCCGATACCGGGGCAATAAGCCGGTCTGAAAGGACCCGACACCGGGGCAATAAGCCGATCTAGATGGATCCGATACCGGGGCAATAAGCCTATCTGAAAGGACCCGATACCGGGGCAATAAGCCGTTCTGAAAGGATCCAACACCGGGGCAATAAGCCGATCTAGATGGATCCGATACCGGGGCAATAAGCCGGTCTGAATGGATCCGATACCGGGGCAATAAGCCGGTCTGAAAGGACCCGACACCGGGGCAATAAGCCAATCTAGATGGATCCGATACCGGGGCAATAAGCCGATCTGAAAGGATCCGACACCGGGGCAATAAGCCGATCTAGATGGATCCGATACCGGGGCAATAAGCCGATCTAGATGGATCCGATACCGGGGCAATAAGCCGATCTGAAAGGATCCAACACCGGGGCAATAAGCCGATCTAGATGGATCCGATACCGGGGCAATAAGCCGGTCTGAAAGGATCCGATACCGGGGCAATAAGCCGGTGTGAAAGTTTTAAACGCGCTGCAGGTCTGAGGAACACAGAAAAACGAGGTCTGGTTTAAAGAAGAGCTGCCTGCCTCCATCAGTCCGTGGTCTCTGCGTGCGTCTCCAGAACATTTGTGCTGTTTGGTTAAAGTTTGGCCGCTTCCTGACATCAGTGTGACGGCGTCAGTCCAACATCTGAAGGAGAAACTCTGCAGTCGATGGCTTTCAGCTCCAACTCATCTGAAAAAGGAGGGAAACACGACCGGGGCGGCGTCACTCGCTCCCAGCGGCCGGGCCTCAGCACATCTGCACACCCGGCCGCCGTCTCAAACAATCGTCCTCTTTCTGCAACCTGACAGACCACACGGGGAGGGGGCGGGGCTTCGCCTGCTGGGGGAGGGGCAGCAAACAGCAGCTGGAACCTTTAACGGCATCATCCTGAAATGTCCCCCCCCCCCTCTGATTATCAGGTGACCTCAGTCTGACCTTCTGTTTCAGCTCGCCGGCGTTAGAACACACGGTTTGTTTTCTGAACCACACATAAAACGGGTTTCAGGCTTTACGAGCTCAACGCACCGCCAACAGCTCAGATTTTACACCGACGTTTCATCCACGGGGCAACTCGAGCCGCCCCCCCGTCGTCTCTCGGGTTTGCTCCCCCGGTTGGCGGCGCATTGAGCCCTCTCAGCCACCGTACTGTCCCGTCAGGGCCCGATTTAGGGGAACTGACCTTTGTGACCTCAGCTGCTGCTGCTCGCGATTTTGCTTCGTTTTCCAAAATAAAAAAGCAGCTTTGAGTTAAGGTGACAGAAAACAGGGGGGTGAGGTCAGAGGTCAGCAGGCCGCCGCGTCTCAGTCGGACTCTGAACAAAGAGAAATAAATAACGGAAAACGTCCTGAGGTCACAAACGGAGCTCCTTTAAGTGCTGCGTCAGCAGGTCGTCCTGCCGTTCGCTTTCAAATTAAAAAAGGCTTCGGTGGCCCAGAAACTCAGTTTTACGTGTGGTCTCTTACGCTCGCTCGCACACACACGCACACATGCACACGCACGCCGACTCTTTGCCCTCCGACTTTGGTCTCTGATCTGCGATGCTGCCGTTTACACGTAGGCACAAAAAAAGTCCAGCAAAGCAAAGGAAACATCGAAATAAAAAAGCTGATTTTTCCCCGACAGACAACAGAACTGTTGCTTTGGCCCCGCCCCCCTCCCTGGCCCCGCCCTCTCCCTCCCCCTCCCTCAGCAGCAGTCAACATGAAGCGTCCCGTTATGCTACATTTTGTCACGTTTCCCCCCCGGCGCCACAGACGGCGTCGGGAGGAACCCGAAGGACGTCAACAGAAGCTCGTAAATGGGAATGTTTGGTGGGTTCTGGTGGAAAGTCTGAGCTGGAGTTTTAGGTAGCAGCTGGGGTGGGGGGGTCGTCAACCTGAAACTCTGACATCTCCTCCTCCATTTCCTTCCTTTTTCTTCACATTCACAAACATTTAAAACTTCCTTGTGCAAATCAAGCAGTCTTTAGAAAGAATGCCCTCCGAAAATGTTCTTGTAAAAATATATTTAACTCCAAAGTGGCCGACGTTCTGAGCTCGTTCATCTGCTCGGCTGTTGGGCTCGTTTGGTGTCTGAGCCAAGCTCCGCCTCCTCCGCCGGGGGGGGGGGGTCGGCTCAGTGTCAGCGTGGGCGGGTTCATCTGCGCCCGGAGGGCATCTGTGCGTAGACGGGGTAGGCGAGGCGCACGTTGAGCGAGTCGTTGTGCTGCACCAGGGAGGCCTGGTGGTAGTGGAGCACCAGGTCCTTCAGGCTGCTGTACAGGTTGTACGGCTCGGCGAAGCCGAAGCCGCGCGGCGTGCTGTAGATGACGCAGTGCTTCACCTCGCCGTCGACCCTGAGGAGAAAACACAGAGGCTTCGGTTACAGTTAGGAGCTGCAGTTCCCTGGAAACAAACCCATGTTCGCGCTGAAGAAGGTTCCAGGAATTACACCCAATCCTGTGAAACTAATTTCATTAAAGAGGAAGTTCCAACACGGGAAGTCTCCAGAAGACTCCTCATACTTCTACTACACATACTAACTTTCTGAGTTAGTATGCGAGTTTGAGTAAGCAGATTTCCCGGATGCATACTAGATTCTCTGAAATGTTGGGTATGCATCATGAGGTTACTACTCATACTCAAACTACCCAAGATGCAACGTAACGTGACGTCGCCGATCGTCATTTCCTGTCAAAATGGCAGTTTCAAGCTAGCTACAACGAGGGTAGGTTCACTTCCTGTTTTCAAAACAAAAGCACCAATTGTATGGTAATGGCTTTCCCTATGATAAAAGGCAACGGGTATTTTATTTTGTGAAAATAACAGGAAGTGCGTTGCTCACTGCGGCTAGCTTTAGCAGCGCCGAATTCGTGGGAACAAAATTGTAAACAGCCGGTATTTTGTCAGGTTTTCAACACGTTGGGGATCTAAACGACTACTTTCTCTCCTGAAAATGTTTCAAATGTTGCTAAAGTTTACAGAGTTTAGAGCTTAAGGGAAATCAGCTTCAGGCCGGCTGATTTCGGCTCGGGCAGGAGCGAAATGCATTGTGGGTAAACACTCTGCATACTGTCTGATCGATGAGTATGTAGTATGCGGTTTCAAAAACAGCCACATTAAACTTAAAAATAAAATACCCGTTGCCTTGTATCATAGGGAAAGCCATTACCATACAATTGGTGCTTTTGTTTTGAAAACAGGAAGTGAACCTACCCTCGTTGTAGCTAGCTTGAAACTGCCGTTTTGACAGGAAATGACGATCGGCGACGTCACGTTACGTTGCATCTTGGGTAGTTTGAGTATGAGTAGTAACCTCATGATGCATACCCAACATTTCGGAGAATCTAGTATGCATCCGGGAACTTCTGCTTACTCAAACTTGCATACTAACTCAGAAAGTTAGTAGGAGTAGTAGGAGAAGTATGCGGTTTCGAACACAGCCTTATGTCTTTAAAGTCTGAATCAAACCTAAACAGCTTCCTGAAGTGAAAGACAACCATTCAAACATCTCCAGAACGGTCCGGTTTCACTGCAACAGGCTGTGGTTGCTTACTGCAGGTAAATTAAGTGTGTACTCACACTACAGAGCAGGCGTAGCAGCCCTTTTTGCTGCTTTCCCGGATGAGAAACGCTCCGTCCGGCTTCCCGATGAGCAGCTCCTCCGCCTGCGTCCTGTTCAGATCCCCGACGAACCAGCTCTTCTCGTCGCAGTGGGGCAGGTTCTCGTCCTCCTCGGTCACAAAGTAGCCTCTGCAGCCACAGTTAGAGGACATTTAACAGCTAGCTCTAAGTCACAAAGTAGCCTCTGCAGCCACAGTTAGAGGACATTTAACAGCCAACTGTAAGTCACAAAGTAGCCTCTGCAGCCACAGTTAGAGGACATTTAACAGCTAGCTCTAAGTCACAAAGTAGCCTCTGCAGCCACAGTTAGAGGACATTTAACAGCCAACTGTAAGTCACAAAGTAGCCTCTGCAGCCACAGTTAGAGGACATTTAACAGCCAGCTCTAAGTCACAAAGTAGCCTCTGCAGCCACAGTTAGAGGACATTTAACAGCCAGCTCTAAGTCACAAAGTAGCCTCTGCAGCCACAGTTAGAGGACATTTAACAGCTAGCTTTAAATGAAACACAGATTCAGCAAATGAATGGGTGAACTTACTCGTCGGGGTTCTCGTTCTTGATTCCCAGCCAATCGTTGATTCGTTTCTGCCGAACTCCTTTGTGATTGAGCCAGCTGAGGAGAGGCAGAGAGAGAAAACCGTTAATGTCCTGCTAGCAGAGAGTTGAAGGAAGCTAACGGAGAGCAGAAGGAAGCTAGCGGAGAACAGAAGGAAGCTAACGGAGAGCAGAAGGAAGCTAACGGAGAGCAGAAGGAAGCTAGCGGAGAACAGAAGGAAGCTAACGGAGAGCAGAAGGAAGCTAACGGAGAGCAGAAGGAAGCTAACGGAGAGCAGAAGGAAGCTAGCGGAGAGCAGAAGGAAGCTAGCGGAGAGCAGAAGGAAGCTAGCGGAGAGCAGAAGGAAGCTAGCGGAGAGCAGAAGGAAGCTAGCGGAGAACAGAAGGAAGCTAGCAGAGAACAGAAGGAAGCTAGCGGAGAACAGAAGGAAGCTAGCAGAGAACAGAAGGAAGCTAGCAGAGAACAGAAGGAAGCTGAGGCTTGGGCTGGTTAAGGTTATTCTGAGTCAATGTGTTGTTTGATAACAGACAATGAAACAGGATAAGAGGCTTTATTAGGATTTCAGCTGCATTAAAATACAGTTTATGAAAGCAGAGACAGCAAGAGAGAAGCTAACAGATGCTAGCACAGCTATTAGCAGAGAGCTAATAGCTGCTGTTCTATAGTCCTGTTATCAGTATCAGGGGAAGGGATGTTTGGAGATAAATAGGTTTTTTTGATCATATGACCCAGATAGCCTGGGAATTCCCATGCTGCTTTGTGCGCGATTTCATTCACACTGCAAAGGCAGCCTGGAAACCACCGCCCTTATTTTTGCCTGAGTTAGGGAACCAATCACAGAACGGGGGGGGGGGGGGGGGGGGTCAGCAAGACGATGACGACGTCTATGCGCGACACCGAAGCTTGTAGAGTGTTAATCCAACATGGCATTGGACACAACGTTACCGCAACGATATATGCCTTCTACCCTCATATTAACTTTGCACAAACGACAATAATCGTTAAACGCCATCGTCTTCTCATACACAGTAAAGCGTCTTCTTCTTCCTCGTCGAATTTCTGTCGCTCTACATACGTCATCTAACCTGACTCACGTCATCTGGCTGCGTTCACCAACTACACGCGGGGCCGTTCCCTTTCCTCACACAACCATCTGAGGAGCCTGGGAGTCATATGTGTTTCGTCCGATTAGAAAATAATCAGAGCCAATCATTAATCGCTGGGTGGGACTTTGGCTGAATGGCCGCGTTATGGCTGCCCATTCATGCTCCAGAGGGCGGGAGTCAGGTAAGCTCTGAGCTACGTCACGGGTTGAGTCATTGGGAGTGGCTGAAGTGGCGTGTCAGTCAAGATGACGGACAGATTCTTCATCCAATCACATGCACGAGTTTTAGAAAAAATAGCCCCATTTGAAATCATGTCGGTTGTGGGCTCGTCCCAGATGGTATGCGAATACCTGAGGGCGGGAGTCAGGTAATACGTCATCTGGTATAAGTGATACAATTGTCTATGAATCGCGCGCAAAGCAGCATGGGAAGAACCAGACGCCATTTGATAGACATTCGTAGCGCCCAATAAACGGCTCTAGGCATTCGAGGCTGCAGTTTTCTGTACTTACACCAGGTACTGGTCCCTGATCTTGCGCAGCTGTATGAGGTCGGGCTTCAGGCTGTTCATCTTCTTGTCCGTCTCGCGGTTGTCCATGGCTTGCGTCTTCAGGTCCTGCTCCAGCCGCACTTTGCTGTCGTGGATCTCCCCGAGCCGAGATTTGAGCTTTTCGTAGTTCATCATGATCCGCTCGATCTCTTTGTCGTTGCCCTCGCGGCGGAACCGCTCGATGTAGTCCTTGCTGTAGCGCTCCTGCGTGTGGCACTGCTCCTCGAAGATCTTGATGGTCTCGTTGAAGGCTTCGATGGCCGTTCGCTTCATCTGGATCTCCTGAGGGGTGAGAGCGGCGGGGTGAGAGGAGGGAAAACACCACAGCAGAGACGCTAACGTGCTAACGTGGAAAACAACCACAGCCTCTCCGCTAACGTGCTAGCGTGTGCTTACTTGCGACGTCTTGGTGTATTCTTCGTACAGCCGGTCGTACTCTTTGCTCTTCTCCTGGTACTGGTTGTGGTACTCCTGCAGCTTCTTCCCCACGGCGTCGATGTTGTCCTCCTTCACCAGCTGGTCCTGATGCGAGGAGGAGGAAGCCGAAGCGTTAGAGACCGAAGACGAGACGGACCAGAAAGGTGTTCGTCAAACAGGTCAACCACATTTGTAATAAAGACTTTAGGGGGGGGCGGGGAATGCTCGTTTGCTCCCTTCGCCCCCGATTCTGCTTACGAAGGGCGACTCCTGAACAGGCTCATTAATAAACCACCCACGGTGCCCTGCAGTGCATTCTGTGAGATATTGCACAGCTCTGAGTAATGAGTTTAAATTATTTTGTGAAAATAACCGGAAGTGCGTTGCTCACTGCGGCTAGCTTTAGTAGCGCCGAATTCATGGGAACAAAATTGTAAATAGCCGGTATTGGGACGCAGAGCCTTCAGTTATCAGACCCCTCTCTGTCAGGTACGTTACGGCAAAGACGCACATCACAAAAGGACCGAACGAAGGCATCGACTTATATTCTTTAAGAAAAGGCAAAATATGCGGAAAAAGATTCAAGATGTGAAAACACTTGAAATAAAAGAACCCACTGCTTACGAAGGGCGACTCCTGAACAGGCTCATTAATAAACCACCCACGGTACCCTGCAGTGCATTCTGGGAGATATTGTACAGCTCTGAGTAATGAGTGGACCGAGGCCCTAACCGTGGCACCAGGTTTGGTGAATATGTCAGCGAGCAGCGATCCTGCTGCACTTCGTTTCCTTGAATCGCCCCAAAAGGACGAATAAAGTTCTTTAAATTGAATTGGAAACACCCAACAAAAGCTCTGGGCTGTGTTCCAAACTGCATACTTCTCCCACTACTCCTACTAACTTTAACTTTCTTTAAGTTCCCGGATGCATACTAGATTCTCTGAAATGTTGGGTATGCATCATGAGGTTACTACTCATACTCAAACTACCCAAGATGAAACGCAACGTGACGTCGCCGATCGTCATTTCCTGTCAAAACGGCAGTTTCAAGCTAGCTACAACGAGGTTAGGTTCACTTCCTGTTTTCAAAACAAAAGCACCAATTGTATGGTAATGGCTTTCCCTATGATAAAAGGCAACGGGTATTTTATTTTGTGAAAATAACCAGAAGTGCGTTGCTCACTGCGGCTAGCTTTAGTAGCGCCGAATTCGTGGGAACAAAATTGTAAACAGCCGGTATTTTGTCAGGTTTTCAACACGTTGGGGATCTAAACGACTACTTTCTCACCTGAAAATGTTTCAAATGTTGCTAAAGTTTACAGAGTTTAGAGCTTAAGAGAAATCAGCTTCAGGCCGGCTGATTTCAGCTCGGGCAGGAGCCAAATGCATTGTGGGTAAACGCTCTGCATACTGTCTGATCGATGAGTATGAAGTATGTAGTATGGAAGTATGTAGTATGTAGTATGAAGTATGAAGTATGTAGTATGGAAGTATGTAGTATGGAAGTATGTAGTATGCAGTATGTAGTATGTAGTATGCAGTATGTAGTATGTAGTATGCGGTTTCGAACACAGCCCTGGTTTCACAGTCCCCACAGATACAAAGATTGAAGTAGGGATACAAAGGTCCCTACTCAGCCCAGAGGAGGCGACCAATCAGAGCTGCTTTGGCATCTTTCAGGGAGACTTTCAGCTTAATTTCATCTCTAAAATCAGCCGTTTGCTTCATTGTTCGGCAGCACAGCTGGTATCATCCTACAGAAGCTAAATGTGACGTTTCCTGGAATAAACTCTGCGGTACGAACCTGCTGGAAGCGGGAGATGGGGTACATGAGTTTGACGTCCAGCTTGGTGTTGTACTGAGCCAGAGACTCGTGTCTGTAGTGGCTGATGAGCTCCACCACCGAGCCGAACGTCAGGGGGTCCGAGAAGCCGTACTTCCCGTCTCTGTGGTAGATCTTTATTAGCTTGTTGTTCCCCCCTTTCCTGAACACACAAGCGGAAAAAAAATGAGCACAAACACACCATAAAGAAAGCTCTACACCCAAAGCCTCCTCCTGGTTGAAAGACTCTATTCCTTAAGTTAGAAAAGATAAAATATTGCCTTAGAGGATCGACCCAAAAATTCCATGAAACTTGGGCCCCACTTTTATCTTATTTTGAGAAGCTCGAAGCCCTCCCACATGACTGAAAAGTAAACGGGAATGAAGACTCGGAGACCTCAGAAGACCTGTGGAGTGACAATTAAAGAAAGCAAATAGCCTACTGGTACCGTCCTGAATATCCAATTTTTCTTTCTTTATTTCTATTTTTATTTTATTTTGTATCATTATTGTCTTTATTATTTTAATTTTCAGTCGCTATGTTCATTTTTATTATTATTTATTTTTAATTATTTTATTTTTTTAATTTATTATTATTTTATTTATTTTGTATCATTATTGTCTTTATTATTTTAATCTTGTATATTTTCATGTCTGTAACTTTTTTCTAGTGTAATACTTGGTGTGTATATTTCAGTCGCTATGTTTATTTTTATTATTCAGCTTTTTTTTTTGCATTGACAGCATGGTGGGGTGGGGGGGTGGAATAAGATCAATAACTCTGATCAATGCTCATTCTCTCGAATAAAAAAAAAAAAAGTAAAAAAAGTAAAAAAAAAGAAAAAAAAGAAAAAAAAGAAAGCTCTACGGAGGAAAACTCATCTCCGTTTTCCTGAATGTTTCCGCTCTAAAAGCTTTTACGGCTCCGTTACTCCTCAGGAAGCAGGAGATTTGCTTCAATTTCCTCGAATCCTGCGCAAGCAAAACGCTCGACACATGATTTCCCTCCGTCTGTAGCTAACTGCAGGGGACGCAACACAAGAAGAACAGCATAAGATGTGGAGGCGGAGGTTTGTGAGCTGCCGCCTTACCTCAGAGTCAGCGTGTAGTCGCCTTGCATCTTGGTGGAAGCGTCCCGAACCAGGAAGGTCCCGTCGGGCATGTCTCTGAGCTTATCGTTCACCTCCTCCCTGAAGACAAAACGGCAGCCAGAGGAAGGTGAGCTCAAAGTCAACTTTATTGTCAAATCTGTATACGTACAGGACATACACAGGATTGAAATTACGTTTCTCTTAGACTCAATAGTGCAGCGGTAACATTTAACTTAACACTTTAATACACAGCAAAAATACACCATAGTAACCGGTAAACAGAGTGACAGTACAAAAAAAAAAAATATATATATATATATATATATACACATATACACACACACACAAAATCTCTGACATTGACATCAGAAGTAAAGTGGCATATGCAGAAGTAAGTAAAATATATTTATGTGCAAATATATATGTGCAAAGTAAATGTAAAGGTCCTTGATATATTCTTACGATTAAAATGATGGTATGCAGTGGATTTGGAGTAGTGCAAATATAAACAGTAGTGCAAATCGAATGTTCAGATTTGTACAGAGATGTGTGCAAAAACCAGTCCTTAATGAGTTCAGTGTTGAGTTTGTGAGTTATGTAGAGTCATCGATTCAGACGTGTTTTAAAATGAGGTTAGAGAGGCAGAGCAGGGAGAGAACGTCAGGGACCAGAGCTCCATGTGGGCCCAGACAAAGTGAGCAGCAGAAACAGGCCTCACCTGGAGATGTCCCCCCAGTACCACTCGGCCTCCTGCAGCGAGCCTCCTGCACCCCCCTCCTTGGCTCCGCCGTTGCTGCCCCCTCCCACCCCGACCGAGGACGACTGCTGGGGCTTTGCCGGCTTTGGAGGAAGAGCTGGAGGAGAAAGAAAGAAATAAAGAAAACACGTTACAGCGAACCGACGAGCTGAAGCAGTTTTTTTTAAATAATGTAAATTATCCATATACCCCATATTTCTTATTGGTTCAGTCTGCTCAGTTAAATGTATTTTTTTACCTTTATTGTTAAATGTACAAATCTGTTTTTATTTTATTTATTTTATTAAGTTTACTGATGTTCATTATTATTATTATTATTATTATTATTATTATTATTATTATTATTATCATTTACCCTACTACTCTTCATACTGTAGATTTGTATATAGCTAATAGTCTGGTTCACTGTGTACAAAAATGTACTTTTGTGGGAATTTTTTGGGGGATTTGTTGGCCTATACATTTTTGGAATCTGCAGACCTTTGGGGATTCCAAAAACCAATGTTGCCACTTGAACAGACACCTGTATGGCGGCCATTTTGGAATTTCAAAACGAGCGGCATAAAATACAGAATTTCAGCTACGTTGGCCTCTAAACAACCTAAAAACTCAATTTAACATGCCAATCCTATGTTTTCTTGGTCAAGGAATCCAATGGTGACTTCAAAATTATGCTCAGAATCATGCTGTGGCGCCCCCAAGGGGTGGGTAAGAAAATTGTGGCACCTCCAAGAAGTGGAAAAGGAAATTGTTTCTCTAATCCCCCTTAATGACCGCATGTCAGAAGTCCAGGAACAAAATATAATATATATAATGTTTAGTCTCTATTTTTATTCTATTTCTATTCTATTTGTTTGTTAAATATATGCTGCTGCTGCAACACAATAATTTCCCAAATTGGGATGAATAAAGTACTTATCTATCTATCTATCTATCTATCTATCTATCTATCTATCTGTCTTTTATTCATGTGACAAACTCTCCACCGCAGAATTATTCCATCATTCTTTAAGGTGCAGATTACAGGCTGCAGGCTCAGCTTCATTAATCACACATTAAAGCCCAACAGCAGAGTGAAGGTTTCCAACGTCCTTCTTTTCACTTAAATCTGGAAAAGGACGACAAACTAGCATCCACCTCTGATCCCTTCCTACTGAAGCAGCCATCCACAGAGGAGCCGAAAGTAAACAGCAGCTTCAGAACCGCGTGGAGTAAATCCTCCGAGTGCCACTCAGCGGGGTCACATGACTCTGAAAGGATCAGATTATTGGCTAAATTACAATCAGACTGAGCTGAGCAAGGGTAATTCTCCTTGGATATATGGGAGTGAATGAATGGGATCAGAGGCACAAAGCGTGTCATACCCCGGTATGATAGGTGGCGCTGTACCCATTCCAGCTGTTGCTAACAGAGCCACTTCCTGTTGACCTCTTCACCACCAACAACAACAACAAACTCAGGCATTGGAGAAAGATGGAGAACGCAGAGCCAGATGAAGCTACGTCCCTCTACATTTGGTCTGTGATGAGCTGCTTGTTGCACAAACTCGATGCCCAACGGAGCATTCTCCATCGCGTTGTTTGTTTCTTTCTGATGGCGACAACAACAGGAATATCGTCTCCTTTGACTTCCGGGTCACGACCCCGGGAAAACATCTGGAGCATGCGCAGAACGCAAAGTCTGATTCACCACGTGCTTCAGCGTCTACAAGCAGGTTTAGAGTGACTTTCAACCCAGTTATCTCGGGGTCTGAATCCCATCCGATCCAGTTCTTAGTCAGATTAAGGTGTCTACATGCACTTAATAACTCAGTCTGATTGTAATTTAGCCAATAATCCGATCCTTTCAGGGCCATGTGACCCCACCGAGTTACAGATATCTGAAGTGTTTGCATGTAAACAGGCCTCTGTAGATAATTCCAGCTGTTTCTCCACACAGAGACTGTGTGATGTTTCCTCCTCAGACTCTGAAGTCACATCTAGTTTCTCACAGTTGAACCTCAGAAACCTCTCAGAACTCAGTGCGAACACACAGAGGACGCACCGGCTGCAGCCAGGCTGCTTTATGCAGGATGGTGCAAACATTTTCAGAGTTTCAGTCCTCAACGAGCTCATTTCCAGATGCTCAGAGTCTGCAGGCACATGAAGCTGCTTTTGGCTCAGAGAGCTGTCAGTCAGAAGGTGAGGAGGCGGGACCTGAAACCAGCCAATCAGGATGTTTACATGAGAACCGCATTAATAACAGAGATCACAAGTTTCTTAGAAAGTTTTTCAGAGCTGGACTGTTGAGTTTATCATCAGGCTTTTAAAATCGGCAACCTGCCTTATTTCATTGTTGTTGGTTTTTCAAGGGGTTGGAAACGTTTAAGCAAACCTTAAAGTCAGGAAAATATTAAACAATCTGTTTCTAAATAAAATCCAACCCAGACTGCACCAGACTACCCTGAATATGACCCATAATACCCCCCCACACACACACAGATGTTGTCCTATAAACAGTGAAAGTCTCTTTAAATGCCACTTCTCCTGCAGAACGCCTTCACAGATGACCATAAAACACAAAGGGGACCCGAACAGACACCTGAATCCTCTCTGCGCACGTTCAGAGTTAATAACACGGAGCTGGAGGTCGACCTTGACCGATTCTGGGAACATGAACTCTTTGTTCCGAGTCTTACTGCAGCTGCAGCGTTCCTCCGTCAAACTCAAAAAGGGAAAAAAGCACTCAACTCAAAGACTTTAAATCTGCTTCATGGAGACTTTAAATTTCTGTAAAATTAATTATAAAACCAGAAAAGATTAAAAAAAAGAATGTTTCTTTGTGTGTGCGGGAAAAGTTGCGGTCAGCAGCGAGCGCACAAAGGACGATAAATGTGTCACATTATTCCTAAATTGTCTTTGTTTTCTAAATTGTCTTCCCATTTGTCTCGGTACCTAACTTACTACACTTCCTCTAGCACTAGTTCTGCTCTTAGCTGTTTGGTTTTGGAAGGAAATGTACTTATGATTTCTTGTGACCTGAAGTTCTTTTGCCTACCGATGTGGAACACACTGATTGTAAATCGCTTTGGTTAAAAGCGTCTGCAGAATGACCGTAATGTAATTATTCATTTCAGTGTTTTCAGACAAACTCCAAGAAGTAACAAACATCTACAAACCTAAAAACAGTTCAAATATGATCCGATTGTGAATAAATGTGAGAGTTTCAGCACTATTAGAAACATGATAATGGACCTGAGATACACAGAAACAGCTCCTTGGTTGCAGAGCTCCTTTTAAAATGAATTACAGAGAATCCACGGCACTGAACCCTTTGACGCACTGATCGATACTTGTGATAAGCGCTCTTTTGTCCTGCGTGCAGCAGAGAAACGCACCGATGACAACCCTAACCCAACAAAGAGGACGCACCAGGAGAATGTCACACGAGGACCGTCGTCTTTACACATGTGTTATGTTTTTAAAATCAGCCACAAGTGCTGCATGAAAAACTGAGCGATGGCGAACAAAGGGGACCGTCAGCTCAGCCTCCCGCTCAGCCTCCCGCCCTCCCCCCCGCCAGACAAAGGAGCAGCGCTGAGCCACAAACACTTCAACATTACTTGTCATCACACAGTCAGGGAGCCACAGCTCTCCTGAACAATGACCATCACACAGAGGGCATCAGAACGGGAGCTTCTCCGGCTTCACAAGGAGTGACACCTCTCACAAAGATCTTCGCTGCAGCAGGAGTTACCGTACAGACCATCCACCATGTAGGACGAATAAACTGTTAGATAGTTTCATTTCCACAGATTTACATCTGGATTCAGTTTAGAGTAATGCTGCAGGTAAAGCACTAGGGGTGGGACGATATGCTTTGGTCACGATTCGATTGTATCACGATTCAAAGGTGCCGATTTGATTTGTATCACGATTCTTGATAATTGCGATTCGATATAATCAGTAATTGCAATTTTCTTCCTCCTTAAAAAAACAAACAAGTTGAATTATACACTTCTAGAATGAATGTCGTTCCCATAAACAATGCACATCAGTCTGTGTCAGTCATTCCAGCAGCTGACATTTATTTCAACTGAGACAAAAAGAGGTTCAACAGTACCTGTAAATGTACAGCATTTTTTTTTACAGTTACAAAATGAATTGAAATGTCCATACAGCACAAATGTGGGCTAGTTTTAACATAACTTAATGTAATGAATTGATTAAGTTTTTCTAGACACGGATATGACCTAATATAAACGATTCTGGGGAGAAAAAAATCGATTTTTAAAATCATCCCAGAAAAAAAAAAAAAAAAATTTAAATTTAAAAAAAATAAAAATAAAAAAAATTTAAAAAAAAAATTGCGATATGTACATGAATCGATTTTTTTTTGCCCACCCCTAGTGACACCTCTCACAAAGATCTTCGCTGCAGCAGGAGTTCACACGCGGGAGGAAAATTACAGCACAGACCACCATGTGGGACGAATAAACTGTCAGTTAGTTTAATTTCCACAGATTTACATCTGGACTCGCTTTAGAGTAATGCTGCAGGGAAAGCACAGTTCAAGTGTTGTGTTGGTAAAATGTAAAGAGCAACCAAAAGAAAGTCTTTAAGTTACTAATAAAACAGAAGAGAAAAGTACTTGGATAAACTAAACCACGAACAAGCGGAAATGCAGGTAGAAGACGAGCTTTTCCCAGAGATTTTGTAAAGCAAAATATCCGGGAAAAGTTCCAGGTGGAAACGGATATTTCCCCCCCCCACACACGTTTGTTACATAATGTCTGTGCAAACAGAAACCCGAACATGTTGTATTCCCCTGAACATTGTGTTTTACTAAATATAAAAGGAAAAGAGCGGGATAATGGAATGATAAAATAATCATAAAAGTTACACAACTGAGCAACGTAAGGGCAAAGAAAACAGACCGACTGTGTCTTACCGTCCTCCTCTATCGCACTCTGTGTAAGCTGCATGCTGCCACTCGTTTCATTCAGCTGTTCCCTCCTCCCTCCTTCTTCTTTCTGTATCTCATTCACTCTCCCTCTCCTCAACCTCCTCCTCCACCGCCGCCTCCTCCTCCTAATGCCGTTGCTCTCCGCTCCGTCAGACTAAAGAAAAGACCAAGCGAGCCTGATCCTAAAAGACAGATGACACGCCGACTAATCCCTGCGAGGAGGCACGCCCCCTTAGCCAATCAGGAGAGAACCAGGGCGGTGGGGGCCAAAGGAGGGGGGCCAGGCCTCACCAGAGAAAGAAAGAAAGAAAGGAGGCAGGCGGGTGGAGTTACCCAGCGGTATATCCATTCCTTCTGGGACACCGCACACACACACACGGCATCAAGCCTAAATCAACAGGTTGTTTCTGCTGAACGCTGCAAGTGGAAGCTTAACAATGTGCAAACGTGACTCGTTCATTCTTTATTTCAGAAATGTTTCTACTTTGAGACACCAGAAATAAAAGATTGGACAGAAAACAATCTGTTGACACTTAACAGTTAGACTTAGAGGTTTTTAGTTAGAACACATTTCTTTTATAATACCAGGGGATTATGATGCTGATGCAAAGCTCTGGTCACTCAGCCACACATATGAACAGCAAACATTCAGAGGATTACGCATCTTATGGGCCAACATGTCAATCCAATCCTGCAGATGATGATTACCTCCTGTATGTAAAGAGGCTTTGACATCTCCTCTGCATGAATGAAGCCTCAGTCAGAACCACTAAGCTGCTGTCGTTTATGTCAAGTACAGCATGTTGCTCTTTTCCCGCATATTTTGTAAACCCAAAGTATGGGAAAAGGCCTGTCCCATTTTTACTGGGAGCTTTCCCCGATGTTTAGTTTAACAAACCTGATGGAAAAGATCTTTCCTCTTCCTATATTTCTGCAAATAATTGTTGCAATTGAATGGTCTTTCAGTCCATAACAGAGTCAATGTCTGCCATATAGCAATGTGTAGAACACATTCTGACTTTGCAGATTGTTCACAAAAACATCTCAGATATCCCTTCGATTGATTAAAGTATTCGAGCTGAATTCAAAAAGACCCTTTGACTGTCATTCATATCCAGAGTTTGGAAATCGACATTCTGTAAAACACGGTTTGATTTAATCAAAGAAATAACTGATTCATTGAGAGAACTCCACAGCTAACACCGATGTCTAAATTGCATTGCTGCTGCATGATTATATTGCATCAGTTGAAGACACGTGTGCAAACTCAGCTTGATAATACGAGTTCACAGAATTAGAAGCTGAAACTGTTAATGAAGTTAGATGGCTTCATGTCTGTAAAATGCTGTGAAAAGATGCCGTTTCAGAGGAAAGAAAGCAGGACAGAGAACAACAAAGTGATTTGCAAAAATGGGACAGTAGGTAAATGAGCCGAGGCATGCAAAAGAAAAGATCTGGCACGCTCCTCTAATGATAACCTCCCAGTGATTTTCCATTGAAAGATGAGACTCATCATTCAGAACACGGTTGCTTCACAGAAAGAGTTGCCAGTAGAAACGCAAGCGTCGCCTTCCCCTAAGGGCACAGCAACACTCCACCTGTGCTAATCACCCCCCCGTACTTACACACAGATTTAAACACTATAACTGTCACTGAGGCTTTTGTGTTTTAATTCCAGTGTAACAATAACCATCTGCTTCTGCGCTCACCATCATCCATCCCACTTCTACTCGTCTTTCAGCCCCTCCAGCTCCTTCCCTCCACGTCTTTGTGTTTGTGCCAGGTACGTTAGGGCAAAGACGCACATTTACTTTGAATGCAAAGCAACAAAGACGGGCTGCGAGTGAGAAAAAAGATGCAACGGCAGAGGCTCACCTGATGTGATGGATGATGGGATGAGCTCATCCGAGGTGAGAGCCAACACAATGCAAAGACATACGATACAGAAAAGGCATTTCTGCATTGTAACAAACCCTGAATCTAAACATTTAATAAATAAAAAGCAAGTAAAACTCCTGCTTTGTTCTTTTTGTTGTCATGTCGATCCTTGCATGATTATATTAATTAATCAATTGCTGTAAATGCCATGGTGTCCAGAGCCAGTTAGGCATGTGAATCACCAGCAAACAGCCAGTGTGTTACAACACATCGAGCAATCACTGTCCATCGACTCCACAAAAGCTCAAACAAAAGGCAGCGAAGAGCAGAAGCAGAAGTTGGTCAGAGGGACCGAACGGAGGCATCGACTTATATTCTTTAAGAAAAGGCAAAATATGTGGAAAAAGATTCAAGATGTGAAAACACTTGAAATAAAAAGAACCCACTCCAGGTTGCATGATCTGAGCAGAAAATGTAGCCAATGCATTTTCTTACATGCTGACACACACTTCCCATAATGCTGAATATGCATTTCAAGCACCACGAACACAGTCAAATCACTTTGATCTGGAGGTACAGGTACTTCCTTTGATAAAAGTATCTCGTCCTCGGGCAACTGCCACAGATGAGACAGAACCCCACACGTTGTGATTGCAGCAGCGTTACTGTACATTTCAGGGGATAAATGAGGAGAAAAGCGGTAGAAAAAAAAAAAAAAAAAAGGGATAGAGCGGCCGGGCAAAGAGCATTCAACAGCGCCTCCTGGAAACAAACGTCCCCCATCTGCGCCATGATCCATTCAGCACACCGAGGGGAGAGAAGAGGGGGTGGGAGTCAAATGACACTGGCACAATTGCCGAGGAATGAATGAATGAAGGAATGAATGAAGGAATGAATGAAACATATTCAGTTCTGGGTGACAGTCGGGTAAAGGAGGGTACAAAGACGTATAGTTGCATGTCAGGGACGGATGTTGGGTTCTGGAAGATGTTCTGGATCTTTTATTCCAGGTTTCCTTCACTGCTCCCGTCCCACTGAGTCCCATCCCCCCTTTCCCCCACTGTCAGCACCGGGCAAAGCTGATCTCAGAATGATCCAGAAACAACTATTCAACAAACACTCCGAATCTGGAAATGTTTGCATTTTTCCTTAAGGTGCGAAATGTTGATCCTTTCTGTTGGGCTGCGTTGGGTTTTTCTGCATTTTAACCTAGTTTTGTCAAGGATGCAGATCTTTGGAGTATAATGATCATATCAAATAAGATGATTTCTGCTGGTTCTATTTACAGATTACTGTTTTTATAAATGGAGGTCTGCAGAGCTGCAGCCAAGCTAAAAATCAGCACGAAAAAGAGGGAGAAGCGCTGTCTTTCAGCCTGGAAACCAGCTCCACGTTGCCTTTCATCACAACCGGACAGAACAAAGCTTAGTGGCAACGATTAGAAATGAAGGACACCAGGGGCGAGGCTAGGGTATTTTTAGTGGTGCCAAGGCACCCCCTGGCTCAGCACATTTTTAAAATATTATATTGTGCAAAAACACTTTTTTTTTTTTTTTTTTCTTCTCTCAAGGATGCATTATTTTAGTGACCATTTTATTTATTGTCTAGCATTTGTTTTTGTTTTAACTCTTTACTCCCAAAATAAATTCAATATCTGTCTCAGGCTCTCTGTTATCCCTGTCCAAGCCACAAAGTCTTTTTGAAATGAAGAGGTCAAAATTGAATGTTGTAGGGGAAAACACTACTCAAAGCAAAACTAATACGGCTCCAAAATTTATAAATGTACTAGTTCGCCTCAATTAGTGAGAAATAATGTGCCTCTGTGAGCACTGGGGGGGCTGGGGCACCCCTAAGACCAGATCCTAAAATCGCCCCTGGTCTGCAGAGCTGCAGCCAAGCTAAAAACCAGCACGAAAAAGAGGGATAAGTGCTGTCTTTCAGCGTGGAAACCGGCTCTAAGTTGCCTTTCAGCACAACCAGACAGAACAAAGCTTAGTGGCAACGATTAGAAATGAAGGACACCATCACAGCAAAGCTTTAAAAAACTTTCACACCGATGCAGACACAACACTGCCCCCCTAACCCGGTGCAACCTCCACCCCCCGGTGGGGTGCCAGCCGCCGCCGCCGCCGGCCCCCGGCTTACCGGGCGGTTGGTCCATTTCCAGATAAAATATCAGCTCGGTGGAGTAGGGCATCATCACATCCCGCCAGTCTCCGTCCTCGCCGGCTTTTTCCGTCGTCAATACTGTGTTGTACATCGCTTTTTCTCGCTGCTAAAAACCAGACCGTCTTCCACCGCTTAAATAGAAATTGAAAAAAAAAAAAGAAAAAAATATGCCGAGTGCTAACGTGCAAAAACGACAAAAAAACAAGTTGTAAAAAAAAAAAAATTAAATGGATAAATTAAGTCTGTCTACTTGGAAGTCTTGTGTCTGAATCCCGGCTTCAGAGTGGAATAAATAGGCGGAATGTGTGGAGCAAGCACCGGGCTGCGGCGGCTTTCTCCGGCACAGTAACAGCTCGGAGCTCTTCATCAAGGCCCTCTGTGTGTGTTGTAAATATATATAAATATATATATATATATATATATAAAAGCGGGATTCAAACGCGCGGAAAAGTAGATGCCAGCTCTACTTTTTCAGTTCCCTTTCCGTCTCCTCCGCAGGTGCTGCAGTCCGGCCGGCTTCATTTTAAGACGAGCAACTGACCAGAGGAGGCCGGCGGAGTCAGACAACGGCCGGAGCGAACCACCCACCGCGGCTCGCAGGGGGGGTGGCCGGAAATCCTTTCTGTCTCCGGCGCCCAAAAACACACATCCACACAAGATTTGTTGCCATGATTCACACAATAATACTATCTACTTCTAAATGTCATGTACACTTTTAAAAAATATTTATTACCGACCGTCCTTGCATTTAAGAAATATCGCGGTCACCCCCCGTCTCTAACTCAGAGTGTGACGGCGTTTCTCTTACGAGCCCACGTCCGACCGAGCCTCAGTGCGCATGCGCAACCAAATAATTCCAGCCTTTTAAGAACAAGTGACAAATTTTCTGTGATTTTCCAGTTAAGATTTTTGACCTTCCTGCTGGTGGACTGATCAGATCTAGATTATTCATTTCTGGTGGCATAAAACAGTTTAATCATTTTATTTATATGAATTGTTCCATAATTAGTCATTAGATTATATCTTATATTCCTTTTTTAAGCTTTAAATTGAATCTTATTTACTTTTTCTTGATGTTGAATAACATATAATTCTTATTATTGTCAGTTTTTTTCCCACTTTTCTACTTTTAGACGTGATAACATTCATTATTTTGGGATTAGGATTTTTTTAAACTGAATTTCTTATATTAATTTGACTCTTTTGGTAACTGAAAGCAGTTTTAACGTAAATGTACAAAAAAGTTGAAACTATGAAGCTGTTTTTCACAGATGCAGCTAAAGAAATGGGAACAAATGATGTGTCTCTGTGACAGGCTGCTGGGAACAAAGTGCCTAAAGATCCAGTTTAAAACGGCTTCTTTGCTAAGTTGGACACAACACTGGTTCTGGACATTATCTACTTCTAAATGTCATGTACACTTTCAAAAAATATTGATTACCGACCGTCCTTGCATACAAATTCTGTGATTTTCCAGTTAGATTTTGACCTTCCTGCTGGTGGACTGATCACAACCACAAACATTTTGATGACTCAAAACATCAATTTCCAGAATTTCCATGTAAATGTGGAAATCAACCTGTATCAGGAGGCTCAGACCTGTTTTAAATACATTTTCCTGTAAAAATGAAATGCAATATTCTATATTGCTGTCAAAAAAATTAAGTAAAAACATTTCTAACCCTCCAAATGGGTATAAAACCCATTGACAATATCTGCTCTGAGCTGCTTTCTCCTCCAACACAGCCTGAACCCTCTCAGACGAGCTTTCTGTCCTTTCTTTAAGGAGTCTTCAGGAATAGTTCTCCAGGCTTCTTGAAGGACATCCCAAAGCTCTTCTTTGCTCAGTTGTCTGTTCTGTGTGGACACAACACTGGTTCATCCCTTGAGTTAGGAGCCTTTTAGTAAGCTGAACAGAGAAAAAACACATTCCTCTGAAGATGCTCAGGTACAAGGACTGGACTGAAGATGAGGGAAGAAGCAGAAAATGTCCAACGAGAAACTCTGAGGAAATCTTGCTCTGGGTCAGGACTGTATGATTATCAACAAATGCACAGATTTTCTACAGTTTTTTTTTTTGGGTCAACTTCTGATTGAAGAAGAATCTTTTTTTAACAAGTTTTATGCTTTTGTCCTTTATAGGAATCGTTGGAGTTGGAGTTCAGAGTCACAGGAAGTTAAATTTTAATCGATAGATTAGGAAAAAAGCCGGCCTTCCATTCTAAAGTTCTTACTGCATGGATGGTGGTGCATCTCCTCCATGCCCTGCGTTGGTATGCAAAGCAACGACACTCATGGAATACACAAATAAAGCAAGTTTCAGGTTAATTTTCCTACCGCAGTGAAATAAATTCAAAGCGCGACCGACTGAAAGTTAGAGCCGGATCTAAAGTCACTGCAGCCTGTTTTGGAAAATGAACACCAGCAACGTAATGAAGGCACAATGAGACGGGGATTATGTCTGAGATTAAAGATGGTGCGATCCACCCTGAGTTTATGCTCCCACGCCCTCCACCCTGCCGAACCCTCGGCCGCTCCGGAGCTCCTTTTCTATCATCAAACCATCACTTTCTGACTTTAAAACCTCGTCCCAACGCGGGGAAATGAACA
Organism: Odontesthes bonariensis; assembly: GCF_027942865.1. NCBI lineage: Eukaryota > Metazoa > Chordata > Actinopteri > Atheriniformes > Atherinopsidae > Odontesthes > Odontesthes bonariensis. The sequence goes on along the minus strand of NC_134520.1, from coordinate 36,474,056 downwards.
CTTTTCCATCCCAGTTCCCCTTTCTGCTACAGCTTAAAGGCTTTGAAGCTATAGTTTGATTGTTCTACAGAACTGTGGAGGGAAAAGATGCCATTTAGAACCCGAGCCAAACCGCCTACAGCCAGGGAAGTACAGTTACAGAAAATGATATGGAAGCCTAACTATGAGCTTTGGGATGCTAGTCAGGTGCAAACATGCATTTAGGAATCCTAAAATAAAGGGATCACTGCGCACACATCAAAACACACGCTCGTTGAGATGGATGTTATGGATTTACATGATTGTGGGCTGTTTGTGGAGCTGCTTACAGGACAGCTGTGAGGATCAGCGAGCTTCTATGGCAGCCATGGATCAAATGAGAGTGTGTTATGGAAAAGAGCTTCCAGGGAGCGGTGTCGTGTGGTTAGGATGTTCCACGCTACAGGAGGCAGCGACTCTTCTGAAGTTTGAAAAGCCCAACTGAGTACATCAGCCAGACTGCAGATCATCCATCCATCATCTTCCACTGATCCGAGGTCAGGCTGTAGAGCCAGCAGGTCCAGGAGGGAAACCCAGACGTCCTCCTGGGAACACCTCGGGGTTCCCAGGTTAGATGGGATAGATATATATCCAGAGAGTTCTGGTTCTGACCCGGGGCCTCCTCCCAGGAGACATCCAGAACCAGAGGAACCACCTCAGCTGACTCCTTTCTCCCTCCGGACGTTGGAGCTCCTCCCCCGGATGTTGGAGCTCCTCCCCTTATCTCTAAAGCTCGTACTATGCGTACGAGTGTTTATCATGAATCCTGCGTTCATTTGGTGCACATTAGCTGCAATATGTAGGTGTCCAGTAGGGGCTGTGTAAGCTTTATCGTCAATTTACTCACATACGATACCACCATTTTTCTGTCGCGACCTTGTCGTGACCTTGAGACCAACAAAATGCTGCCCTCCTTTATTCAGCCCATGTTTTCCATTTATCAGAGGGCTTCTGGCAACAGCTCCCAGTCTGAGTGACCAGGTGCGCCCCCTTGTGGAATCAGCCGGTAACAATCGTACTACAGGAAGTATTTTATTAGCCTAAGGCTGAGCACCACCCCCCCCTGAAGGAAACTCATTTCAGCCACTTGTATCCACCACCTCATTCTTTGGGTCTCTAACCAGATCTGTGACCACAGGTGAGGAATCTGCCACCCGTGGGGAGGAACCAGAGGAACCTGCCACCCGTGGGTGAGCTGTCAGGTCCTTTCACATTATTATATCTTAGTAGGTTTCTTTCATGTCTGCACCACATTATGCTCGATGCCGACAGGTGATGTCGGCCATCTTTACACCAGCTGGACTCTCTGGAACCTTTACAGTCTGAGAAACTGAAACAGCTTCACCAGAAGAAGAGGTGCAGGGAGAACATCATCCATGCACAAACATAACAGAGTTTCAGTCTCTCTGTTAAGCTTTTTGTAAATTTCCAAAGATCAAACCTTCCTGGGTTACAGATGGACCGGCTCACGAACAATAAGTCCAAGTTTTTCTGTTTCCAAACGCACCAACCGCCCAGAACATGGCAGGACCGAGGAGGTCCGTGACCCCAGGAAACGACACCAAAGAACAGCGACCGATAACTTAGCCGAGTCCCAAACAAAGATAAATCCTGATAAATACTGGAATGGACACGTTTCCCGTTCATTATTACCATTGAACACAGTTTGATTTAACTGAATTATTACAGTTAGTGTTGGAAATGTGCTCGTTAGCAGTGAAAGCTTAAAGCTTTCATAAAGTGGAACACTGTCCATTAACAGAAGGGAACGATGGCCTCAGCCCGGCCCGGAGCCTCCTGCTAATCTGCTGCTAACAGCATCATGCTAATCTGCTGCTAACAGCCTGATATCAGCACATCTCCACCAGTAACCGGTTCCAGCTGCTCCGTCCACCACTGAGCCGTCCACTGGCCAACTTCTGGGGGCAGCCATGAATGAAATCTGCCTCCCTGAACTTTTCCTCCCGTCACAGGAGGATGGAGGGTCTTCCTCCAAAAACAAAGAGGAAGAGGGGCTGGGGGGGGTATCTGTGAATGAAACCGCTCAGATTCTGTGTTTGTGGGTGTTTCACAGATGGCTCGTGCTGGACACACACAGCCCAGAGCTCCTCTCTGAGTGTGTCAAACAGGTTTAATTACCCCCGCCGCTGTGGGCAGATTGACCCCAACAATGACACAGGAACTGACTCGGCCTACAAAGGAGGAAGAAGGCGGAGCGGCGGCGTTAATCTGTGCCGTCCTCGGCCGTCGGGTCGCTGCTCCCCATTTAACTTTCACAACAATGGGACGCAGCCGCATCCAGTGGGTCATTAGCATAGCGTCTGCAGAGCTCCAACGAGCCCCAACGAGCCCCAACGAGCCCCAATGAGCCCCAACGAGCCCCAACGAGCCTCAAAAAGCCCCAACCAGCCCCAACAAGGCCCCAACAAGCCCCAACGATTCCCAATGAGCCCCAACAAGGCCCCAACAAGCCCCAATGAGCCCCAACAAGGCCCCAACAAGCCCCAACAAGCCCCAACAAGGCCCCAACAAGCCCCAACAAGCCCCAACAAGGCCCCAACCAGCCCCAACCAGCCCCAACCAACCCCAACCAGCCTCAAAGAGCCCCAACCAGCCCCAAAGAGCCCCAACGAGGCCCCAATGAGCCCCAACCAGCCCCAACCAGCCCCAATGAGCCCCATCCAGCCCCAACCAGCCCACCGCAGCACATATTGCATACTACATACTGCATACTACATACTGCATACTCATCGATCAGACAATATGCAGAGCGTTTACCCACAATGCATCTCCCTCCTGCCCGAGCCGAAATCAGCTGGCCTGAAGCTGATTTCTTTTAAGCTCTAAACTCTGTAAACTTTAGCACCATTTGAAACATTTTCAGGTGAGAAAGTAGTCGTTTAGATCCCCAACGTGTTGAAAACCTGACAAAATACCGGCTGTTTACAATTTTGTTCCCACGAATTCGGCGCTACTAAAGCTAGCCGCAGTGAGCTAACGCACTTCCTGTTATTTTCACAAAATAAAATACCCGTTGCCTTTTATCATAGGGAAAGCCATTACCATACAATTGGTGCTTTTGTTTTGAAAACAGGAAGTGAACCTACCCTCGTTGTAGCTAGCTTGAAACTGCCGTTTTGACAGGAAATGACGATCGGCGACGTCACATTACGTTGCATCTTGGGTAGTTTGAGTATGAGTAGTAACCTCATGATGCATACCCAACATTTCAGAGAATCTAGTACGCATCCGGGAACTTCTGCTTACTCAAACTCGCATACTAACTCAGAAAGTTAGTAGGAGAAGTATGCGGTTTCAAACACAGCCATGGACTTAAACTAAGATGCATGATGAAAACATAAAACCAAAAACATGGGGAAAACCCCACAAACGTGACACCCAGCATGCAGGGAGGAGCCTGGGCGAAACAAAGCGACCCTCAGTTACCTGCATCCTCAGTTATTTACTCTCAGCTGCAGACACTCACAGCTCCAATCCCAGAGAAACTCCAACGTTTTCCTGCTTCATGACAACATTAGCTCGTCTTCAGCCAACGTTTCAGTGAAGTTCATGAAGCATGAAATCTGCTCTGTCGGATGAGAAATGAATCAGATGCTCAGATGAATCCTTTCAGTATCACACCTAGGGATGGGAATTGATAAGATTTTTACGATTCCAATTCCATTTTCGATTCTGCTTAACGATTCGGTTCTTTATCGGTTCCCTTATCGATTCTCATTTGGAGAAAAAGGACAACAAACCGGTCGATTAGCATCAACTTTGTTTAGTTTAGAAGTAACACGAGTCATGACCTCACAAACCCAACAACGGTGAGGTCCACATTGGTCTATCATGGCCTGGGTAATTTAACTCTTCCTGCTCTGGTGAAAGGAGAAGCTGGAGGTAGAGGTGAACTGGGGGTAGTACCACCAGCCTCTGGCTCTGAGCCAGTCAGGCTCTGTCTCTCATGATTTCATCTAAATGTAATGCCTGAGAAGGCATTCATTTAACCTTAACCGTTACTAACAGCAGCTTTTACAATCAGGCAAATGCTGCTAACATGATAGGCAGTGTTTGTTAGTTAGTTAGTTACCTGCAGTGTTAGCCGAGGACATGCTAACGTTGCTAACGTTGCTGGGTTCAGATTCACCAACGTTAATCATTCATTCATAGTTATTGCATGTTGGTAGTATTTCCTAGCCTGACTACGTCATACTCACGATTCTAGTCAGAATGTGAGTCTGATACCGCTCAATAGAGTTTTGAGTATGGGGCGTGTTTCAACCGAACCAGGAGAAAAAATGCCTCTTCGCTCAATTGGATAGACCTACAACCAATCAGAGCAACGTAGTATGTGACGTAGATTAAGCGTCCTTCCCAAATCCTGTTGGAAGGACGGCAAAAACATCTTTTCTATCGATAAAAGTCTTTATCGCGTTCCTCTGTTCGTCTTTCAAAATGAATGCAATGTGGAGATCCTGTAGAACAGACTCGATGGCAGAATCTACACACCCTAGCTCTCCAGCGGCAGCCATGTTTGTTTCAAACTAATTAAAACCAAGCGCTCTTTAGTGACGTAGTCGATAATGTCCCTGTTGATCATCTGTCCATCATCGTATAAAGCCCGCCCTGGCAATCTGATTGGGTCGACTGTTTTGATGTCGAGCATAGAGATTTCCCAACTGAGCAGAGCCAGACCGAACTTCCCGACCAAAAATTTTATGGCACCCAGGCTAAGTATTTCCTCCCTTTGGTGAAATATTCACTTTGCAAGTTGCCTTGTTGTCGTCTTTTTTAGGGATGTGTTACCAAACTTTCGAGTGTTTGTACCGCTTGGGCGCCATGTTTACTGTTGGCTGCTGGCTGCGCTGGACTCGCCATGCAACGCTGCGTGGTGACGTCATTCGCACCCACTGGAATCGATAAGGGAATCCTTTGCAAAATCGCCAAACGATTCCAAGGAATTGAAACACCGGGAACCGGTTCTCAACAAGAACCGGTTTTCGATTCCCATCCCTAACCACACCAGCTCATCTCTGTCTGACCCACAGAAACTCTTCTCAGGAACAGGCCCATGAGCGGTTATCCTGTGGCTCACAGCTTTAATTCGCCCCCTGAGAACGTGTCTGCATGACCGTGTGATAGAGCAGCGATTCAGACGGAGACACAACACCACCGTGCACCTCCCTGACGTGCTCCCCGGTGTCAGAGAGTCACCGCTGCACCATCTATCAGCGCCTAAGCATGTGGCTCAACGGCAGCGGGGGGAGGGGAGATGCTAATCTGCTCTGTTCCAGCGCTGCAGCGAAGCAAATCAAGAAGAAGAAGAAACGGGAATGTGGCGGCATTTGCTCTCAAGTTCATCTTCTACTGTCCAGAGCGGCTCATCATCCCTCAGCCAGAGGTGGGCAGAGCAGCCAAAAATTGTACTCTAGTAAAAGTAAAAAGTATTCATCCTAATAATTACTTGAGTAAGAGTAAAAAAGTGCTCGGTGAAAAAACTACTCGAGTACTGAGTAACTGTTGAGTAACGTCTGATTTATTTGTTAACACAAGCATTCAATCAGACAGACAAAATACTAAATAATCATCTTTAGGCAAATAAGGGTTCATCCAATTGATAAAATAAATTAAAATTAATTCATTAATTACAAAATAGCTTCAATAAAAAATAAAAGAGACTTAGGAAATGTTTAAAACATATGTAACCCATATGTAACCTAAAAAACAAACATTCACCTATCCATGGGGGGAAAAACGAGTTTAGGAAACTTAGCGCTACATGTTTCCTCAAGTTAGATGTTGAGTTTCTGCTGAAATGTGCGTTTGTTTTGGTTGCCACAGAAGACACATAATGTAGCTGCTGTTTCTCACTCTTTGTAAGGTAAACATGCTTTCAGTATGAGGCCTCGTCTGCGTCTTCATTTCCCACCGTTGGTTCTGACATTTTTCATCTGTTTCTTTCTTTGTTTGCTACGACTGCTAATGCTAAAGCTAACCCGTCCCGCCGCTGAGATCGAGTATGGTCACGTGACCAGACTGCACGGCTACGTCTGATTGGTGGAACACAGTCAGGTGGTAGAGCCTTTGGCGGAAGTCTCTGGCTGCGTTCCAAACCGCATACTTCTCCTACTACTCCTACTAACTTTCTGAGTTAGTATGCGAGTTTGAGTAAGCGAGAAGTTCCCGGATGCATACTAGATTCTCCTAAATGTTGGGTATGCATCATGAGGTTACTACTCATACTCACACTACCCAAGATGCAACGTAACGTGACGACGCCGATTGTCATTTCCTGTCAAAACGGCAGTTTCAAGCTAGCTACAACGAGGGTAGGTTCACTTCCTGTTTTCAAAACAAAAGCACCAATTGTATGGTAATGGCTTTCCCTATGATAAAAGGCAACGGGTATTTTATTTTGTGAAAATAACCGGAAGTGCGTTGCTCACTGCGGCTAGCTTTAGTAGCGCCGAATTCGTGGGAACAAAATTGTAAACAGCCGGTATTTTGTCAGGTTTTCAACATGTTGGGGATCTAAAATGTAGCGGAGTAAGAGGACAGTTTCTGCTGCACAAATCTACTCAAGTAAAAGGAAAAAGTATAGAGATTTAAAACTACTCCTAGAAGTATAATGGTTTTCAAAAACTTACTGTGGATTTGTTTGAAATTTATTGTTAATTTGTGCAATAAAAAAGTTGAATTGAAATACACAATGTAAGAATGTAATGTAATGTAATCTGCTCGATATCTTTTGACTTATCTTGACTGTTGCTTGTTTTTAAATTCATTTAAACGATTTTTATTTGTTTCTCTTTATATTCTTTTATGTATTTTAATGCTTCTTCCACTCCCTGCTGCAATGCTTTTATTTTATGTAAAGTACTTTGAATTGTTTGTACATGAAATGTGCTGTATAAATCAATTTGATTTGATTTGATTTGATAAGAGTGGTTTTGTCACAGAATAAATGAACAGAATTAGGCAGTTAGAAGGTCTCTCATAGAAACACTGAAAGCAAAAAGGGTTTTAAACGCATTAAACATGATTTTGTTTGGCAAAGTTAAGGTAAAATATAGGCTGCAAAAGATCCTAAATAAAGAGCCGAACTTCCCATCTGGGGGGGTTTCAGCTGCAGTTAGGGGACGGGCAGGTGATGGAGAATGACTCTTTTTCAGCTGAACCAGACTCAAATCCTTCCACCCTCCCTTTTCTCTCTCCTTCAGATTGCTGAATCATGCCGGCTGAATCTCGGCGAGCATCTGTGACTCTTTCACCTCGGTGTTTATCGAGTGTTTCTGTTTTTTATTTCTTTATTTTCTTGCTCTGAGATTCAGACAGATGGAAGGAGTGAAACAATCCCCGCCTCCCTGTGCAGACGAGGACTGACTCAGTAACGGTGATGTCATCCTGCAATCTGAGCATCCCCGTGGTTCTGATCCCATGATGCAACACTCCGGTGACTGTGTGAAACAGGTTGCATCTGCTGCTGCTTTCTGCATCCAAAACTGCTGAGCCGCCTCTCTGTTCCCTCTGTTTTCTCTTCCTTTTCTCAGATATTTCAGTTCCTCACCTGATCAGATCCCCCCAGCTCCATCCGTCCGACCTCCACCCTCCTCTCTTTTCCCCTCCGCCCTCCCTCGGCCTCTCATCTCCTCCTTCTCTTCTGGTTGTCAAGGCAGCGGGGCAACATGGCTCAGCATTATCCAAGCAGCAGCAGCTGGTCGGCTTCTCCGACACACAGGCAGGCATTCAGAAGGGCAGCCGGCCAGGCCCAAGAGGGTCCGGCAGAGTCCGGCTGAACCGCTTCGGAAAAACATTTAACTCTTTCCTGGGAAAAACTACGTCCGTCAGACCAAGAACTGAGAGACAGACAATAAAGAGGAACAAGAAAAGTTGGTTTTACTTTGCTCAGTTCTCCACTAAAAGATTAAGATTAAGATTAAGATCAGATTTATTGTCATGCATAAAACTCATCCATGTCAACTTAGACTGTGAATATATTTGCTTTAATGACACATTCGTATGTTTATGATGTTTATGATTGTGTAAACTCCTTCTTCCTGTTCCTGGGAGCATATATCAGGGCGTCTGAGGTGTAAACTCCTTCTTCCTGTTCCTGGGAGCATATATCAGGGCGTCTGAGGTGTAAAACTCCTGCTTCCTGTTCCTGGGAGCATATATCAGGGCGTCTGAGGTGTAAAACTCCTGCTTCCTGTTCCTGGGAGCGTATATCAGGGCGTCTGAGGTGTAAAACTCCTTCTTCCTGTTCCTGGGAGCATATATCAGGGCGTCTGAGGTGTAAAACTCCTTCTTCCTGTTCCTGGGAGCATATATCAGGGCGTCTGAGGTGTAAAACTCCTTCTTCCTGTTCCTGGGAGCATATATCAGGGCGTCTGAGGTGTAAAACTCCTTCTTCCTGTTCCTGGGAGCATATATCAGGGCGTCTGAGGCGTAAAACTCCTTCTTCCTGTTCCTGGGAGCATATATCAGGGCGTCTGAGGCGTAAAACTCCTTCTTCCTGTTCCTGGGAGCGTATATCAGGGCGTCTGAGGTGTAAACTCCTTCTTCCTGTTCCTGGGAGCATATATCAGGGCGTCTGAGGGGTAAACTCCTTCTTTCTGTTCCTGGGAGCATATATCAGGGCGTCTGAGGTGTAAAACTCCTTCTTCCTGTTCCTGGGAGCATATATCAGGGCGTCTGAGGTGTAAAACTCCTTCTTCCTGTTCCTGGGAGCATATATCAGGGCGTCTGAGGTGTAAAACTCCTTCTTCCTGTTCCTAGGAGCATATATCAGGGCGTCTGAAGTCACCAGGTGTAAAACTCCCAAAAAACACAACCCTGGTATTCATTTAGTTCCCCTTTGTTTGAAAGTTCCTCATTGAACGAGCCGTTCTGATTTTGATTTTGAAAGCAGCCACTTTTCATCCCACTGTTTTAACAACAGTTCAACGCTACTGAAGAAGCTGAGCCACAAAGAGGGATCAGTTCCAACTCTCAGAGCCTGAACTTCAGAGCAGGGAAATGGAAGCATCTGAAAAGTAACTCCTCCTGGTTTATTTACTGAGTTATTTTCTCCTTTAGCAGCTGCTAATGCTAACAGCTTAGCTAATGAAGATGACACCAGCTTCTAAGGACTTATTGCTGTTCCTTGAAGCTCTCTAGTGACTGTTTAGAGATAAAATTCAGTCTGTGACATCACAACAAACTCAGATCGATTTCGGTTGTTGAGGCTGGAAACAGAATGAAGAATTCAACCTTTTATCAGCTGGCCACAACCATACGGCAGATTTGACAGTCTAGCAAGCTTTGAAACATCACTGGAGAATCTACTGAGGACTTTGTTTGATCAAAGGTCAGATTATGATCAAGCTTTCTTTATGAGAATGCAGCAGAGACCGACCATTCATCCGGTTTCTAAAGCAGAGGAACATCAGTGGACTGGTCACACTCCAGAAAAGACCAAACTGTGTTTGAAGCTAACTGTGGAGCTGCTAAACAGTCTGAAAGCAACTGCCAGGCTTTTCTTTCTTATCTGGATGCAGCACGTCAGCCCAGGCAGATTAATCAACCACAGCCTTACTTCAGACAGGACAAGAATTTAAGCTCAGCCCATTATCCCAGTACATCAGCTGATGGCTCAGCTGACAGCTCACATCAGCTTAACACTCAGCTGATCCACTTGAATGCATCCAGTTGGCAACTTTTAAACAGGGTGTGCTGTTGTAACCGACCTCTACCCGAGCTCCTCGTTCCCACAAACAGAAAGAGAACACTTCCCTTCAGTTGAAAGTTATTCTTGACTGTAGAGGAAGCCTCTGTTAAGTACAGAAACTTCATTTTGTGGATATATTGATGATATGTTGAATACCAGAGAGTTTCTGCCAAATAATGCTAAAGGGTCCCAAAGCAGCTAATGCTAACTGAGGTACTTCCTTTGATGGAAACAGCTCTAAAAACCTAAAACATTCTTTAAAAAAACAAATGTTTGCCATCCTACAGCTGCAGGGGTTGGCTATAGGGTGGTTTCTGTTTTAAAAGCCATCAGATTTCAGAGTTCAGCAATGAATGAAGATTTCACAGAGATTTCCCGCCTTTTTCAGGGAGCGGCGGGAAGGGAGCACACGGCGAGGCGGACTGGAAACAGAGCCTCAAGGAAACACTCACTGAGTAAAAACTATAAGTGGTATTAAAAAGAGTCTTGTTCTGGACACATAGATGTATTTTATGTCAGTATAATGTGTTTTATATGTTTTTTGTACAAAGTTAAAGAGGCCACTCACCAGTCTGAAGGGAAACATCGAAGCTCAAATAAAATGGGGGTGGAACTCTAACCGTAACGCCTTTTAAAATGATGGTCACGTTGTGTGAAAGAGGGTAAAAATATCTACATTTTGTTGTAAAGGAGAACTTCTACACGTGAAAATAACAAAAATTCTGGACTGAGCTGCATGTTTTGATGTATTTTCTGTATTTCTTTTAATCAAAGCTGTAGAGTCCCGCACCGACACGTTTTAGATCAGTGATAGTTGTCTTTGCTTTGGTATCCTTAATGAGGATGAGGATAAATGGTGTCCAATTTAACTTGATATGTGTGCATCTGAGTGAAAATACTGGAAAACACCAGATAAGAAACAGTCCCCGTACAGATTTACTGTTTTATCTGTGACAGATGGAAGGACTCCATCATGGAAGACTTCATCGTATTGGCTTGATGACCCAGAAGGAACAGAGATCCAATCAAAATTCAGGCTGAAATTGTGTCTGTGATCAGATTGAAGCTTTTCAGGAATGAGTCCATGTAACGCATTGGCAGGCTGGAGGTGTGAAAGCCAAACAGCAGGTCGTTCAGACTGACAGTAAGCGGAGCAGCAGCATCCCCCCACAGCTCTAAAACAACTGTGATTGGTGTGGAGGGGGAAGTCTGTGGCAGGTGTACAAACAGATTCACCCCAGAGGCCAGAGGGGACAGACAGCGCCTTTGTTTGCCTCGCCGCCTGCTGTGGGAACAAAGGTGGAGGGCCACTGTATCTGCAGGAAGTCCACGGCTTACACTAAACCAAATGAAACGTGTCAGAGCGAGCCGAGCTGACATCCTGCGAGGAGAGGGATCCCAGTACCGCTGGGGTGGAAACGGAGGATTTACGACCAGCGGAGGGGAAGAGGAGGAGTGGGTGGCGTAAACATGGGGCATGGAGATCTGTGGTGTCACTGCCAGCAGGTGCAGAGCCAGAGCTGCTGAGCTGTGGGTGTTAGCCACGAGCACAAGCTGCAACCCAGCTCATAACAGGTAAACACCGGGGTAAACAGTGTAAACACTGAGGGAAACATGAGGTAAACACTGAGGTAAACATGTAAACAATGAGGGGAATAATGAGGTAAACACTGAGGTAAACACTGAGGTAAACACTGAGGTAAACACTGAGGTAAACATGTAAACACAGAGGTAAACAATGAGGGGAACACTGAGGTAAACACTGAGGTAAACACTGAGGGAAACATGAGGTAAACACTGAGGTAAACACTGAGGTAAACACAGAGGGAAACACCGTAACCACTGAGGTAAACACTGAGGTAAACACCGAGGGAAACACTGTAACCACTGAGGTAAACACTGAGGTAAACACTGAGGTAAACACCGTAACCACTGAGGTAAACATGTAAACAGTGAGGTACACATTGAGGTAAACACTGTACACACTGAGGTAAACATGAGGTAAACACTGAGGTAAACATGAGGTAAACATGAGGTAAACACTGAGGTAAACACTGAGGTAAACACCGTAACCACTGAGGTAAACATGTAAACATGAGGTAAAGACCGTAAACACTGTACACACTGAGGTAAACACTGAGGTAAACACTGAGGTAAACACCGTAACCACTGAGGTAAACACTGAGGTAAACACCGTAACCACTGAGGTAAACACCGTAAACACTGTACACACTGAGGTAAACATGTAAACAGTGAGGTAAAAACTGAGGTAAACACCGTAACCACTGAGGTAAACATGTAAACAGTGAGGTAAAAACTGAGGTAAACACCGTAACCACTGAGGTAAACACTGAGGTAAACACCGTAACCACTGAGGTAAACACCGTAAACACTGTACACACTGAGGTAAACACCGTAAACACTGTACACACTGAGGTAAACATGTAAACAGTGAGGTACACACTGAGGTAAACACTGTACACACTGAGGTAAACATGAGGTAAACACTGAGGTAAACATGAGGTAAACATGAGGTAAACACTGAGGTAAACACTGTAAACACCGAGGTAAACACCGAGGTAAACACCGAGGTAAACACCGAGGTAAACACCGAGGTAAACACTGAGGTAAACACTGTAAACACCGAGGTAAACACTGAAGTAAACACTGAGGTAAACACTATAAACACCGAGGTAAACAATGAGGTAAACACTGAGGTAAACACAGAGGTAAACACCGAGGTAAACACTGAGGTAAACATGAGGTAAACACTGAGGTAAACACCGAGGTAAACACTGAGGTAACCACCGTAAACACTGAGGTAAACACTGAGGTAAACACTGAGGTAAACACCGAGGTAAACACCGAAGTAAACACCGAGGTAAACACCGAGGTAACCACCGTAAACACTGTACACAATGAGGTAAACATGAGGTAAACACTGAGGTAAACATGTAAACACTGAGGTAAACACTGAGGTAAACACTGAGGTAAACAATGAGGTAAACAATGAGGTAAACAATGAGGTAAACACTGAGGTAAACATGTAAACACCGAGGTAAACACTGAGGTAAACACTGAGGTAAACACCGAGGTAAACACTGAGGTAAACACCGAGGTAAACACTGAGGTAAACACTGACGTAAACACTGAGGTAACTTACTTACTTACTTAGGCCTTTAAATTCCCATAGGAACATAGGCCATTGGCGAAACTCCTCCATCCTCTCCTGTCTTGGGCCCTCCGCTCCATTCCTTCCCAAGGCTTGAGGATTTTTTAATATTCGTCAATGTTTCTGTAGCTGAATGTTTTTTTATGGTGTGAGGTAGCTGGCCTCACGCCCAACCCCCAGTTTCGGGGGGGGTTTGGAGTTGGCTTGTTAGTCCTCTTTCTTCACCTTTTGTCTTCCAGGCAATGGATTACACCTCTTACCACGTGAGGCCAGACAGGCGTGGGGTCATGTACAAGCTGTCTCGGCACGTCAAGCCCAACCAACTCCTGCTACTGTGTATTGAAAGCTGCACTAGGCACCTGCACTAGTCCAGCTATCTCTACCAGCAGCGCGAGACAGAAAAAACACTGAGGTAAACACTGAGGTAAACACTGAGGTAAACACCGAGGTAAACACCGAGGTAAACACCGAGGTAAACACTGAGGTAAACACTGAGGTAAACACTGAGGTAACCAGCGTAAACACTGAGGTAAACACCGAGGTAAACACTGAGGTAAACACTGAGGTAAACACCGAGGTAACCAGCGTAAACACTGAGGTAAACACTGAGGTAAACACTATACACACTGAGGTAAACACTGAGGTAAACACTATACACACTGAGGTAAACACTGAGGTAAACACTGAGGTAAACACCGAGGTAAACACTGAGGTAAACACTGAGGTAAACACCGAGGTAACCAGCGTAAACACTGAGGTAAACACCGAGGTAAACACTGAGGTAAACACTGAGGTAAACACCGAGGTAACCAGCGTAAACACTGAGGTAAACACTGAGGTAAACACTATACACACTGAGGTAAACACTGAGGTAAACACTATACACACTGAGGTAAACACTGAGGTAAACACTGAGGGAAACACCGAGGTAAACACCGAGGTAAACACCGAGGTAAACACTGAGGTAAACACTGAGGTAAACACTGAGGTAAACACCGAGGTAAACACCGAGGTAAACACTGAGGTAAACACCGAGGTAACCAGCGTAAACACTGAGGTAAACACTGAGGTAAACACTGAGGTAAACACTGAGGTAAACACTGAGGTAAACACTATACACACTGAGGTAAACACCGAGGTAAACACTGAGGTAAACACTGAGGTAAACACCGAGGTAAACACTGAGGTAAACACCGAGGTAAACACTGAGGTAAACACTGAGGTAAACACTGCGGTAAACACTGAGGTAAACACTGATGTAAACACATTTATGACGCGTCCTGAGCCAAAGCTACGCTGAAGATTAATAAAGTTCTCAAGGCGAAGCGCTTTCAAATTTTCTGATAATAATACTTGTATTAAATTAATTCTTTCTGCAGATTTGACGCTGGAGCTCTCTGAAGTGGAAAAAAACCTGGTGGTGTGCTAGGCTGAGTTAGCCGCTGCAGGGCTAATAGCTAAGCTAACTCGTTAGCTGATTACCAGCAGACGAACATCTGACGCACTTAGCACGTGAAAGGAGAAGATGTACAGAGATGGCTAATAAGCTAAGCTAATAAGCTAAGCTAACAGACCTCGAATGGACCGAAAGAGGAACAAAACACTGGATTCCAAGATGGCTGCCTGAACAAAGCATGAATCTGTCACAATGTGCAAAAAGAACCTGAATGTAGGAAGTTAATGATCTTTAGGGACGCTCGGTGGGGTCAAACAGGAAGTGATGCAATATGCCTAACAGCATGTTACCGAGGACGGTTTACTGTGAGATTCAATAGGAAGTAAAGCCACGTCTTAGCTTGAATAGATCTCTGAATTTGAACTACAAACATCTTTACACACATAAACTACGCTTTAAAAAATGGAATTTGTTACTAAATAAAATAAAATAAAATAAAATCCTGATTTTAGAACCTCAGAATCAGCGTTAAAGCAGCTTAAAGACGGCGTCTGAGCTCCATGTAAACCAGGATAATAAGTCCAGCTGTAACACATGCACACTGACCAACATCCGGCCCAAATATTGTTGGTTTCTGGAAACATGCAGACGGTAGTAAGAGCATAAGCAGGTTAAAGGAGCAATCTGCTGTTTTCAGCCTCCTTTGCGTGTTCAAGCAAAGAAT
The DNA here is from genome assembly GCF_027942865.1 of Odontesthes bonariensis. Classification (NCBI taxonomy): domain Eukaryota; kingdom Metazoa; phylum Chordata; class Actinopteri; order Atheriniformes; family Atherinopsidae; genus Odontesthes; species Odontesthes bonariensis. The sequence continues at coordinate 36,459,034 of NC_134520.1, read as the reverse complement.
CCGCTTTAGCTTCTTATTGGGCCAAAACTTTGATTGGATTTGCTTCTTCTGGACTTCTCTTTGAGCCTCCACTCTGTTACCTTTTTTTAAAACTTTTTTCCAGGCTGTGATGTTAAACTGGCTTTAGATCTGGTGGGAAATACAGCAGCTGAAGTTGGGAATGATATTTTCACATCACTGCAGACTGATCTCAGTCCCATACTCACACAGAATATGTTCCAAATCGAGCTCTGAGATCATCAGGTGCTACTTTATTAAATGTTCCTAAAATTAAATATAAAAAGACGGGTGAAGCCGCTTTCTGTTTTTATGCACCAAAAATCTGGAACTCTCTACCAGTGTATATTCGTCAGTCAACAGATATTACAAACTTTAAAAAGCAGCTAAAAACACATCTATACACCCTCGCCTTCTACTAGTTTTATAAATTCTATCATTGTTATTGCTACTATTTATATATTACATTTATTGTTTCTCTATTTTGTTGGTAAATTAATTTTTCTATTTTTAGTACTTTATCTTTAATTTATATCTATTTCCCCCGAGTAACATGTTCTATTGTGCTCTATTTTGTTATTATTGTAGTTATTTTACTTTATTTACTTTGTATATTGATCTTATTTGTAAAGCACTTTGAACTACATTTTGTGTATGAAAGGTGCTATATAAATAAATAATATTTATTATTATTATATTCTCCTCTGCATTATTATTATTATTATTATTATTATTATTATATTCTACTCTGCATTATTATATTATTATTACATTATTATTACTATTATTATTATTATTATTATTATTATTATTATAATATTCTCCTCAGCTGGAGTTTTATACCTGACACAAAAGGTCTGTTTTTTTTATCTTTGGAGCCCGTTGACAGTGAGAGTTTTGCTCGCCAAAGGCTCCTTGTATCATGAATAATGAGGTGAGAGAGTCTAAAGCCCAAAAACATGACTCAGGCTTTCCTGAAAAGGCGGTTATCTTGCATCAGTGAGGCTGCTGCTGCTTTATCTTGGCCTTCGGCTGTCACAGTGATGCTCACATGCTCAGCTTCACATTCAGTTCACCGTCTGTTTGGCAGGCTGCGTTAACTCTTTGTTGGGCTGGAAGCTGCACAGTTTGGTCAGGAGGAAAGGACTTAAAACGCTCCAAACAAGCCCAATCAGAGGATTCTTTCACATCTAGGTGGCTGGTTTTCTGCTCATAAAGTAACAGGCTGAGGACTGAGGCATCAGACTCCTCTCACAACCTTTAGCCACCTGTCAGAGGCTGTTAGAGGCGCCACATGATGCTTTCTGAGGAACCTCCGTACAGATCATGCAGGAAAGGCAAGGCAATTTTATTTATAGAGCACATTTATAGAGCAAGGCAATTCAAAGTGCTTCACAGCTACATAAAGTCACAAAAAGGCAATAAAATTATTAAAAAATAAAATAAAAATAATAATAATAATAATAAAAATTAAAAAAAATTAAAAAACCCATTAAAAATAATCATTAATTAATTTAAAAGTGAAGAGTGCAGATAAAATACTTTCAGGTGTCATATGCACAGCTAAACAGAACTGTTAAGTGGCTCATTTCTGCAGGCGTCTGTGCAACCATCACAACCCAGAGAGGAACTGTTGCTCAAATATCTGCCTGAAAATGAAGCCGATCGGTTTAAAAATGTGTCGTTGTGTTTGTGCATGAACGATGCACTTCCTGCTGTTCCACTCTGCAGTGAGTCCAGCACGCCTCAAACAGCTGTGGGGGCGTTCTCACCGACACACTGACCAGTGCATCAAACAAAATAACCAAAAAGAACCCGTTTGATGTTCCCTCAACACATGAGCCTCCTTCTAGTGCTTTAACCCTTTCTGCAGAGGCCTAAATCACATCAAATCATATTTATTTGTAGCACATTTCATGTACAAACAGTTCAAAGTGCTTCACATAAAATAAAAGCATTGCAGCAGGGAGTGGAAGAAGCATTAAAATACATAAATAAATAAATGAATAAAAAAAAATTATAATAATAAAAATAATGAAAAAATAAAATAAAATGAAAAATAAATAAATAAATAAATAAATAAATAAATAAATAAAATAAAATAAAATAAAATAAAATAAAATAAAATAAAATAAAAAATAAAATACATAAAAGAATATAAAGAGAAACAAATATAATAATTAAAATGATTAAAAACCAGCAACAGTCCAGATAAGTTAAAAGATATCGTGCAGATTTCATGCATAGACACATGAGAACAGAAATGTTTTTAACCTGGATTTAAAAATGTCTCCATTTGGTGAAAGTTTAATCTCCACTGGTAGATTGTTCCACTTGTTTGCAGCATAACAGCTAAATGCTGCTTCTCCATGTTTAGTTGAGACATGTTTATCTACAAATGTTTGTCTCATTTTCTTAAAAGATGTTCAAGTGTCTCAGGATCTTGTTTATTGGTGGGTCTTTGTCCGGTTCCCTCAGAGTAGGCTGGTGCCTCGGAGGCGTTGGACGCAGCAGAATGTGGTGAACATTTCATCCTCTCCACTGAGTCGCTGCCTCAGCCTTCAGTCCACAACAGGAGTCCCTCCCATGCACGTAAAGCTTAGCTTAGCTTAGCTTAGCACTTAGCTCAGCTCCTGGGTGCATGAACCCGTCCTGAGTGGCCTCACAGCTGCTTCCAAAACGCAGGAAGCATCGAAGCTGCAGCTGCAGGCTGAACCTTTAGTGTCATTTATGGGTGAAATATTTCATTCTGTAGCTGCAGCAGCAGGACGTAGATGATGTGGAACCAGAAGCTGTTGCTGCTCACTGCGTCCACTCGTTCATGTCTGAGAGTTTATGTTTATCTGAGAGTTTATGAACTCCAGGGGTCAGAGGTCAGATCTTATTGGAAACTCCTGGTAAAGAATACAGTCACACCAAAGTGAACCCCAGTGAGTAACTTTGACTATTTTTCTCTGGACTCCGGCAGACTTTTTACTCTTTTTACGATATAATACTGATGAATGAATCTATTTCTCTGCAGAGGGAGATGACCTTTGTTCTGAGTCGGTTTTATGGAAGCATGAGGAGTGATCAGAAGACAGTTCAGAGAAACTGAACTGTTAGTTTGTAATGCAGAGTAGAGTCGGAGGGAAAGCCAGACCAACAGTTTTACAGCTTTAAACACGGCTGTTCTTCATGCTTTCTTCAGTAAACTATCACATAACAACTACTTCTTTCTCTCCTGGAAATAGTTTCTCCTCCTGCACCGAATGGAGAGCTCAGATATACAATCAATACAAATAATTAGGCATCGATTGCCTGAGCTTCTTATTGGACAGGCTACACACAGCAAACAGAGTCCAACAGGATTCCACTTCAGACTCAGGCCTGGTTTCCATGGACCTGTGCGTTCCCAGGTGAATTCATACCGAGACATTTCTGTTTAACATCTGGCGCGTTGGTAAACCTAACAACTTGTTACTACATCTAGAACCCACCAGTACTACACATTGCTAAATGTATGGATTGGGTGGGTAAGACTTTTACAGGTACTTATGGTTCCGTGATTCTTTTAGTAAAACGCTGAAAAGCGGTTGTTCATATATTTATGGACGCATACAACTCTGGGAATACTAAAGGACTTATAAGCAAGTTACACCACGGTGTTAGATCGATTCTTTCATTGGATGCTCAAGAACAAGCCGGAGTAATCTAAAGTTAAATGAAGTCTTTATTTGTGGTAGCAAATGGAGTATAACAGCGCTGGACCCAGTATGACAGAACTCTCGCAGGAAATCCATCAGACAGAGCCCCGATTTCCGGTAACATTTTGTATTTATATACCTCGTTGTTTCACATAGGTTGGACTCTTTGTCGACCAAATATGATTGGATATGAGTAGGTTCAACATGCTTCATCATATTCTCTGAATAAGCCAAATCTTCCTGCTCAGGAAGGGAAGTCATGTCAGTTAAGGTCATGTCTCGTGTCCATCGTGGAAAAGCACAGCATTTAATAAAGCCAATTTTAACAACGGCATCACCTCACTGAATAAGGACAATACGGACTATGTGAAAAAAAGTTGAACGTGGTGATAACAGAGGACATGTGGCTGAAAGCCTGGGACACACTCATCCTCCACCAACTCCTGGACCTGGAGAGACTTCTGTTGGAAAAGCTTAAATCGTTTCTTTATAACTCCCAAACAGAAGCCCAAACAGACTGGCACACGGCTGGCCTGCTGGAGAGGATGTGGATGTGTGGTCTTCGCTGATCAGGCCCAAGTGGCAAATATCATTTCAAAGGTTCTATGTTTCAGTTCTAACTCTCTATTTTGGAAATATTCCGGATGGATTGAGTAAAGCTGATGATTATCTTCTTAGGGTCTTGCTGGCAGCGAGTAAAAATGCCGTCACAAGATGTTGCCTCCAGAAAAAAGCCCCCACTACAGATACTTTTGTTGATATTGTAAAACAAACTGCACGTCCTGGAATAAATGACCGACTCAATCCGACTCCAGAAAGATCTGAGCGAAAAACCATGGCAGAAATGGACCAATGAGTGAGACCGTTTTAACGTGTTGTGTACGATATTCTGACTTTCAAAAATACTGACCACCCCCGGACCCTGAATGTGTAATTGTTCAATGTTTTGTACTATAAATAAAGATCATAAATAAATAAATAAATAAATAAAACATAATAGACATGGTTTTGTTACCAGGTATGCTTCTGGTGCCTTTACCAAGAACTAAAGCGCTAAAGAAGGCTCCAACGTACAGAGCTATAACACACTGGAATAAGCTCCCGTTACATTTAACCATGATTAACAAGAAAGTTAAAACAAGAGAAGCTGTAATTAGCAAGGAAATCCATTTTTAGTTCGTTGGCCTATTCTGAAACTCCCCAGTGTTTTGTTGTTTTGTTTTTGTTCCCAATTAAGGGTTGAATTCCATTATATCTCAGTTTCGTTTTGTTAGACGTGGTTATGTTTTAATTGTAATGATTGTATTTGATCTAATTTGATTATGTTTGTAGTTTGATGTGTGAATATTTGGACCCCAGGAAGAATAGCCTCCACTGTGGTTTGGACTATTGGATCTGTAATAATTCCGTTGCTTCTGCTCTGAAATGTGTTGAATAAACAACTTAAACAACAATAAGGCTAAAAATCAAACTGATTCCCAAGTAAAAACTTCGTTGTCACACAGTTTGCCAACAGCGCGTTGAAACGATGGGAAGCTGTGAAACGTGAAGCGGCTGTAAAGCCCAACAACGCGGTGCTGAGCCGGAAACCAAAGCGGTGAACCCTAACCATAACCTTCCGGGGAAGTTTCATGGCCAGCAAAGGTGCATAAAAACGGTCAAAATACTTTGAAAAGAGTCAGAAGCTCAGAGTTTTAAGGCTCACAAACTGCAGTGTTGATCACAGTTACAGAACTCTGGCAGCGAATGGATGAGATTAAAACGATTTCCAGTGAATCAATATGACCAAGGATAGATCCAACTGGACCGTTGATTAATAGAATAGAATACAAGTACTTTATTTATCCCAGCTGGGAAATTACTTTGCAGTTGCAGCATACAGACAAGGTTATGAATAAAATGAAATAGAATATAAAATGCTATAAAATGTAAAAATGCCGTAAAATATAAATAAAACTTAAAAGCAGTACTAGCAGAGATTCAGTTTGGAATGTATGTAAATATGTAGATATGTATATGTAAAATATGTACAGCAAATGTGCAACAAATGCAGTTGTGCGAAATTGAAATGACCATAATGACCATAATTAGTGCAGAACAATGATTAACTGTTATTATACAGAGTGATGGCATGCGGCAGGAAAGATTTCCTAAGCAACGTTTAGAAAACATACAAGTAAAAGAAGAAAGAAAAGTAAAAATCTCTTCAACACAACGAGTCTAAGCTGAGAGGCAGCTGGATGTAATCCACTAACAAGATAACAATAGATTGTGCTGGATTAATGAGGGTTAGGGTGACCTAGGGTTAGGGTTGGTAACCCTAGGTAACCGAGTCTAAAACTCTCCTCATTTCCTCAGAATATTTGTTCTTCCACCAACAACCAGGAGAAAGTGGAGGTTCCGTTGCCGTAAATGAAGGATTTATCCGACAGGTAAAAAGTTGTGAGTTCAGAGGAAGTTAAAACAGAAGCGACTCGATGCCCAGTCCTGTGTGAGCCGACAACAGAACCAGGAAAAGTAACCCAACAAGGAGCCGGCCGGACTTCAGCCCTTCAGCCCCGGGTCAGCGCAGGACAGCTGAGCTGCTCACAGAGCTAATCCTGGTGATCTCGTTAGCTCGGCTCAGTTTAATGGACGTTTAATAGCCTTTGTTCTCCATGAAGTCATGAATGTGACACTGAGACGTCCAGGAGCAGGTCGAGCTTCAGAGGGTATTTACATCCAATGGGAGTCCAAGTGTCTCCATTCTCAGTCTGATTGAGACATTCTGGAGAACAGCGTCTTCTTAGTCACCGAGTTTAAAGTTAAATTCACTGAAACTTTGGGACGTTTTGGTTAAAAAAGGGCTCAATAAATAGCTCTTTCCTGTACAATTACTTCAATCTATACACCTAGAAACTACCAACCAGGCCAGAAATCTGTTTAACATCTACATGCTCCCACTGGCACAGACTATAAAAAACAACAGAATAAACTACCACAGCTATGCAGATGACACGCAGATATATATTACTATGTCACCAGGAGACCGAGGCCCTGTACAGGCTCTTGGTAAATGCATTGAGGAGATTAATGACTGGATGTGCCACAACTTTCTCCAGCTAAACAAAAACAAAACTGAGGTAATCGTCTTTGGAGCCAAAGAGAAACGATTACAGGTCACCACAGAACTTCAATCTATACACCTAGAAACTACCAACCAGTTTTATGGTCACGTGACCGTACTCGATCTCAGCGGCGGGACGGGTTAGCTTTAGCATTAGCAGTCGTAGCAAACAAAGAAAGAAACAGATGAAAAATGTCAGAACCAACGGTGGGAAATGAAGACGCAGACGAGGCCTCATACTGAAAGCATGTTTACCTTACAAAGAGTGAGAAACAGCAGCTACATTATGTGTCTTCTGTGCCAACCAAAACAAACGCACATTTCAGCAGAAACTCAACATCTAACCTGAGGAAACATGTAGCGCTAAGTTTCCTAAACTCGTTTTTCCCCCCATGGATAGGTGAATGTTTGTTTTTTAGGTTACATATGGGTTACAGATGTTTTAAACATTTCCTAAATCTCTTTTATTTTTTATTGAAGTTCTTGAATTTACCTGGATTATTTTAATTTAAGCTATTTTGTAATAAATTAATTCATTTTAATTTATTTGATCAATTGGATGAACTCTAATCTGCCTAAAGATGATTATTTAGTATTTTTGTCTGTCTGATTGAATGCTTGTGTTAACAAATAAATCAGACGTTACTCAACAGTTACTCAGTACTTGAGTAGTTTTTTCACCTTTTTTACTCTTACTCAAGTAACGGGTCAGCGCAGGACAGCTGAGCTGCTCACAGAGTTAATCCTGGTGATCTCGTTAGCTCGGTTCAGTTTAATGGACGTTTAATAGCCTTTGTTCTCCATGAAGTCATGAATGTGACACTGAGACGTCCGCGAGCAGGTCGAGCTTCAGAGGGTATTTACATCCAATGGGAGTCCAAGTGTCTCCATTCTCAGTCTGATTGAGACATTCTGGAGAACAGCGTTTTTGATCAAGGTCTTTATTGAAGATTTTCACAATATACATAATACAAACAGTATACTGTATCTAGTCTAATCCCCAGTATCCACCCATCCTACCCACCCCACCCGCCAGACCCACCAGAGACACGCAAACGAAAAAGGCCACAAAAAGACAACAACAAAACAAAACAGAACAAAAAACAGACGCAGCACAAAACAAGTGTGTGGGGTTACATTCTCTGCTTCCATTTTTTCCACAAATGTCCGGAAAGGCTGCCAAACTGCATTGAATCTCTGAGCAGATCCTTGGAGAGAGTATCTGATCTTCTCTAGTTTAAGATGCTGCATAATCTCTTTGACCCAATGAGAATGCGTAGGGGGGGCGAGGGTCTATCCACCTGAACAGTAACAGTCTCCTGGCCAACATGTTGCACTTAGAATTACTGAGACGTACACATTGCGGTGCAACACCAAATAGGGCAATAAAGGGGGAAGGATCCAACGGCTCTTCTAGCACTTTAGAGAAAGTCTTGAAAATAGATTGCCAGAAATTATATAGTCTTGGACATGTCCAGAACATATGTAATAGACTTGCAGGAGCTTGCTTGCATCTATCGCATGTGGGGTCCAACTCTGCTCTAATTCTAGACAACCTGACCTTCAGACACGAGTTTAAAGTTAAATTCATTGTCTGAGCTGAAACCATTCTGGACAGAAATGTTCAATTCCCTATCTGTGAGTTCAGAGGAAGTTAAAACAGAAGCGACTCGATGCCCAGTCCTGTATGAGCCGACAACAGAACCAGGGAAAGTAACCCAACAAGGAGCCGTCCGGACTTCAGCCCTTCAGCCCCGGGTCAGCACAGGACAGCTGAGCTGCTCACAGAGCTAATCCTGGTGATCTCGTTAGCTCGGCTCAGTTTAATGGACGTTTAATAGCCTTTGTTCTCCATGAAGTCATGAATTTGACACTGAGACGTCCAGGAGCAGGTCGAGCTTCAGAGGCAGGCGCGTAACTCCAGCAGGTTCAGCCGGTTCAGCCGCACCGGGGCCCGTGGCCGTTGCAGGGCCCGTTCATTCTCCACTGAGCTGTCATTCGGTGGAATTTCAGCGCAACGAAATTCGGCACGCCCCTAATTCACGATGCAGGATTTATTCTACGCTCACCCGTCATCCGCTGAGCTTTCAGTCAGTGGCACTTCAGTACCCTGGCCAGCGACGGTCACCTTGTCCGTCGTAAGCAAATCTTCAGCTTCTCCGCACGTCCCGCGGACCCCGTGCAGCACTTCATGATCTGTCAGCCGCTCGGACGGCTCTCTTCGCGAGAACCGGACGATCACGAGAAGCCGGCTGCCTCCGGGCCGTTCTCTATGAGAACGAAGATGTAGCAGAGGCCTACATGTTTATTCAAATTTCAGATCGTGAACCGGTGAAATAAAATGAAATGGTCACCATTGTTTGTTGTCATTATCTTTCTTAAAAGTGCGCGAAAAAGTGTTGTTTCTATGGAGATTACAAAGAATTCTGGGTATCTATGCTGCTGATCTCGGTAACTGGTCTTTGGTGGATGCATCCCCATTATCGTTGCGAGCGAAACAATGCCCTTTAAACACAAAAGCGGCTCCCAGGAGTGACAGGAGCGCAGGGAGGAACAGGACAGGGTGGCAAAACTGCCAAAACTGGACAAATTCGGGTTTACCACCAAGAGCAGTGAGAAGAACAGAACAACACCTACACCTAGCGGCGACTGTGAAGAACCATGCAACAGGTGTGAGCTCAGGATCAAACATGTTGGATTTTACCTACAACAACATAGAAAGGGTATTCATTGTAGAACGTAGAATCCACCGAGATACATATAATCACACAGATCTGACATGATCGCTGCTAGTAGATAAGCTAAATGTTAGCTATTTGAACGTTAGCATGTTACAGTGTACCGATAGAACTATGAGGCTTCGGGAGGGAGGTTTACTAACGTTCTACGCCGAACTCTAGTTGGTAGTTGTCATCCGTTACACTAGCGCTTGTTAGCCTAGACCTATAGTAAACTGCATGCTCATTCTAAATTTCGATTCGTATAATCTTTGTTGCAGCTCTCAACAGAAAGAACCTGAAACTAGCGATGGAGTCAGTGGCGCAGGTGACCTGTCTGCAGACGAAACTGTTGGCGGTAAACAGGCGTCAGGCAGTGACAGAACAGAACAGGAGCTGGACAGGACAGGAGCGGGGGAAGAACGTTATCCTACAGACAGGGGACACTGTCAAGTACATGTCTTGGACGCTTCTGTTAAAAACTACATTTTAACAATGGGTTCATGTAAACCTAGCGGCCCTTTTCCTAAAAATAGACACAATCGCTCTTTTTCTGATGTGTTTTATCATACCCAAACAAAGGCAGGTGTCAAATTGCCACGGATGTGGCTTTGCTATTCACCAAAATTGGATTGTGCTTACTGTGAACCATGCTGGCTATTTGGAGATCGCCGTTCATCGCATTATAATAACCCATTGGGTGAATGGAGTAAATGATTGGGGCCATTTGTCGCAAAAAATTGAATGTCACGAGTCCTCTCAGCCACATGTAGCAGCCTGTGTTGTGTTTGAGCAATGGAAGCTCCATGGTACCATTGACAAAGATTTGGAGAGGGATGTGCGTAATGCCGCTCTTTTTTGGCGAGGAGTGCTGGAGCGCATAGTCAATGTTACACTTACTCTGGCGTCTTGTAACCTTGCATTCAGGGCTCATCGGGAGGTACTGGGACAGCCCAATAGTGGGAATTTTCTTTCTATACTTGAGCTGCTCGCGGGTTACGACCCTTTACTGAAAGAGCTCATAAGCCGACCACAGGGTTCCATTAAATACCTAAGTCCAGCAATCCAAAACAAGCTCATTCACATACTGTCCTTGAGAGTTCAGCACGCAATCACAGCTGATATTAATGAAGCTCCGTTTTTTTCCATCATAATGGGTAGCACACAGGATATGTCCAAGCACGACCAACTCAGCCAAGTATACAGATATGTAACAATAGTTCGAAATGCGATGGACAAAGCTGTCGATGTAAAAATAATGGAGTCGTTTTTTGGGATTTGTGGAGACCGTCGATACATCCGCAAGTGAGTTGGCAGTTAATGTGCTGGACAGCATCCCGTGCAACGGTCTTGAATTATCAAAATGCCGTGGGCAGGGTTACGACAGAGCCGCAAATATGAGTGGCATTTACTCAGGGGTGCAGGCCAGAATACGGGAGAGTGAGCCGCTTGCGACATATGTTCACTGTGCAGCGCACAATTTGAATTTGGTTTTGAATGATGCAGTGAAAAACATCCCAGAGATTGACCAGTTTTATGGCACCATAGAACACATCTACACATTCTTTGGAACCAGCATTAAAAGATGGAACATGCTCAGTGGCATAAAAACAGCAGATGGCTCAGATCACCCAGATGTGACTCTGAAGCGATTATGCCCCACTCGCTGGTCCTCCAGATTCGATTCCCTCAGTGCTATACGGTACAGGTATGTGGATGTAATGCGGGTGCTGACAAAAATAGCTCTGACAAGCGACAAAAGGGATGAGCGTAACGAAGCCGCTGGGCTTACGAAATTGATGGAAAATTTCATTTAATTTTTTTGCTCGTCGTGCAGACAAAAGTGTTGGAGACTGTCAATGCTGTGTCAAAAACACTTCAAAAGACAGACACAGATTTGCAGACCGCAATTCAGTTACTAGAAAACTCGATACAAGTCCTCTCTGAGTACCGCGGTGCATTTGACGCTCGCAGACGCTCGCATGTAAATGGGGGGTTCAGAGCGCATTTGAAAATGTTAGAGCAAAGCGAGTGAAGCGTCACTTTGACGAACTGTCTGAAGATGAGCGTTTTTCCGACGCAGAGAGTTACTTCAGAGTGCATATATTTAATGGCACTCTGGACATAATAAACGCCCAACTCTCACAAAGATTCAAAAGTATGCGGGAAACGTGTCGTTTGTTTGAAGCTTTGCGTCCTACCACCCTTCAGCTCGCAGGAGATGATGACCTGTTTGCAAAAGCGAAGCGTTTATCTGATTATTATGCCAGGGACATCGCACCAACGTTTCCAAGTCAACTCCTCTCGTTTAGGTCGTGTTTCAAATCAGAGATTGCGCAAAAAACATCCATTTTACAACTGGCCACAATGCTTGTGGTGGATTATGGTACGGTAACATCCACATTCGGTGAAGTGTGCACTGCGCTCATGCTGTTTCTCACACTACCTGTGACTGTGGCAACAGCTGAGCGATCTTTTTCTAAACTAAAACTTATAAAGACATACCTAAGGAGCAGCATGGGGCAGGACAGACTCAGTGGGTTAGCTATACTATCCATTGAAAACAGGAGAGCCAGAGCATTAAATATTGGTGACATCGTTGATGATTTTGCACAACGCAAGGCTCGTAAAATGGCATTCTAGTGATGATTAATGTACAGTGATGGTCGTATGATTTTTTCTTTGTTTCTGCACAGTTGTATGAATAATTTCAGTTTCTGCGCAGGTCATGTTTAGGGCAACCATACTGTAAGAGCTTGCTGTTTCAGCAGAAGGCGAGGTTTCAGCGCTTTGAGCCTATCCATGGCATGCACTAATGTCAATGCTGTATATATTTGATTA